>NC_064925.1:299850263-300156967 GCF_023897955.1 Schistocerca gregaria | reverse complement strand
ACTCATACCGTTTTAATTAAGTGTATCAAATTTATGACACTGTCATCACTGGAGCTTATTTTTTCTGCAATACGATGAAGGCCATGAGCAAGACATATAATTTGTTTTACATTTGAGTAGAATATTTTAGTGCTTTCCTGGCCTTCAGCATGTAGGGAGCAGCATTACTTGACATCAAAAGAACTCAGTATTTACTGAGATTGTTTGCCTACAGAATACATAAAATATAAGAAGCAGATTCTCAGAAAATGATTAAGAGAAATTGAGACCTAAATGAGACTATAATTATTTAAACTGTTATTGAGTTACAACATCTGATTAAAACTTACACAATCCGTATGAAAGAAACAAGCAGTGGTGTGATTATTTGCTTGTTACAGGACTTTACAGCATAGTAAATGGGGTTTACCAGGACCATCATCGGTTAATTTTTCTACTGCTAGGTTAGCAACATACGCCCAATAAGATCAATTTTCATTTACAGACGTCCATATATCTGAAGTTCCCAAGTTCTCTCGAATTTTATCCAGTACTTAGAAAAGCTACATGTACTTTTACGAGTGTGAAAACAGTTTTATATTTACAAAAATTGAATTTATTTTAGCTAATGCATCACGTAGGTCAGCCTGATTATAAGATATTGGGACGTCATTTTTCCTCAATGGCGAGGGTTTAGGACGTCTTGTGATGCGTACGTGTCCAAAAAACCCTAAAAAGTTGAATTTCTGAGTTTCTCAAGTAGTATATTCGCTCCTACAAAAACAGCGCACAAATCAATTTAAAAATTATTTTGTGGTGGCTTAGGTGTGGAAACAGTAATAAATGACTAGGTTTGTTATGTTTCAGATTCTTTTGTTTTTCGCTTTCTCTGCGATATGTGATGCACATGAGACATTCTGTTCAACTTGAAATTTTATAGTACGTTTTATATGAAATTATGAAAGATCTCCGGGTTATGTACATATGATTTATTGAAACCTGGCATTCATACTTAATTATCCATACTAATATTATACATGCGGAAGTAACTCTGTCTGTCGCCTTCACGACTAAACCACTGAACCGATTTTGATGAAATTTGCTATAGAGATAGCTTGAACGCTGAGGAAGAACGCAGGCTACTTTAAAAGATGTTTAGTACCACATATTTATTGGTTTGAAGGACACAAAGCGAAATATGGAACAGCTATTTACTCTTTAATTTCAAACGTTATCATATTTGTGAAAATGCTTTTATTGTGTGATATGGTCTACATAATACGATTCCACGTAATGCATACAGTCTTTATACAATCCTCTGTGCTTAATTTATACTTCCATACTAGTATCAGTCACAGAGCCGTCACGTTTTAGGCCGTGAGCGCCACGCGTCCCTCATAGCTTCCAAGGCGCTTCGAGACTCACAACGAGGGCGTCATTTAAAGACTGTACGACAGACAAGAGTATCTCACCTTTACATGTGGAACGTGGGAGGCTTTTTGTGAGGCTGAATTTGATTATAATCTAATAACTGACTATGTTAACTACAAATTAGTCATCATAGTAGATGGATAAAAAAATGCAGGCACCATAACGTATTACAATGGAAGAGAGAAACGGTTTGTATGCGTTGTTCTGGCGGGAAAACTCACATACAGTACTACGTGAGACAGGGGAACGCCTAAACCTCTACTACTGCACTCGTGAATTGAATCGGCACTAGTGAATTGAATCGAGGCATTTTTAAAATATAATTAGAAAATTGTAATTCTGTCAGAGACAGCAAAGGACTTGAAAGAGCAGTTGAACGGAATGGATAGCGTCTTGAAAGAAGGATATAAGATGAACATCAACAAAAGCAAAACGAGGATAATGGAATGTAGTCGAATTTAGTCGGGAGATGCTGAGGGTATTAGATTAGGAAATGAGACACTTAAAGTATTAAGGAGATTTCCTATTTTGGGGAGCAAAGAAACTGATGATGGTCGAAGTAGAGAGGATATAAAATGTAGACTGGCAACGGTAAGGAAAGCATTTCTGAGGAAGAGAAATTTGTTAACATCGAGTATAGATTTAAGTGTCAGGAAGTCATTTCTGAAAGTATTTGTATGGAGTGTAACCATGTATGGAAGTGAAACATGGACGGTAAATAGTTTAGAAAAGAAGAGAATAGAAGCTTTCAAAATGTGGTGTTACAGAAGAATGTTGAAGATTAGACGGGTAGATCACATAACTAATGTGGAGGTATTGAATAGGATTGCGGAGAAGAGAAGTTTGTGGCACAACTTGACTAGAAGAAGGGATCGATTGGTAGGACGTGTTCTGAGGCATCAAGGAATCACCAATTTAGCATTCTAGGGCAGCGTGGAGGGTAAAACTCGTAGAGGGAGACCAAGAGATGAATACACCAAGCAGATTCAGAAGGATGTAGCTTGCAGTAGATACTGGGAGATGAAGCTTCCACAGGATAGAGTAGCATGGAGAGCTGCATCAAACCAGTCACAGGACTGAAGTCCACAACAACAACAACAACAATCAGAAAATATAATACATTCTTTCAAATTCAACATACTGCAAAATAATAGAAACACGTTCGTTATGTACCTACATACCGACATTGCATACATTTTTATACATACATCTGTGCAACACTATATATACAAACGTCTCTTAAAAATTCTTGCTAACTTACCACCTCTCGCCATAACAAAATTACTGATATGCAAGCGAAGCAGTATGCAACAGCTAGTTTTTTATTTTTATGGTATGTGAAGTATAGAACTCAAATATCGCTAATCAATGCAATTCGACGCAACTCTCAAAAACTAGCGAGAAAATCGCCATTGAAAATTTCTGAGGAACTACACACAGAAAAAAATTTTTTGCATCACCCCAGTTCCCAGAACTCCTGAAGACAGACGTTGACTGTGGATATTGTGTCACGGACGCAGTCCATTTGACTGTTCAGAGATCTTACTAAACCCTCCCAAAGATGTAAAGAACCTTCCCAAAGATGTAAACAACCATCCACGGGCAGCGCCTATTAGATGGAGAGGTTTCGACATCCGATCAGTTCGTCATTCAACCAGGAAGGAAGTACATGGGTCGTGTTGTCTGTAGCTCAACAATGCCTAGACGGTCAATACCGCAGTTCGATTGCGTCCGCATTGTTACTTTGCGCCAGGAAGGGCTCTCAACAAGGGAAGTAACCAGGCGTCTTGGAGTGAACCAAAAGCGATGTTGTTCATACATGGAGGGGATACAGAGAGATAGGAACTATCGATAACATGCCTCGCTCAGGCCGCTCAAGGGCTACTACTGCAGTGGATGACCGCTACCTCCAGGCTATGTCTCGGAGGAACCCTGACAGCAACGCCACCATGTTGAATAATGCTTTTCGTGCAACCACAGGACGCTGGGTTACGACTCAAACTGTGCGCAATAGGCTGCATGATGCGCAACTTCACTGCCGACGTCCATGGCGAGGTCCATCTTTGCAACCACGACACCATGCAGCGCAGTACAGATGGGCCCAACAACATGCCGAATGGACCGCTCAAGATTGGGATTACGTTCTCTTCACCGATGAGTGTCACATATGCCTTCAACCAGACAATCGTTGGAGACATGTTTGGAGGCAAGGCGGTCAGGCTGAACACCGTAGACACACTCTCCAGTGTGTGCAGCAAGGTGGAGGTTTCCTGCTGTTTTGGGGTGGCATTATGTGGGTCCAACGTACGTCGCTGGTGGTCATGGAAGGCGCCGTAACAGCTGTACGATAAATGAATGCCATCCTCCGATCGACAGTGCAACCATATCGGCAGAATATTGGCAAAGCATTCCACTTTATGGACGACAATTCGCGCCCTCATTGTGCACATCTTGTGAATGGCTTCCATCAGGATAACGACATCGCTTGACTTGAGTGGCCAGCATGTGCTCCAGACATGAACCATAGCGAACATGCATGGGATAGATTGTAAAGGGCTGTTTATGGACGACGTGACGCACCAACCACTCTCAGGGATCTACGCCGAATCGCCATTGAGTGGGACAATCTGGACCCACAGTGCCTCGATGAACTTGAGCATAGTACGCCACAACGAATAATCACACGCATCAATGAAAGAGAATGTGCTACTGGGTATAGGAGGTACCAGTGTGTACAGCAATCTGGATCGCCACCTGTGACGGGTTCGATGTATTATGGTACGAAATGTTTGTGTAGTTTTCATGTGCAATAAAAAGGGGGGAAATGATGTTTATGTTGATCTCTATTCCAATTTTCCGTACAGGTTCCGGAACTCTCCGAACCGAAGTGATGCAAAACTTTTTCTGATGTGTGTATAATCCACTAAAGGTAAGACGATTATGGCGAACAGCCGTAATGCTCACTTGGTAGCGATGGTGAATAGTAACTTGGTAATAAATGGATCGCTGGTTCGAATCCCGCTACGGTTTTTCTTCGTTTGATTCAATACCTACATCATGTAACTATAAAAGTCGTCAAATATCTGCTAATTATCAAGTAAGTAATCATCATTTTTCATAATTAATGAACGCCTCCATGTTTCAAATTTCATATTGCCCTTATCGCAAAAGTAATTTATTAATTATCAATATTTTGTAAGAGATTGTTAGTAAAGATAATTTATATTAAAAAAGAAACGTTGCAAATCCATAAAATATTGATAAACAAGAATTTATATTTCCAATGGAAATTGGAATTTTGATTGTGACGCGTAATTAGAAAAAAAGAAGGGTATTTTCCAGATTTGTATCAATTAGCATGTGTGTGATGAATTTTATATTTGACTGATATAGGTTCCCTTAAATCACCAGAGCAATTTCTTTGTCAGCTAGGCAGAAGACAGGCAAGCGTTATTGTGAATTAGCACAATCCGGTGGACAAGAATTCACGCGTTTGTTCTCGGCGTTGCAGCGTAGTTGGTGAAGGGTCTGGCAGTATGAGGGAGAGCTAATCGTCTCTCCTCTGTCTATAATGTTGATGAGCATGACGCCTTCTTGATCCCAAAATGTGTTCTGAATTTGTCTGGCTTTTATTTTAGTTTCGTGTGGTGTCATTAATAATACGATGACTGGAATTTTGTTTCTGGACTCTTATGAGAAACCTAACTCTCCTCCACCATACTTGCTCCGGACACTGCGAGAGGGCTGTACAAGCAATGATCACACGCACGGCACAGCGGACACACCAGGAACCACGGTGTTGGCCGTCGAATGGCGCTAGCTGCGCAGCATTTGTGCACCGCCGCCGTCAGTGTCAGCCAGTTTGCCGTGGCATACGGAGCTCCATCGCAGTCTTTAACACTGGTAGCATGCCGCGACAGCGTGGACGTGAACCGTATGTACAGTTGACGGACTTTGAGCGAGGGCGTATAGTGCCGGGTGGCCGGGTGGACGTACCGCCGAATTGCTCAACACGTGGGGCGTGAGGTCTCCACAGTACATCGATGTTGTCGCCAGTGGGCGGCGGAAGGTGCACGTGCCCGTCGACCTGGGACCGGACCACAGCGAAGCACGGCTGCACGCCAAGACCGTAGGATCCTACGCACTGCCGTAGGGGACCGCACCGCCACTTCCCAGCAAATTAGGGACACTGTTGCTCCTGGGGTATCGGTGAGGACCATTCGCAACCGTCTCCATGAAGCTGGGCTACGGTCCCGCACACCGTTAGGCCGTCTTCCGCTCACGCCCCAACATCGTGCTGCCCGCCTCCAGTGGTGTCGCGACAGGCGTGAATGGAGAGACAAATGGAGACGTGTCGTCTTCAGCGATGAGAGTCGCTTCTGCCTTGGTGCCAATGATGGTCGTATGCGTGTTTGGCGCCGTGCAGGTGAGCGCCACAATCAGGACTGCATACGACCGAGGCACACAGGGCCAACACCCTGCATCATGGTGTGGGGAGCGATCTCCTACACTGGCCGTACACCTCTGGTGATCGTCGAGCGGACACTGAATAGTGCACGGTACATCCAAACCGTCATCGAACCCATCGTTCTACCATTCCTAGACCGGCAAGGGAACTTGCTGTTCCAACAGGACAATGCACGTCCGCATGTATCCCGTGCCACCCAACGTGCTCTAGAAGGTGTAAGTCAACTACCCTGGCCAGCAAGATCTCCGGATCTGTCCCCCATTGAGCATGTTTGGGACTGGATGAAGCGTCGTCTCACGCGGTCTGCACGTCCAGCACGAACGCTGGTCCAACTGAGGCGCCAGGTGGAAATGGCATGGCAAGCCGTTCCACAGGACTACATCCAGCATCTCTACGATCGTCTCCATGGGAGAATAGCATCCTGCATTGCTGCGAAAGGTGGATATACACTGTACTAGTGCCGATATTGTGCATGCTCTGTTGCCTGTGTCTATGTGCCTGTGGTTCTGTCAGTATGATCATGTGATGTATCTGACCCCAGGAATGTGTCAATAAAGTTTCCCCTTCCTGGGACAATGAATTCACGGTGTTCTTATTTCAATTTCCAGGAGTGTACATTGTGATCTGAGTCTATGTCTGATTTCGGAATCTCTCTCTGACCATGATGTAATGCAATCGAAATCTTCCTGTATCACCCGGTCTTTTCAAAGTATACCTCCACCTCTTGTGGTTGGTTTGTGGGTTGAAGGGACCAGACTACATGGGCCATCGGTCCCTTCTCTTGTGATTCTTGAACAGAGCATTAGCTGCAATTTAATATCTCCTCTCTCATTCCTTGTCCAAACACATAATCCCCTGTAACCTTTTCTTCTGCTCCTTCCCCTACAACTGCATTCCAGTCCCCCATGACTATTAGATTTTCGTCTCTCTTTATGTACAGTATCCTCACATACTTCCTACGTCTTCTCATCTTCAGCTTGCGACCTCGGCATATGTACCTGAATTATCATTGTCGGTGTTGATTTGTTGTCGATTCTGATAAGAACAACCGTAAGCCTATTACTGAACTGTTCACAGTAACACACTTCCTGCCCTGCCTGCTTATTCCTAACATATCCTACTGCTGTTATACCATATTCTGCCACTGTTGATATTACCCTCTACTCATCTGGACAGAAATCCGTACCTTCTTTCCATTTCACTTCACTGACCCCTACTATATCTAGCTTGAGCCTTCGCATTTCCCTATTCAGACTTTCTAGCTTCCCTACCATTCTTATGACATTCCGTGCCCCGACACGTAGAACGTTATCCTTTCGTTGGTTATTGAATCTTTTTGTAATAGTCACCTCCCCCTTGGCAGGCACCCCCCCCCCCCCCCCCCTCGAGATTCAAATGTTGAACTATTCCAGAATCTTTTGCAAATGGAGAGATCCTTAAGACACTTTTTCAATGACAGGTCACATGTCCTGGGGATACATATTAGGTGTCTTTAATGCGGTGGTTTCCATTGCCTCGTGCTGTTGATCACTGCAGATTCTTCCGCCTTTAGGGGCAATTCCCACCCCAAGGGCAAGAGTGTGCCCTGAGCATCTGTCTGCTCGACTGCCCTCTGACAAGGCCAGTGGCATAATGAGGGAGACTTCTTATGCCGGATGTCTTCAGAAGGCAATGCTGATTATTAATCAAAATTTGAATGGTGGCAGGTTTCGAACCCAGAACTAATAACGTTTTAATTACTAGTCGAAGGCCTACTGCCACTTTTTTGTTAAATTCCACTAGGGAGCATAAGGCTGATTCAAAAATAACGTAGGAAAATTGTCACCGCCACTTTTACCCAAAATAAAAAAGAACCACCACTTCAGACTTTGGCTCCTATCTAATCCTACACCCGAAGACTAACCTAGAGCTATGAAGGGGCAAGAAAGGATAAAGGATTGAAACGACAAGGGTGCCATGAAAATTTAACATAATTAGTTTTTTATTTTATTTTTATTTATTGTTTTTGTATGTTTTATACATATATATAATTTTTTGTTTATATGTATATATATGAGCGTCTAGAGTATCGTGTGCTGCGTTGGCCAGCACATCCAAACGTGTCTTCTCATTGAGTGGAGTGGGAGTAGATTCTGTTGTCGGTTCTCTTCGGATTTAGTAGGTTCAGATCAGTTCAGATCAGTTTCCAGCTTCTCATGGCTTCGACGTTTCAACTGCTCGGCGGATTGTTAAAGGTGCTCCTTTGCTGATAGTGTGGGTAGCGTATTAGGACACAGTGTCGTTCGTTGAGATAATTACAATATCCTAGTACTGACTTATGGCCAGAATTAAAAAGATAACGGATTGTGTGGTTACTTTACCAGTTCACAAGGTGAGTTTTGTGTTTTGGGGTTAAGTCTCTTCCGGGAATAAAAGTACGTGGATATAGATCTGAGTGAGTGTCTGGCGTGCAAGGAACGCTAAAATACGCCACTCAAATGTTCAGGCATCGGATGCTGGACCACAGTGGAACTGATGTCTGTGTCGTTCACTCCACAGCGGGTGCAGATGGGCGAGTCGGCTAGATGGATGCAATGCAGTCGATAACGGTTAACTTGTTTGCCATTCACTGTGATATACAACACTGATTGGACGTCGGATTCGAGAAAGCGGGCGTGGACAGCTTTAGATATGTGCCACCACACATACTGGGAATACTTAATTTCCATGGGGTTGAGATAAAGACTGTGTAAGGGTTAAAGACCGGTAGACACAACTGAAATCTGGGAAAAATAGCCGGATATGATAAAAGGAGGATGGGATGGTCGAGACCAAAACTGGGCAGACTATGAGACCGCCTCAAAGTCTTGGAATAGGAGCCCAGTGAGGCTTTGCGGGCAACAGTGCGAGAGTTTGATTTGCGAGCTGATGAACAGCGCCGTGACTCTGGTCGGCAGGTCCCGCCACACCACGGTCCTGTGGGAGTGCAAGGGAGTGCTACTGCACGTCGAATAACATCCCTGAGCTGACAAAGGAGCCAAATGCCATCAACAGAAGTCGGGCCAGGAGCGTTGGGTACGGTAGTACCTGAGCAACGTGCGGTATATTGGAGACATGATAGATGTTCACATATGGGGCGCTTTGGATAATATCGATGGATCATAGCCAGTGATCTTCAACGCTAGCTCTGATAGTCTACAGCAAACGCCTATCGTTAACAGCCGCTGATTGACGGAGATCGGCGGTGAATTAAATGCCAAGACATCGAATCATGGCGGCGACGCTAAGGAGGGCGACACTTCTCTCTGGTAGGCCCTCACCAGTGAGTAAGACCTTGGATTTGGACACGTTGAGGGAGCTACCCACTGCTTCGCCGCAAGTCACCACCCATATCAGGGCTGCTCGAACTTCATCCTCACTGCCCAGATAAAGAACAAGGTCGTCGGCCTACGCCATGAAACGGTGCCTGTGCAACGTCATACCTTCCAAACGTTGGCGCAGTGTCTGGAGCAAGGGTTTCCAGAGCGAAAGCATATAAAATTGGGAAAGGGGACAGCCTTGCCAGGCAGATCAAACTATGAAAAGAGGGGGCGTGAGGTGGACATTGTACATTGTCCTGGAGGTTGCGCTGCTCAAAAGGTGCAGAATGACTGTGATAAACAGCCAGGCAAACCCATATGTTGAAGAACTGGCCACAAATAAGTGTGGTCTACATGGTCGAAGGCCTGGCTGAAGTTGAGCGATGACAAGGCACCAGAGAGAAGTTGGTGACAAGTAGAGGCTATCATGTCTCTGTGATGGCAGACGGCGTTACGGATATTGTTGTCGCCTCCTAGGAAAGTCTGGCCGCTGGAGGTGACACAACGTGTGACCTTCTTGAGTCGCGAAACCAGTATCCATGTAAATATTTTCATATCACTATTCAGCAACGTGATTGGTCGATAATAATGGACGCTTGATCGCTCGTGCTGTTTATGAATGGGTAAAATGACGCCCACGAGAATGGTGTTAAGTATCACTGTCGTCGGGGACATCAGCCTTTAGCCCGCATCTCGTGGTCGTGCGGCAGCGTTCTAGCTTCCCACGCCCGGGTTCCCGGGTTCGATTCCCGGCGGGGTCAGGGATTTTCTCTACCTCGTGATGGCTGGATGTTGTGTGATGTCCTTGGGTTAGTTAGGTTTAAGTAGTTCTAAGTTCTAGGGGACTGATTACCATAGATGTTAAGTCCCTTAGTGTTCAGAGCCATTTGAACCATTTTTGAACATCAGCTCTTGCACAATGGTCGCCCATGTGGAAGCCAACAAAGACTCAAAACTTTTGTAATATTCGATGTGGATACCATTGGGCCCTTGGTATGTGTTATTAGATCCCAAATTGATAGCAATGAGTACTTCATCTATGGCCATGTTTTCTTGGAGTTCATGCACTACCTCCAGTGGGAGAGTAGTAAATCGTGCGGCCTCTGTGATCATTTGCACGCAATGTGGTACAGTTTCGTACATTGCATACAACCCGGCGAAATGATTGTGGAGAGTTTGGCTGACGGTTTGTTGGGTCTCATGCTCGTGGTCTTTCACACTAGTGAGGACGTGGACCACAGCCCTGTGCCTTCAATGTCTTTCCTGGAGGAGGTAGTACATCGATGGATGTTGTTGAGGTGTACGATTAGAGGTCTGAGATTGGACTACTGTGTCTTCCAGGTGACAGCGCATGATCAAGGAGATCTGCGCCTTTGTTCGGTGTACCACTGTCTGCCTGGCTGGCGAAACAGGCATCTTCACACAGTCACAAAGAATTGAATAATTGAACGCCATGCCTTGGCTTCCTTACCAAGCTCATAAATGTTTTACAGATGGTCGGCTTTCTTTGTGCAGGAAAGCCACCAAGATAAGATGGAGTGATAAGCGTCACGACAACATCGTGCCCATGCTTCCTCGACTGCATGGCGACAGTCTGGGGAGGCCAGGTGGACGATATTGAATTTTCACAGACCAAGACTATGCCACATGCGCTGTCGCTGAGTGACGTCGCAGACGTATACTTCATGGTCTGAAAAGGCTATGAGTCAGACGTCTGCACATTGGGTGCTGTCAGCAAGTGGGCAGGTGAGGTACACACAGTCTATGCGGTTTGATGAGTGTACAGTGTAATATGTGTAACCTTGTTGGGTTCTGTGGAGCTTTGTCCAGGTGCCAATGAGTGGCAGGCGATCGATGACCATCGAGAGAGCCACACAAGGTGAATGCTGTGGGAGTTGGTCAGTGGGTCCTTGTGTCTAGTTGAAATCTCCACGTAGCACCAAATCGCCTTATGGCTCTGGAAAGAGCTGTGTGATCATCTTGATGAAGAATGTATGTTGGTTATGACGGCAGCTAGAGCCAGACGGTGCGTAGATGTTAATCATATGCAGACCAAATAGGGGGAGGACCATACACCATGCAGTTGGGAGGTACGCAACATTCTCTGCAGGAAGCCCATCGCGTAGGAGGACGGCGACGTCACTACCAATGCCGGAGGCGCGATAAACGTAGGTGATGTACGCAGTGGGTACTTGGAAGTCAGCAACGAACACTGCCTGTGGGAGGGCAATATCTACATCTGCAGAGTAGATCGTGTCATGGAGCATGGTCAGTTTGTAAGGGCCTCAGATGGTGACAAGATTCGTGGTGGCGACACGATATTTCCGTGTGCGGTCCCTTGCAGTTAATGCAGAATGCGTGATGGAAGCATCCTGCAGGTGTAGACCCAGTGGGTCTGCCACTGTGGCCATGATTACTGGCAGGGCGTCGGCTCAGGCGCCTCCATGGGACGCTCTCACTTGGACACGCTGGTGGTCATATCCGCTTCTTCTTCAACATTATCGGCCCAGGATACTGACGCTGAAGACATGTGACAGTCGTTTACTGTTGGAGCAGGGGAAGCAAGCGTGGCAATAGGTGGGGGTGATCTGTCATCCTTACGTACTGCCAATATTAAGGTCGTGTTGTGGAATGAGAGAGGATTCTTCACAATAAGGGTGTCGGAGTGGTCATACTGTGAGACTGGATGCAATAGGGAAGGTCACCATCAGACATCCGGTAGTCATCTCGCACGGTCATCTGAAGGAGAGCTTCATCAGAAGGTGTTAGTTGGCGTTTCTTGCACTTCCTGGGCGAGTGCTGTTTCCTAATGAGTTGTTCAGAATCAGAATGTGGTTGCCCATCATTCGACGCTGTACCGGTCTGGGTAAAGACAGCAGTCGGCACAGCATCTAGTTCGTCTATGGTTTGGGCAGAGTCGTCCGCCATGGTCCTGAGAGTGTGTGTTTCCAGTGCAAGCACTGGAGATGACGCCATGCTGGTTTCAACGGCGTGTTCTGGTTCGGTGGGTGGCGTTGACGAGGTTTCAGGCATACCATTAAGTGACGTGTCAGGGCTCGGTGCTACTGTCGCGAAGGTGACAGGCACGGACGTGAACGTCGATGCCGGTGTCACTTCACGCAGCAGTGTCTGTATCAAACGTCGGTGTAAACATTTGGACCAGACATGTCCTTCCTGGCCACATCCCGAGCAAATTCGTGGCTGGCCATCGTAAATGACAATGGGCCGCCCACCATCAATCATCAGGTACGATGGAACTGGTTTCGTCAGCTCAGGTTTGATCTGCTAGACGCCATATAACACTGGATAGGTCGTAAATGTTTGCCACTTCTCCATGAGGTGACCCAAGACGTTTCCATGTGGCTGGAAAGCGGCAATGACCACCTTCTGAGGCACCTCGAACGGGAGCTCAAACACACACAAATTTCTACATCTACATCTACCTATATCTACATATATATTCCGCCAGCCACCAAGCGATGTGTGGCGGAGGGCATTATTCGTGCCAAAGACATATCCCCCCCTCTGTTCCACTAGCGGATCGCGCGAGAGGAAAACGACTGTCTGAAAGCCTCAGTACGAGCTCTAATTTCCCTTATCTTTGAATGGGGATCATTGCGCGATTTGAAAGTTGGTGGTAATAATATGTGCTTTACATCCTCGGCGAAGATCGTATTTAGGAATTTAGTGAGCAGCCCCTTCCGTTTGGAGCGTCGTCTATCTGTCAGTGTGTCCCACTTCAAACTTTCTATGAGATTTGTAACGCTCTCGCTATGGCTACATGTACCAGTCACGAATCTTGCCGCTCTTCTTTGGACCATCTCAATCTCTTGAATCAGACCCAACTGGTAAGTGTCCCATACAGATGAACAATACTCTAAGACTGGACGAACTAAAGTATTGTAAGCAATTTTCTTTGTTGAAGGGCTGCACTGCTTTAGGATTCAACCAATAAACCGCAATCTAGAGTTCGCCTTACCTGTTACTTGTGAAATCTGATCGTTCTATTTCAGATCATTTCCAACAGTCTCTCCCAGATACTTGACGGATGTCACCACTTCCAACGACTGGACGTTTATTTTGTACTCGTACATTAATGGGGCTTTTCGCTTTGTTACACGCAGCAGGTTACCCGTACTAATATTAAGAGATAACTAGCAGTCGTTACACCACTCACTTATTTTCTGCAAATCCTCATTGATTTGTTCACAGCTTTCGTGTGATACTATTTTCCTGTAGACTACAGCATCATCGGCAAACAGTCTAACGTCGCTGTCAGTGCCATCATCCAGATCGTTTATGTAAATCGTGAAAAGCAGCGGACCTATTACGCTGCCCTAGGGCACATCTGATGTTACACTTGTTTCTGGTTAATTCTCCCCATTCCGGGCGACATACTGCTCCCTGTCTGTTAGAAAGATTTCTATCCAACCGAATATGTCGTCAGGTAGACAGTAAGCGCGCACTTTTTGGAGTAAGCGACAGTGCGGAACTCAGTCGATCGCCTTTCGAAATTGAGGAATATGGCATCAATCTGGGAGCCGGTATCTAGAGCCTGTTGTATATCATGCACAAAGAAACCAGATGTGTCTCGCATGACCGCTGTTTCCTACAACCGTGCTGGTTTCTGCAGATGAGCTTCCAGAGCCTAGAAAGGTCATTACGTCTGAACACAAAATATGTTTCATGATACTACAACGAATCGATGTCAGTCAAATTGGCCGGTAATTAAGTGCATACGATTTTCTACCTTTTTTATAGATTGCTATGACCTCGGCCTTCTTCCAGCTCCGTGGAAATTTCCGCTTTTCCAAATATCTCTGACAGATGATGGATAAAGGTTGGTGCTATACTTGTAGCATAGTCACCATAAAATCTTATGGGGATACCGTCTGGGCCAGATACCTTCCTGGTGTCTAAGGATCTTAACTGTTTTACATTCCCAGATACACTAAACACTATGTCAGCCATCCTTGCATTTGTTCGGTAATTGAAAGGGGGAATGCTGCTGCAGTCCTCTACCGTAAAAGAGTTTTTCAAAGCTAGGTTTAGAATTTCGGCTTTATATTTCTCATCATCCATTACATTATTTGTACTATCAGCAAGAGAAGGTACTGAATTATTTGTAGCGTTCATAGACTTTACGTACAACAGAAAATTTTTGGGGTTATTTTTAGAATCTGCAGATAAAATATTGCTTTCAAATTCGTTAAAAGGATCTCTCAATGACCTTTCGAGAGCTGCTTTCATTTCACCAAATATCTGTTTGTCAGCGGGGCAGTGACAATATTTAAAACGACTGTGCAAAAGTCTCTGCTTTCTCAGCTACTTCCCAATATGGTTGCTGAGCCAAAGTGGATCCTTCCCCTACCGTATAATTTTGCTAGGCATAGATTTCTCTAAACTTGGTGGAGAATACCTTTAAATTCTGAGCAAAGATGCTCAATGTCTTTGTGTCCCGCGGTGTATGCATGGAGCTGACTATGAAGATATTCATTATTGTATGAAGATTTGCTTTCCCAAAGAAGAAAACTCTATGCTGTTTCTTTGGCATTTTTGCAACATCCACTAACATAGAAGCCACAACGACATTATGGTTGCTAATACCTTCTTCTAGATTAACTTTCTCATAAATATCAGGTCTGTTTGTCGCCAAGGTATCTAATATGTTCCCATCTCGAGTTGGTTTTCTAACCAATTGCTCAATTTTGTATGTTGATAGCGCTCCTAGAATAAATTCACACGAGTCTTTGCTTCTGCCCACTATGATAAACGTGTAATTTTCTGAGTCAATGGACGCCAGATTAAAGTCTCCACTTACAACTAATGGATAATCTGGATATTTATTTTCTATATAATCAAGACATTCCCTACGTTTGTTGCTAATGCTAGTGGTCTATAAAAACATCCTAATACAATGGACACTCCTTGTTTGATTGACAGCTTTATCCAGTCTATTTCACAGTCCGACGCAGTATCGATCTCAACTGCCTTTAAACAGGTTTTAACTGCAATGAACACACCACCTCCAAAGCAACAGCCCTATCCTTCCTGAACATTGTACAATCCGAGTTCAAAATTTCACTGCTATTTATGTCTGTTTTCAACCAGCTTTCGGTACCTAATACAATATTGGCATTACTACTGTTTATTTCCAAGAGTGACTCGGGGAGCATACTACAGACACTTCGTCAATTTACTAACATGAGATGTTTGGAATGATCTGTTTAGGCGAACAAACAATTTTTACAGTTGGCACATCCACGTCAGTGTCATGAACTGGTAATTTGTTTTCCGTGGGGAGGAACCAAAACTAAAAAAAAAAGAAAACTGCACGCCACAAGTACTGTGCTACCCATGTAGTTGCTTCCTGTGTGTAGTGCACCCCTGATCTATCGAGGGGCGTCCTACAAGCTCCCATCCCTTAGCGTAGGTAAAGAAATCTACAACCATTTTCGTCACAGAGTTGATGTAGCCTCTGGTTTAGAGTCTCCTCTTGACTCCAAAACAGTGAACCACTGTGCACCCTGGGTACGATGCGTCAAGTTGTCAGCTTGGCTTCCACTCCTCGAGAGATGGAGGCCGCCTTCTCCGATTTAGCCAGTTGTCGAAAGGCCCCACGGATATCCTCGGAACCCCAAAGACTGGCATCGTTGGTGCCGACACGTGCAATAATCTGCAGCTGGCTGCACCCCGCATGCTCAGTATCCACCGTAAGAGCCTCTTCCACATCCTGGATAAGCCATCCCCATCCCACCCCCAAGCAAGCACACTTATTGAACTCGTTGGCCTCCTTCCCGTCCTAGCCACTACGTTTCTGGGGGGTTCCATGACCTGCATAACATTGGGGCTCCCAATAACTAACAAACCTCTATCCCCACGTACCTGTCCAGACCTTGCTGAAGGAGTTGCCACTATCCTGGCAGATGGTGCACTCTGATCTGGCTCAGTCTCCCCTCCTCCTCCCCCACCCCCACAATCAGATAGCACACTGAATCTATTAGCAAAGTGCATGGGATTTGGCAGGAACCTGTGTCTACCATGCAGCCCTCGCCTTGAGGCTGGAGACCAAAACATAGCCCGCCACCCACACTGACAGGCACCCCTTCCCCACCGCTCCTCAAGGTGCCACTCAGAAGCCTGCTGACTATGGACAACAAAGCTTCCAGCTGCATTTGGACTGTGCTCAACTCCTCCTGCATCCGCACACAACAGACACAGGCTATATCCTTCTAGCTAATATGTGACTTACTATAAGACACTTAGGGAAACCTACAGCCACACAAAATTAACAACTACACTCTAGTTGGCAGAAAGGACACTCAACAATGGAAAACAATAAAAATGTAAGGTAGAAGTTAGATCTTGTGCTTATTTTGCTGCTAGGGTCTATCTACTGATACTAAAGAAAAAAACAGTGACCTATAGTAAACTGCTAGGGGCTATCTAGTGAATATTATTAAAGAATTAAACAGTAACCTACAGCAAGCTACACCTACTGATTATCCATCGTATTTATAATGCAAACAAACGTTTATGTACATGTGAAAATCACCTAATAAAACTATAAAAACTGCTACCTTCAGTTTATCGAGGCTAAATGACACTAATAAAGGTAAATACTGAGTATTGTACGCTGACAGATGCAGGTACAAACCAAAACCTTTAGCTAACAATAAGAGTTCAGAACATAAAGCACAAATGCGAACTCTACTTTATAGGAACTGATGGGCTTGCAGTACACAATCACTAAAGCCCACAACAAGCTAAGGAATTTAAGCAGACGGCGAGGTGAGTTTTAGCTTTCTGATAACTAAACCATATGTAAGAAGGGCTCAGAAGTTTATTATAGCACTGATTTACGCAGGTATTGTAGTGTAACACTAATTAACCACGTATTTTACGTTTGATTAGCTGTTAACGCTCGCAGGTTGCGTTAGTCAAACTTATGCCAGTGAGGTTAAAATTCACTGTCAGTGTCACTTTTCCTAAGAAAACGTATAAAAACTGCTACCTTCAGTGTATCGAGTCTAAATGACACTAATAACGTGAATACTAAGTATTGTACACTAACTTAAACTAATTAACCCTCGTATTTACTCGCATAACGTAAACAAACTTTTATGTATACGCGAAAAATGACCTAATAAAACGTATAAAAACTAGTACCTTCAGTGTATCGAGTCTAAATGACACTAATAAACGTAAATACTGAGTATTGTACACTGACTTTATTGATAATTCCGCGTATTTAACGTCAGTTAAGAATGTCAACAAACATTTACGTACAAATGAAACTGTCCTAAACAGAAACTTCGCTTTTCCTATTCAGAAGCAAATAAAAACTGAAACCTTTCCAAAAAATGCTTCAAATGCCTCTGAGCACTATGGGACGTAACATCTGAGGTCATCAATCCCCTGGAACTTAGAACTACTTAAACCTAACTAACCTAAGGACATCGCACACATCCATGCCCGAGGCAGGAGTCGAATCTGCAACCGTAGCGGTCGCGCGGTTCCAGACTGTAGCGTCGAGAACCGCTCGGCCACCCAGGCTGGCAAACCTTTTCATTTATCAAGTCTATCTGACACTAATGCACGTGAATACTATAGAATATACAGCAAAAACAATTAATTACTACCTAATTACGTATCTCGTAACACAGGAAGCGAAAAGCACTCGTAGCCGGGGTTAGGGCTGCCAAAAACGGATACCGAATCCCGCGTGGTCCGCTGTCACTGCACCTACGTGTCCATCAGAATGTTTCAATTTTAGTCCGGCGGCGTGCCGTTGGACAACTTCAGCGCACAGCACCTCCATCGACAACTTGATGTATTCCAATCACGTACAGGGAGCTCAATTTTAAAAGCTCTTGGTAGTGGATGTTCGGCCTGAAACGTTACTTTGATGGTTGCACGACAGTAATAGAGCGGCATGAGGTACGGTAGTAGAGGACTCTATAAACGAGAGTACCACAGCGCTAAAGTAAATAACGCCGAGACCGGTGCGCTTGGCCTACGTGCGGGGTAGTTCCGCACGCTACCACGGCTGAGAGCCGACTGACCATCTGGTCACGGATCTAGTTTGTAATACACGTTTTACTGACGGTTCTTTTCATTACCATACTATTAAAGAGTAGATCCTTTTCTTTAGCTAATAATTCACTCATAACCCGTGATTTGCCATATTAATTACAGTTTAATTATACAGAGTGTCACAAAAAGGTATGGCCAAACTTTCAGGAAACATTTCTCACACACAAAGAAAGAAAATATGTTATGTGGACATGTGTCCGGAAACGCTTACTATCCAAGTTAGAGATCATTTTATTACTTCTCTTCAAATCACATTAATCATGGAATGGAAAAACACAGCAGCAAAACGTACCAGCGTGACTTTGTTACAGGAAATGTTCAAAATGTCCTCCGTTAGCGAGGATACATGCATCCACCCTCCGTCGCATGAAATCCCTGATGCGCTGATGCAGCCCTGGAGAATGGCGTATTGTATCACAGCCGTCCACAATACGAGCCCGAAGAGTCTCTACATTTGGTACCTGGGTTGCGTAGACAAGAGCTTTCAAATGCCCCCATAAATGAAAGTCAAGAGGGTTGAGGTCAGGAGAGCGTGGAGGCCATGGAATTGGTGTGCCTCTACTAATCCACCGGTCACCGAATCTGTTGTTGAGAAGCGTACGAACACTTGGACTGAAATGCGCAGGAGATCCATCGTGCATGAACCACATGTTGTGTCGTACTTGTAAAGGCACATGTTCTAGTAGCACAGGTAGAGTATCCCGTATGAAATCATGGTGACGTGCTCCATTGAGCGTAGGTGGAAGAAGTAAAATGAGCTCTAACATGGAAATTAAGCGTTTCCGGACACATGTCCACATAACATTTTTTCTTTATTTGTGTGTGAAGAATGTTTCCTGAAAGTTTGGCCGTACCTTTTTGTAACACCCTGTATACTATCAAACTACATGCGGATAGACTTTTACCACATTTCTGACTTGAGAGAATAATATACTATAATAACCTTTTTGAACACTCGCGATAGGTTCAATCTCCGATCTCTATGGTGAAAAAATTAAATACTTCGGCAAACCTAGTGATAAAAAGTTTGTTTTACTAACAATTAATTGAAATATGCATAGTAACTACAAACCTCCCTTCTCTTATTGCATAAATTTTGCTAAGTATAAGCATAGATCAAGTTAATTGACAAGTCGGAAATACAATTATACAGCCCTCCTTATTTATCAATATCAAACTATACTTTTCTTTACTTCTTTTTTTGTTATTAAAATTAATATCAAAAATTTTATCTCTATCGCCTATACTACACTAATTGATTATTTTCCGCATTTATTCCTTTTCATAAAATAGCGTATAAAAGATTATTAACGTCTAGAAATAAGTAATGTGTGATCTCTATACTCCATGGATGTAAATCTCTAATCTCAGAAAACGTAATGCCGGTATGCCTGCAGATTCTTGTCATCTGCGTAGCGCACCACGTTGCAGCTAGCCAAAAATTTTCCACCTCTCTGAGTGATAATGAATTCTTGACTTATTTCTGGATTTGAACATTATATCAATATGCGATGTAATAGGCTGACGTGGCAACAAAATCGAAAAGTATTTTTATTTTGACTTCTTGCGACATTTCATGGCAGCCGTAATGTAAGTAGGCAAGAAACGAAATGAGAGTATCCTCAGCCAGCTATTCAGATAGCTGGAGTTCGTCAGCCCGGTTATATAGAGATCACTGGACGTAATAGATGTAAATCATATTTCTGGGCTGTTAGTGTCTAATGTGTCGAACATAAAATTCTTACAGTCTTTGATTTTTTTTTTTACATATTTTGAAAAAATCTTTCATTCTTTGAGGCTCAAATTTAATTCAAGGAAAATTCCGTTCGATTCAAATTAGAACTCTGGAGCTTAGTTTTAATTTCTCACTGATAAAAGTTTTATTTGATCTGTATTCTCATGCAGCAGATTATCGTCGGCTTTGTACGAATGCCAGTAAAGCAAATCCCAAAAGCAACAAAGACAGAAAAAATCCAAGAAACCCAACTATCACTACCACTTTATGCCCTGGAGTTAAACTATTGAATCAAAACTGTACCTTCTCATGTGCATAGTGGAAAACACTTTCCTGGTGTAGTAGTGACAACACAAAAAACAAAAGATAAAGGACATGAATGGGGTGAGAAAACATACTTATTAGGCTTAGTAGAGCAGAAACGATGAAATAAGATCATGAGAGACAACGGTCGTCATCAAAGAAGATGTTCGAAATTACGACTATAATGTAGGCCGCACTTCTCCAGTGCATGGAAGATCTAATGTTCTGGGAAGTACTAGGTCTTTCTCGGACCTGCTGGCGTGATGCGTGCAACAAGTTCTTCAGCACTATTAATCGGAGTTTCGTACCCCAGATATGGCGATCTCACTGCCCAAAGCACCAGACCACACTGGCCGATCCAACATTGACGATGCATTGCATTAGGTGACGACGCACACTGCGACTGCAATGTGAATGAGTCTCATCTTTGTGAAACCATATGGCAGAACGCATTGAAATGGGTACATGTGCGATGCCCAGTAGCTGTCGCTATACTCAACTAAGATGAGATAAATTGTACCTGCCAAATTTTGGGGCGACAGGTACAGCTCAAATAGGTGGTCGTCGATGATGCTGGCCCATATATTAGCTGAAAACCGTCTCTGGGCTTCACATGTACCTGTCGCATGTCGGTTCTCCTCCAACCACACATGGGTATTATGTGGGTCGAACACTCTTCGTGGATGAAGGTCGCTTCATCGATGAATAAAATGGTGGTTGGTAAACAGGGATCTGTTATGTGCATCTGTAAACACCACCATGTAAAGACCACTCACAGATTAGAATCATCTTCCTCCGGTAACTGCATTCGCTGGATATAATACGGTTTCATGGAGTTGTCATTCAGGATCCGTCAGCAGCTGCTGTGGGAAACACCAACATCACCGGCAACTGCCCGCGTTCTGGCACCGGGACTGTTTGTACCAGCCCCAGCAGAGTCTTCTGGTTGGCTACCGTTTTTATGGTTCGCTTACGTTGCTGAATCTCTTTGGTGAAGTATTCCCTTTCGGAGAACTTCCGCGCAAGCGTGTAAGTAGGTGTGGCGCGGAGTGTGACTCGTGGGGTAACGGTGGCATACAGCTGCTGTGCGCCTCTCCCACTGCAATCAGTGACTCAATATGCCAGATGTATATTGGCGAGATCCGCCGTTCCTGTAACGTTCCACCGTATCAGCACTCTGTCGATAGGCGAAATGGAGCTTGACAGTTAGCGCAGCCGCAATGACCGAGGACATGCTGCATTGTCTGACGTTGAGATGTATGTAGAGCCATCTAAAGCATACGCCAAAGCTTACCCAGCGTTTTAGCTGTACTAAGCGTAGTATACGTGTCGAGTCACTCTGTTCGTATTCTTCTTCTGTGTGTTTTGTGTCGTCACTACCGCACCAGGAAAGCGTTTCTGACCATGAATTGCTGCGTGATTATCAATCGTCTAGGTGTACTATGCCTGTCCTGAAAATTGGTAACAGCTCAGCTGAAACACTGTAGATTGTTTACCAAACTCCCGCGTAGTGAACTTCTTACAGTTCTGACCTTGACTTAACTCCACATACACTCGTTTTCATAGGTCATTTCTTACAACAGTGCCTTTCTCAGAGCCCAGAAGATGGCGATCAGCTGCACGTGTACATCTGCTAGGCATGCTGTGTTGTGGTCTCCACCTGAAATTGTGTTTGACAGAGCGCTTAGCAGATGCAACTAATCCACAAACGAGACTGCCTACACTACTTTTGTCCGTCCTCTTCTAGAATACTACTGTGCAGTATGAATCCTTACTTGCCAGGACTGGCGGAGGACAAGGAAAAATTTGAAGGAAAGGCAGCTCGTTTTCATTATCGTGAAATAGAGGTGAGAGTGATACGAGTACGATAGCCGAGTTGGGGTGTCAAACATTAAAACAAAGGCGTTTTCCGATGTGGTAAAATACTTTCGCTAAATTTCAATCACCAATTTTCTTCGTAGACTGCCACATTCTATTGTTGATGAAACAATAACTTGTGCCTTTTTTGGAGCTTGATAGCTACGATACAGGGATCCTGGTGTAGTACGCAGTTGGACAACGAACCTTTTTTTTTCCACTTCTGCCTGCTTTCAGACCTGGTGCCTTTATTATAGGGATGAGTCACTAACTATTTCCAACAAGAATAACTACGAAAGTATGATAGTAGCTGAAAAGTTTGTGGAACAAATGTTGCATGGGACAAGGGGTGGGACATAATTTGACATTGTTTTTCTGTTGATACATGGCGTCGAGTCAGAGATATGAGGGTCAACTTTGTTTCTTTAAATGGGATGCTATAGTTTGCTACTTATGTTCTGATAGCGGTATAGAGTCAAATCCAATTATGTGTAACAGTAAGGTCTTTGAAGGCCAACGAAGATCAAATGCTTCAAATGTTTCTGAGCACTATGGGACTTAACTTCTGAGGTCATCAGCCCCCTACAACGTAGAACTACTTAAACCTAACTAACCAAAGGAGATAACACACATCCACGCTCGAGGCAGGATTCGAACCTGCGACCGTAGCGGTAGCGCGGTTCTCAACGAAGATCACAAAGGTGGCTTGAACGTCCATTTACAGAATGTGTTCGATGTGATGACCATTGGTATCAATGCAGTGCTGCAATCTCCTTATCATGGATTGAGTGGTATTCCTTATCACATCGGCACTTATCAAAGCACATGCTCTGACAATTCTCTCTTATATCGTGCAAATAGTAAGCATCTCCGAATACGGAGTATCCGTCTAACGTGCCATTGCCGTGTGAACACCATTCGACAGTTTCGCAATATATCACTAATAGGAACGGTAAGACTAATATCGTCGAAGCAAGCGAATGTGAACGAGGTAGTCCTTCGAATAACAAGTCCATAGGCTTCTCATTAACGGAGGATACCAACGAAATTCAGTGAGAGCTAGAGACTTATACGCTGAAAGATATCCTCAACATGCTCACCCTACACGTCGTACATTTAAATATGTGTATGATAAATTGAAGACAACTGGAACTTCCATATCCGTCAAAGGAGAGTTACTAACGAGGAAATGGAAAGCGGTACTCTTGCCACTGTGGTTCGAGATCCTTACGTTAGTTGGCGTCAAATCGCAAGGGAATCTGGCATGAGCCAGAATAGTGTCGTTCGTGTTCTGTATCGCCATAAATATCATCGTTACCATATGTCTCCACCAAGAATTAACTGGTGCGAATTGTATGCGTCACATTGAAATCTGCCGGTGGCCTTAACTTCAGAGTCAGAGGGACGACACATTAATTTCACTTACTGACAAGGCTACATTCACGAAAAAAAGGAAATGTTAATTTTGCATAACATGCATTATTGGGCAATAGAAAATCCATGTTCGCTGTGGCAAGTTGCACACCAAAAACTGTGGTCGGTGAATGTATGGTGAGGGTATCTGGAGGACAGAATTATGGGCCCCTATTTCATCGAAGGAAATCTTAGTGGTAGGAAGTACACCACATTCTTGCAAGAAACATTAGGTCTATTATTGGAAGAAATACCTTTAGGAACCAGGAATAAAATGTGGTATCAACAGGATGGGTGTCCGGCATATTTTTCGCTGATGGCTAGAAATGAGTCGCGAAGACAGTTCCCAAATCGTTGGATTGGACGCGGAGGAGATGTGTCGTGGCTGCCTCGTTCACCAGACTTATCGCCTCTGGATTTTTTCTTGTGGGGATTCGTAAAAGACATTGTTTATAAAAACGTTCCAACTACACCTGAAGATATGCGAGAGAGAATTGACAGAGCATGTGCTTCGATAAGTGACGATGTGATAAGGAATACCACTCAAACCATGATAAGAAGATTGTAGCACTGCAGTGATACCAATGGTCATTACTTTGAACATCTTTTTTAAATGGACGTCCATGTCACCTTTTTTACTTTCGGTGAGCCTCAAAGACCGTTCTGTCACATATCATTGGATTCGTCTCGATAGCCGCTATCAGAATAAGCGCCAAACTATAGCATCCCATCAAAAAAAAGTTGACCTTCGTATATCCGATGCGATCCTGTCATGTTATGTTACGTTATGTTACGTTATGTTAACCGGGGACATAGAAACGACGGAGAGGCTCCGTCCCTCCTCCTCCACCCCACACCGAACCCAGGGTTATAGCTCCTATCATACTTGTTAAGTTATTCTTGGTGGCAATAGTTAGTGACTCACCCAGTATAGCGGGTCGTATTTTCGACAGATGGTCTCTTAGCCACCACATCAGCCATTCAAATATGTACACTCGTCGGTAAACACATGCACATCCGCATTTATATCTAGATACACACTCCACTCCAGATAACCGTGAGTGACCAGTATGCCGTTGTCCATGTCTCGCCACATGGAGGCGCACCATTTTTGTGGAATGGTGGTGATAGTGAATTAACAGGAGCTTTTTCAACTTATAAAATGAAATATGACATTACTGATTTAAGTAAAAGGAAAGCAGAAAAATGTTAAATGTTAGTATATGGTATTAATAAAAGTTAGTAAGATAAATAAAAATAAATTATAATAAGTGAAATCCCGTTATCAACTACAGCAGAAAGGGGAAGCCTTGTTAACTCTTCGAGCCTACGCCTTTTACGTCTATTCCGAAATATAGCATTAGTTTGTTTTACAGCGTCCTTGACATTAATAGGCAGTAATTTCCTATATGTCAATAACAAAATTAGTTTATTCTGCATTGTAGGCCTGAGGGGCAGGTCTCAGTATAGTAACATCGAGTTGTCGCCCTCGGACAAGCAATTTAATGAAATTTATGTATCCTAAATTACTAATTGCATACAATGTATTAGTAAAGAAATGTCTTTACAGCGTTCAGCTTACGCAAAGTCTGTAGTTATTAAATATCATATATTTTATTCTTCATTATTACAGTCAGTCGCGATATCTGCATACAAATTACATAATTACATTTACAACTATGTTATGATTTATTTTATTTCCTTCTAGTACCTTTCTATACATTACAACATTATCTCAACTGTCTACAGCACGCATCATATTTTCTCTGTAAATTATATTTCGTAATATCATTTAAATTATTTTAGTCATCTCTTTCATGCATCTTGGTTGTGTCTTTAATTCCTCGAACGTAATTTGATTTACAACTGACTTTTAATATATTTCAGAATTCCTATTAATTACTATCCTTTTATTACATACTTACAATTTTCTCTGCTATACATTAAAGTGCACTGTCCATTTCTTTATACGTTTACGTACGCTACAATATTGCAGTAAACAGTATCATTGTTACATCATAAACCCTTCTGTGTTTTATTACTTTATGTCGTTTAGTTAGTGTCATTATCAACTTTCAACATTATTGTACATAATACATTATCGTTCATAACTTTTATCATATATTTGTACCAACTGTATTTTTTGTCTCTGTTCCTGTAGAATTGTTAGTATTTGAGCTCTAGTTATCCCCAGTGATAATGTTATTATTTACATGTTCTTGTCCTCTCTGTCGTGTCTCCCTCTGATGTATTCAGTTTGTAACTGTTTAGAAATTTTGTCGGCTGTATTATTCAGTTATGTCAATTTGCCCTGATTTATAATGGAATTGTAGATATTGTCATAAGTAGAGTCCAGTTGCCCTGCCTGCAGTGTAGTAATGTATACTCTGGGGTCATTATGTCCTCACATAAGCATACATTACTCTATCGAGGGGTTAATTCTATTTCCATGTAAATGACCCGGACGGGGACCATGACTAGATAAGAAGTCTATCATTCCACGACTTGAGTCAATATATTTCAGTTTGATACTTTCTCTAATATATGGGAAGAAGTCGCACACGTTATGGCCTTTTTAAGGTGTACCACAATCTCTCTGCCATGTGTCCACGCACCATATCTTTAAGTCATTCGTCAGTGATATCATCTGCGGTTATTGCTCTAACTTTGCCCATGTTCCCCTTTTTGAGTCAAAATGCTGCTGCACGATACTTCGCCGTTATGTCAGTTGGACAAATACCCAGGATCATACAAATAATCGTAGTATCAAAAGATGTCGTTCCAAAGGTGCCTGAGAATCGCAGCAAGACACCTGTCTACCTACGACACCCAATGGTTCTGTTTACCGCAAAGCTGAGTTGTCCACCCATGCACTGGCACCGATGCTCATAATTGACTCAAATATTCCACAGACTCACATATCTTATGGGCATTGTGTAGTCTAGTGTGTTAATTCTTGCTAATTTCTCTAAAAAATTCCTCTTTGTCAGAAGTTGTATGCATATGTTCTCTGAATGACAGTATTTCACCTATCATTAGACCTAGATACCTTATTAACTTTTTTCTATCTATACTATTTGTCCCTGAGGTGTCCTGTTAGTATGATATACACTATTTTGTTTAGAGCACCAGTCATTTTATTTTGTAGGCACCAGTTATTCATCTCCCACAATATGCTACCTGCTCTTAGTTTTAACTGTGCTCTTGAGTTTGCCAACACTATGGCTAACAGGTCGTCGACATAGGCAAAAATGTAATCTGCACAGTCGTGATCTTCAACTAATTGTAGTAAGAGCTTATTTGTGAGGTTCCAAAAATGGGACCGCAAATTGATCCTTGAGGACATCCTTTCGTGAGTTTTTTTTATTATTATTATCACTTTTCTGTTTCCCACAAGACTCTCAGCAACACTGTTGCTACAGCAGTCCTGTAGACTATTATGTAGGGCTGCTGGGACCCGAAGTTCCCTGAGCTGTGCAAACACCGCCTATGATATCTACCGTTATTGCAGTGGAATACTTTGTAAGTGTTTCATTGCCTATATTAAAACCTTGGTTACTTCCGTCGTCAACTGACTTATTTTTTCGAAAGCCATATTGATGTGGACACAATTCAATTAGCTCTCTATGAGCTCAGAGCCTATGACACAGCAGGAGTTGTTGTACCTTTTGTTCAGTGAGCAGATTGGTCATAGGATTTAGAGCCCTTGAGATCTTTGCCGTGGATTTGTTTATTATTATTATTTCTCTGGCCGTTTTCCATACTGCGAGTATTTTTCCAGCCAGTAATGCCTCATTTAAAGTGTTGGCTAAGAAAGTTCTTATTTTTGGTGCACTCTGCTGAAGAACGTCAGCATGGATGCCATCAGGACTTAATTGTCTTCAGTTTTTCAATTTCTGTAGTTACCTCTTCATATCTAAATTTACAAACGACAGTTTCAGTGGTATATTCATATTGCATTTCCGTTCTTAAATTGGTATGTATTTGTGAATCACTGTTTGTTCCAGAATCTCCTTCCCAATGATGATGCACTTTTTCTGCAGTGCCTCTACAACCCTGTGATAGTGTCCCATGAACTAATATTTAAATATTTAAACACATTTATTAAACAACAATAGCGTACATTGGCGCTTGAGCAATATACAACCTCAGTAACTAGATAACAACTCCTGCCACATAAGCTCCAATTAAGCTCTTTAAATTGCTGGCAATTAATGGTCGAAGCCTCTTGTAGTTTATTTCATTACTTGACTCAGGCAATAATAATAAGATTACCAGTGACAAATTACGTCCATTAGTCTTTCCTTATATTGAAACCCGAGGCAGAGAATGTTATCAGTAATGGTCGGGAACTAGCCCCATAAAAAGAAAACGAGATTCGAACGCAGCAAAGGTAAACAGACACTAGTGGCTGCAAGACTTTGAAGAAAATTTAAATGTAGATGTAGGTCACTAGTCCCTTCAAATGCTAAACAAATTTCAAAACAAAAAAGATAAAACGGGCACTAGTTCCTTTTGACAATTACTGATTAAAAACAATTAATACAGAAAAATCAGGCATAGATGCCAGTCATTAGCGCTTTCAAATATTAAAAAAATATTCCAATGTATGAAAGATAATGCGGACGTTAGCTCTTATTTGATCTCACATGATTTTTTAAACTGGTGTATGGACTGCCATTAATTATAAAACGGTTAGAAGGACACCACAAATTTACATTAGTTACACCTTACCAACACATTGCTTGGTAGATTTTTCTCAACAAAGCCTTTAACCAGTTTATAACGGCCAAAGGTGCAGTGCCGGAGTTAACGAGCCAGTTAACAGTCGCCCAAAACAATGGGGAGGTGCCTGGCACTGAAATAGTCGCTACTGCTCACAGCAAAATATCACACAAATACAACGTGCCGTATATTTTATAGAAAACAGCACATTACACATGCAACCAGTTTGAGTTGTGGAGTAGATAAACTAAATGGGATTACACATTTCAAAGAACGACCACAGAGCATGTATAACGAAGTATTAATTTAAAAAAAAGGGAAACTTCGTAGTGTTCGTCGCATGCAGAAATGTTAACCAAGGAAAGTGCCCAGCCCATCCATAATGGGGAGCTTTGGGACAAATGGAAGTCTTACAAAACTAACAGCCGTCAAACAGCATTTGCTTTTTCGAAGATAGCTTCATTATTTGTCCCGCTTTTTTTTCTTTTTGTCATTTCATTCCCTCATGTGGATGCAGCAACGATGTATCTGCTCTTCAGTTCAAATGATCAAATGGCTCTGAGCACTATGGGACTTAACTTCTGAGGTCATCAGTCCCCTAGAACTTAGAACTACTTAAACCTAACTAACCTAAGGACATCACACACATACATGCCCGAGGCAAGATTCGAACCATCGACCGTAGCGGTCGCGCGGTTCCAGTCTGTAGCGCCTAGAACCGTTAGGCCAACCCGGTCGGCTATCTGCTCTTCGGCATAAAGTTATGAACACAATAATGGAATGCTTTAAAACATGGAAAGGTGAATAATATATGAGTACTGAACATTTCGGATGACACTAATGCGGCGGAGTTGGAGTTGCAGAAGATGATGCTGGGTAGCGACTGCTTGATGACCAGCTCCAGGTAAGGGGTGGATCGGAGAGACTATGGTTTAACGGTACAGGGTGAAACAAAATAAGAGGACAAAGAGCTGCCACGGAGTTGGGAGACGGAGAAAGGTTGTACGTATGGTTGAGAAAGGGTTTGTGATGGAAGGGATCAAGGGTGCTGAGGGGTTTGAGAGGCTGCCAAAGGGTGGGATGAAATGTATTAGATGAGGATGTCTGCTCGGGAAAGAGGAAGTGCGAGTGGTTCTGGGAATATGTAGCATTGGCATTTAAATGAAATACGTAACGGGCTACCAGGGTGAGTTGATAAAGGATATGTGAACGCTCTAATGGGTTAATGTTTTGATGGACAGTGGTGATGAAGAAGAGAGGAATCAGTCTAGATTTGGTATGAGGGGGTTTGGTAGTTGCAGGTGGATGGGGACTGGAGGCTGGGACATTAATGGCTATTGCTCCTCATCACAATTTCTTCCAGTGTAGTCGCTGACAAGTTACGTGAGCCACAACTAAATGATTTGCATGCGACATCATGTCGCGTGCTCTCTCGCGAACCAGCAGACACTTCGGCTCCATTCTCTCACTCACCTCACCTCGCCCGCCGTCAGTCCTCTCCCAGCCAGTACCGTGGCCCGCACTTGCGTCGCTTCGCCCGTGGCTCCATCTACCGAGTGCCGTCATCATACACAGGAATCACCTCCGTTCCACTTCGCGCTGCTTAAAAAGCTGTTCGCTTTCTTGCGTGTGTGCCTCGAACTTGCCAACGGGCCATGCGATCTTTGGCAACAACGGTGCTGAATATCGAGACATCGCACCGAATGTATCAGTTGCCATTCACATAAATAGAGAGAAACCACTGTGGTAATAAGATAAGAGAAACTGGATCTCGCACGCAAAGACTCACGTGTTCATTTTTCCCATGTGGGGCAGTCGAGAAATAGACTTACAGTGGTTCTGCAAACACTTGAGTGTGAGTTGCAGAGTTTATCAAGTGAACGTTGACGTGGAAAAACTTCAGTACACTCTATTGTCATTATGTACTCACACTGTGATTAATTTGTAGGAATGGCTTTTGCTGTACTGAAAATACCCGGTCCAGCCACTTTAACGTGACCACCCACCAGGAGCATAAAGGAAAGTACCGCCAGGGATGTGGAGCCATGCCGACTCCATGCCTTGGCCAGCTGCACAAGGTCTCTAGGTTGAGGTTCCATTGCACGAGAAACCCGATCGAGATGGTCCCACAATTCTCGACTGTGTTTAAACCGAGGAGTTTGGTGGCCAGGGGAGTGCTATATACCCATCCTGATGCTCTTCGTAAGATACAGGTACACTGCAAGCTATGTAATACGTTGGAGTGTCCTGCTAGAAGATGTCATAGTGCCCATAAAATTACAGACTGCATATAATGGGGTACATGATCCCCAGTGACAGATACGTACTTGTGTTCATACACTGGTACTTCATAATGACGAGATCACCAAGAGAATGTCACGAACACATTCTACAGACCATTAAGCTACCTACTCTAGTCTGGACCTTTCAGACCATTGTTGCAGGGCTCTGCACGCCAACGGCCATCTGCCCGATGCAAAGGCCACCTGCCAGCTCTCGATGGACGTCCATTTGCAGAACTGACGAGCAAATTTCAGCCCTCATCACCTATGGGCAGCAGTCAGCTTGTGTGCATGAGCCAGGCTCCTGATGTCGAGGACAATATGCAGCAACGTTCGCTTCAACGGTCGTTGAGGGGACACAATTGGTAGTCCCTAGGTTTATTTATTTATTTACTTATTTATTTATTTATTTACACACCAAGTTCCGCAGGAACTAATTGAGTGGCAAATCTCCAAGTTCGTGGAACATGTTAGTACATGTAATTACAGCATAAAAGTAATAACAGATAAAAATAAAATGTTTAAGAAATCGAAAAAAGTCAATCCATATGTTTAAGTAAACTCAATCAACAATACAACAAGAATCAGCTTAATTTTTCAAGGAACTCCTTGACAGAATAGAAGGAGTGACCCATGAGAAAATTCTTCAGTTTCGATTTGAAAGCGCGTGGATTACTGCTAACATTTTTGAATTCGAGAGGTAGCTTATTGAATTGGATGCAGCAGTATACTGCACACCTTTCTGCACAACAGTTAAGGAAGTCCTGTCCAAATGTAGGTTTGATTTCTGACGAGTATTAACTGAGTGAAAGCTATTTATTTATGGGAATAAGCTAATACTGTTAACAAGAAATGACAGCAAGAAATGTATATATTGAGAGGCCATGTTAAAATACCCAAATTCGTGATCAGGGGTCGACAAGATGTTCGTGAATTTACACTACTTTTGCCCGAACCACCCGTTTATGAACCAAAAATATCGCATTAGAATGGGGAGAGTTACCCCAAAATATAATACCGTAAGACATAAGCGAATGAAAATAAGCAAAGTAGACTAATGTGTGTGTCGAACGATCACTCACTTCAGATACCGTTCGAATAGTAAAAATGGCTTCATTAAGTCTCTGAGCAAGATCCTGAACGTGGGCTTTCCACGACAGTTTACTATCTAGCTGAACAACCAGAAATTTGAACTGTTCAATTTCACCAATGAGCATCGGTGCCAGTGCATGGACTGGCAACTCAGCTTTGCGGTAAGCAGAACCATTGGGTGTCGTAGGCAGAGGGATATCTTGTTGCGATTCTCAGGCACCTTTGGAACGGCATCATTTGATTCTCTTTGTATGGTCCTGGGTATTTGTCCAATTGACATAACGATGAAGTATCTCCGGCCGGATTGGCCAAGCGGCTCTAGGCGCTACAGTCTGGTACCGCGCGACCGCTACGGTAGCAGGTTCGAATCCTGCCTCGGGCAGGGATGTGTGTGATGTTCTTAGGTTAGTTAGGTTTAAGTAGTTCTAAGTTCTAGGGGACTGATGATCTCAGATGTTAAGTCCCATAGTGCTCAGAGCCATTTTAACCTTTTTCTTTTTTTTGTAAAAACTGAGTCTTACTATGATTTAGCGGTAGTTTAGTATCTACAAGCCATGAAGTTAGGTCATGAAATGCACAACTTGAAACCGAGCCAATGTTGTACACGACATCCTTTACTACCAAGCTAGTGTCATCAGCAAACAGAAACATTTTAGAGTTACGCTAATACAAAAGGGCATATCATTTATATAAATAAGGAACATGAGTGGCCCAAACACTGATCCCTGGAGCATCCCCCACTTGACCATACCCCACTGTGACCCCACATCACAGCCATTCTCAACATTGTGAATAATGACATTTTGCTGTCCGTTGCTAAAGTAAGATGTGAACCAATTGTGAGCTACACCCGTTATTCCGTAATGGTCCAACTTTTGGAGCAATATTTTCTCATAAACACAATCAAACGCGTTAGTTCAATCAAAAATTGTGCCTAATGATCGAAACATTTCGTTTAACACATTCAGTACCTCACAGGGAAAGAGAATATATCATTTTCAGTTGTTAAACGACTTCTAAGGCCGAACTCTACGTTTGATAGCATCTGGACGATCAGTTGCTCAAGTATTGCACGTCTATTCGCCCGTACACATCCCTGCACCCGCCGTTTGCCACTGTCATCTACAGCCCATGGTGCGCCGTAGTTGCCTAGGCACTCGTTTTGATAGTGCAATGTTTCCATGCACGGCATACTTTAACCAAGGCGACACGCGAACAGTTCACATGCTCAGCCGTTTCGGAAACATTTCCACCTTTAACCTGAAAGCCAATGATCATGACCGTATGGATGTGACATAAATCTGCCCGTTCCCGCACTATGACAACGACTGTTCTGTCTTCCACATCTCCCTTCACGGTTTATATGCAGTCTACTTCTAGAGCTCCCGCCTGCCTTCTGCTAGAGGTTATTGTACTTTGAGGTAGAACATAGACGGTGGTCATATTAATGTTACTAATCTTGACGATTTTTGCATATTGTCCATTTTTTATTTCATTTTCATAGATCTGAAGATTGCCAATAATCAGCTTTATTTCATCGCAAATGAGACTGTCGTAAATGCTTTGTCATCCATTTCAAATGTTTACTGTTTATGTTAACGATTGCAGTTTATTTTGATATACATTATGCTAGGCCTCATCAAAAAGTCTCCAAAATGCCTCTGTGACAAACAAACAAAAACTTATGGAGGACCTGGCGTTACAACAACTGGGTACTGGGCAAAACTGAAATTTGCAGCGCAGGAAAAGCGCTACTCGAATATGTTCTGCGACATCGATCCGCACGCGCGCAGGCTCTGCTGAATTTAAATAAGTACAGCGACACTGCGTGTCCAATAATGTTTACCAGTCGCTTCAACAAGCCTAATTACCGGCGTTCGAAGGAAAGCTAATGTTGCAGTTAGTTCAGTTTCACTTTGTGTGAACCAGTCATCAAGAACACCAAATACACAAGAACACATGCAGATAAAAAGGCCAAAGTGACGTATAGAACGTCTCTTGTTAAGATTATTCTCTAATTTGTAAGGAGACAGATGGAAGAAAAGATGGGTTCGAAATATAACGAACGTGTGAAACCTAGGTCTCTCTGTTCGTCCACGGGACCCAGAGGCGGTACATACCGGCGCTCAAACGGATTCCGAGTTCATTGTCTTCCGTAAGGCATTCGATACAGTTCCTCTGCCACCTGATGAACAAAATACGAGACCACGTCATTCACAATGGAGAGAAGCCTTCAGCCGTAAACATGACTTCGCGTGTACGCCAAGGGAGTGTTCTAAGTCCATTATTTTTCACATTGTGTATAAATGACACAGCAAGTGACGTCACATGGCCTACTCATCTTGGCTGGGAGGCCTGTCTGTTAGAAGGTGTTGGCCCGCTGCGGCACTGAGTTGTCCGCGCTTTAGGAAAACGGTCTCGTATGTTTGCATTGTGCTAGTGAGCAGAGGTGACTCGACCATGTTTTACGCAGCACTCTGCGGAAAATTCGCGCAGCTAGAGAAACGCGGCTTAAGGTTACACTGTTGGTAGCCCTTGGTTCATCAGGGTGTTCAGCTGCCTAACAGTTACACGTCCATTCTACTGTACACATCTACGCAACCCATTCTACTGTACACATCTACGCAACTGTCGTTCACCCCCGTCATCCATGGCACGTCGTGCACCACCGTTGTTTTCGATACCACCACTTTTGCCATGCAGAGGATACTTAGTCCACTCTGGCACGAGAACGGTTTATAAACTTAGCCTTTTCTGAAAGCTTCCACGCTTGACCCGAAAGCCAATGATCATGATGCTTTGAAAAGCTCTGTTTCCGCATTACGACAACGACTGCACTGTTTTCCACTTCTCCCCGACACATTTTATCTGCCGTCCATTCCTAGTGCTGCCACGTGCCTTCCCTGAGTTGATACTGCACATGGTGGTCCAACAGTTCTGGTCACATTCTGCCAGCCGAGCTTGCAGGCTGCACTGTTGTGTTTACCACAGACGGCACCTGTGCAATGTCCTTAGCACGTTGCAGGCGTCAGTGGTAATCAGAACAGTGTTCTGTGTAGTCACGAGAGTATTATGTCGGAGCTAATAGTATTCGAAAGTGGGCAAATTCTTGGTGCTCTTGTGGTGGATGCTTGTGTCATCTAGGTAGCTGAAATGTTTGGTGTTTCAAGAGGTCCATATCCAATATCTACACCGCATATTGGTGAAGTGGAAAAACATCATCCATTATGTCATAACGCCGACGAAAGTGTTTGTTGAGTGATCATGACGGATAGCCATTGAACAGGATTGTGAAGAAAAATAACAGGACAATAGCTACAGAAGCCACTGCACAAATCAATGTTGCACCCGTTCTACATGTCAGTACCAAAACAGCACGAAGTGAGGTCCATAAGCACGGCACTGCAGGGCGAGTTGGTTCAAATGGTTCAAATGGCTCTGAGCACTATGGGACTTAACATCTGAGGTCATCAGTCGCCTAGAACTTAGAACCAATTAAACCTAACTAACCTAAGGACATCACACACATCCATGCCCGAGGCAGGATTCGAACCTGCGACCGTAGCAGTACCGCGGTTTCGGAGTGCAGCGCCTGGAACCGCAAGACCACCGCGGCCGGCTCTAATGCTTCAGGTGCTATCGTTACAGACTCGGTAACGCTTCAGAAATTCTCTCAATAGATCTATTCTCTCAATAGATCTTAAATAGTAAAATTTACAGCATCTCCGAAATGTATGTATAAACAGAACTATATTCACTGGTAACCAATCAATAGTTATATTGGTGTATAACTTGCTTCTGTCATTCAGGCAACTCGAACTTCTGTGAAATTTCAGCTTTCGCTTGAGGATGCGTATAAAGCCGAAATCAAGATTGTGTGCAATAAATAAATAATAATTTACAGGTTAACGGCGGAACTTGCTTTCAAAACGGTTGCATATGTAGCGGGAATGCTGCGAGTCAGCTGTTACACTTGCGAACTCGTGTATTCGCCCTCTTTCTTAGAGAGTCGGGCCCACTTGTACCAACAACAGACTCAAGTGAGGAGTGGAGTGCGGCAGAGACTCACAGGTCGAGTCTACGGGCGCATGGAACGGCGATTTCGGAGATAAAGTCACAGGACGGGTAGTGGGGACCTTAAGGTATATGGTTGCGATGGAGAGGAAAGAATACAGTGTTCACACTGTGTGCATACCGGGAGGAGTCATTCCAAATGTGGAACAGGTGCTTCCGGATGACATGAAGAGCGCAGAGTGCATCCAACTGTAGGTGGTGGCTTATGTTGGTACTAACGATGTGTATCGCTGTGTATCGGAAGAGATTCTCTCTGGTTTCGGGCGACAATTTGAAGTAGTAAAGACAGCCAATCTTACTTGCGAGGTCAAGGTGGAGCTCACCATCTTTAGCATTGTTGACAGAGCCATCTGTGGTCCTTTGGTACAGAATCGAGTGGAGAGTCTGAATCAGAGGCTGAGACGGTTCTGCGACTATGTAGGTTGTAGATTCCTCGACTTGCGCCATGGGGTGATGGTTTCGAGGCTTCCGCTAAATAGATCAGGAGCCCACTATATGGAGTGGAGGCTACAAGTGTAGCGGGCGCTGTGTGGAGCGGTCTCGAGAAATTTCAGGAAGGGCTCCAGTTTCGAAGAGCTCAGGATGAAGACAGAAAGAGTGTAGAGATAGGAACAATCAATATTGTCGTTATAAACTGAAGTAGCTGTGCTCAATAAGAACAAGAACTTCATGCGCTAACAGGAAGCACTAACTCTCAACCGTTAAAGGTACGAGAAGCTGGCAAAAGCCGAAAATAAGTTCAGCCAAAATTTCTACAAAGGAATCAACAGTTGGTGGTGGAGTGTTTGTCGGTGTCAGAAATAGCTTATCTTTTTTTTGAAATTGAGGTAAATAGTTCCTGTGAGTTAGTATAGTTAGAGGCTATACTTAATAACAGGAATAAACTAATAGTTGGTTCCATTTACCGACTCAGAAGGTACAGTTTCTGAACAGTTCAAAGAAAGAATGAAATTTGTACTCTGCAGCGGAGTGTGCGCTGATATGAAGCTTCCTAGCAGATTAAAATTGTGTGCCGGACCGAGGCGAACTTGCCTTTCCCCGGCAAGTGCTCTACCGACTGAGGTACCCATGCACGACTCGCGACCCTCCCTCAAATTTTCAGTTCTGTCAGTACCTCATCTCCTACCTTCCAAACTTCACAGAAGCTCTCATGCGAACTTCTGTGAAGTTTGGGTGGTAGGAGACGAGGTACTGACAGAGTTCAAATTGTGAGGGCGGGTCGTGAGTCGTGCTTGGGTATCGCAGTCGGTAGAACATTTGCCTCCGAAGGGCAAAGGTCACGAGTTCGAGTCCCGGCCTGGTACGAAGTTTTAATCTGCTGGGAAATATCACTTCAAAGAAAACTAGAGTATCACTTTAAACAGGTATCTCATTCATAAAATTGTAGTTGATGGTGACTTCAATCTTTCTCTATATGTTGGTGACAATACATGATAAGATCACTGATAAGTATAAAACGTTGTCCGAAATCGCACTGAATGCCTTCTCAGAAAATTATTTTGAACAACTAGTTAAGGAACCCACTCGAAGTGTAAATGGTTGCGAAAACATTTTTAACCAGCCAGTAACAAGCAATCTTGATTGAATGTCGGAGCATCGTGACAAATACAAGGATTAGTGACCACAAAATTGTTTTTTGCTGGACTGGTTACCAAAACCTCAAAATCCACCAAAGATAATGGCAAAATACAAGTGTTTAAAAAAGCAGATAAAAATTCGCTTGACACCTGGTATTAGAGATGGTAGTGATCACCCTGATACACCATACACTTCGGAACACTACTGCAGAAGCAACGAAAAAACCGTACCAAATTTAAAAGAACGCAAGAAACAAAAAATCTTACAGAAGTTCGAAATTTGGCACGAACTTCAGTGCGAGATGCTTTTGATAGTTTCCACAACGAAATTCTGTCTCGAAATCTGGCAGAAAAGCCAAGAGATTACGGTGGTACGTAAAGTACACCAGTGGCAAGAGGCAAACAATACTTTCACAGAGTAATGATGATGTTACTGATGGCAGTACCACTAAAGTAGTGTTTTCCGAAATTCATCACAAAAGAAGACGAAGAAAATGTTCCAGAATTCGAATCAAGAACAACTGCCAATATGAGCAACTTAGATGTAGATATCCTCGGTGCAGAGAGGCAATGCCTCCGGTCCAGACATATACTAGTGAGGTTCCCTTCAGAGGATATCGACAAAATAGCTCCATACTTACCAACCGTATACACCGCTCGCTGGTAGAAAGATCCATAACCAATGATTTCAAAGTTGCAAAAGTCACTCCAATACCCAAGAAAATTAATAGGAGTATACCGCTGAACTGCAGACCCGTATCACTAACGTCAATTTGTAGTATGTTTTTGAAACATGTGTTGTGTTCGAACATTATGAATCACGTCGAAGAAAAATTTTCTTGACCGATAGCCAACACGGATAAGAAAATGTCGTCGTTGTGAAACACATCTTTATATTATCATGAGGTAAAAGGTGCTATCGACTGGGGACGCCAAATTGATTCCATATTTTTAGGTTTTCAGAAGGCTTTCGATACCGTTCCTCACAAGCGACTTCTAATTAAATTGAGTGCCTATAGAGTATCGTCTCAGTTGTGTGACGGGATTCGTGATTTCCTATCAGAAAGGTCAAGTTACAGAGTAAAACAGATGTCATATCTCGCGTTCTCCAAGAGAGAATTACAGCCACTCTGCTGTTCCTAATCTACATAAATGATTAGGTCAAAACCCACTGCTAAATGACTGAGAAAAAATATCTACACACATCAAAAAAAGTTTTGCATCACCCTGGTTCCCAGAACTCCTGAAGATAGGCGTTGACTGTGGATATTATATTACAGACACAGTCCCATTGACTATTCAGAGGTGTCGCTAAACCCACCCAAAGATGTAAGCAACCAAACCAGTACGACACAAACTGTGCGCAATAGACTGCATGATGAGCAAATTCACTCCCGACGTCCATGGCGAGGTCCATCTTTGCAACTACGGCACAATGCAGCGCGGTACATATGGGCCCAGCAACATGTCGAGTGAACCGCTCAGGATTGGCATTACGCTCTCTTCACCGATGAGTGTCGCATATGCCTTCAACCAGACAATCGTCGGAGACGTGCTAGGAAGCAACGCGGTCAGCTTGAACGTCTTAGACACACTGTCCAGAGAGCAGCAAGGTGGAGGTTCAATGCTGTTTTAGGGTGACATTACGTGGGGCCGACGGACGCCGCTGGTGGTCATGGAAGGCGCCATAGCGACTGTACGATACGTGAATGCCATCCTCCGACCATTTGTGCAACCATATCGGCAGCATATGGCGAGGCATTCGTCTTCATGGACGACAATTCGCACCCCCACCTTGGACATGTTGTGAATGACTTCTTTCAGGATAACGACATCGCTCGGCTAGAGTGGCCAGAATTTTCTCGAGACATGAAATCTATCGGACATGCCTGAGATGGATTGAAAAGGGCTGTTTATGGACGACGTGACTCACCAACCACCTGAGGGAGCTACGCCGAATCGCCGTTGAGGAGTGGGACAATCTGGACCAACAGTGCCTTGATGGACATGTGGACAGTATGCCACAACGAATACAGACATGCATCAATGCAAGAGGGCGTGCTACTGGGTATTAGAGGTACCGGTGCGTACAGTAGTCTGGACCACCACCTCTGAAGGTCTCGCTGCATGGTGGTACAACATGCAATGTGTGGTTTTCAAGAGCAAAAAAAAAAGGGCAGAAATGATGTTTATCTCTATTCTAATTTTCATACAGGTTCCGGGACACTCTGAACCGAAGTGATGCAAGAATTTTGCTGTTGTGTGTATATGGTGACAAAAGTGGCAATTGTTTCTAAATAATGAAACGTGTGACGTCATCCACATGAGCACTGCAAATAATCCGCTAAATTTCGGTTGTACGATAAATCACACAAATCTAAAGGCTGTGAACTCAACTAAATACAAATAGATTACAATTGTGAAGAACTTATTTTGAAACAGCCACACAGAAAATATTGTGGGAAAGACGGAGAAAAGACTGCGATTTATTGAGCACTTAGAAAATGTAACAGATCTATTAAAGTGACTGCTCACAGGTCTACTAAAGTGACTGCTCACTCTACGCCTGTCCACCTTCTTCTGAAGTACTGCAGTGCGTTGTAAGATCCTCATAAGATAGAACTCACGGAGGACATCGAAAAAGTTCAAGGAACGACCACCTGTTTTGTACTATCGTGAAATGAGGGACAGAAAGCGGCGGATATGATGCACGAATTGGAGTGGCAGTCGTTAAAACAAGGCATTTTTCGCTGCGGCAGCATCTTCTCATGAGATTATACTCACCAATTTTCTCCTCAGAGAGTGACAATATTTTGTTGGCTCCCACCTACATACTGAGTCAACATAATAAAATAAGAGGAGTCTGAGTTCACACGAAAAGATTTAGGTGATCGTTTTTCAGTGCGCTGCTCGAGAATGGAACATTAGAGAACTAGCTTAAACATGGTTCGATGGCCCCTCTGCAAAGCACTTAATTGTTAATTGTAACGTAATCAATGTAGATGCGAAAATACAGAGCTCTGTAAATAAGCTTGTTTCTGACTTTGAGCTACATAGAGAGTCCATATGACCCTACATGGTCCAGCGAACAATATGTGCATCCTCTCAGACGCTACTCGTGGCAGGCCGCTGAGTAAGGTTCTCCTGAACCCATCGATACCATATTCATATGAGAGTTGTTCGATCCTAATGGAAGGAAGGAGCAGTATCGTGGAATGATAAGCCACAGTCTCCATAGGCAGTGATACTGATGAGGTCAGATGCGTGCTACATAGACATTTCTCGTTTGTGGCGAAGCACCATCCATTCTCAAGGATCCGACATGAAAGTAATCTTAATAAATAAAATAGATAATGAAGATCATGTGAATCTGCACGTGTTTGCTATACTTATGGACTGTCTCTTTGTGAATGTATATTCTCTTTGTGAATGCAAGCTGTTGCATATCAAAAATTACGTTCATAAAAGAAAACACTGATAAGCCAAAACATGCATACCGCCCACCACGTCGTTGGATGTCTCCTGGTGGCGTTGTAAGCGAAGCAGACACGGACTCGGACTGGGGATCACCCTGGCGAAGATACGGGCTGCAGATAAGGAAATCCATTGAGATAATCGACTTAGACAAAAGGTAGATTATTATTTAGCAAAGCCCGTGAACTAGTATCTCGAAAACGGTAAAGCTAGTGGAATGGTCACGTGCTACTCTCTTGAGCATCTATGGGAAGAGGTAGGACAGTGGAACTACCTCTAGGCGCTAAATGTTTGGACGTACAGGACTGTTTACAGAACATGGTGTTCTGAGACTTGTCTGCAGTGTAAAGTAGGGAAGATGGTGATCTGTGTCATCTCTGAGGAAAGAGCACAATACTGGCGCAGGCACAAGTGTTTCAGAGCACACCATTCATTGTAAATTGTTGAACGTGGAGCTCCCCTACGTGTGCAAATGTTGATCCAACAACATAGTTAGTTACGATTGCAGTGGACACGGGACTATCGGGATTCGACCGCTGAACAATGAGAAGGTGTCAGTTCTTCGAGTCAATGACATTTTTTGCGACACTACGTCGGTGGTCGTCTCCACGAACGCCGTCATCGAGGTGAACGGCGGCTTGAAACGTGCAGTGCATCATGAACGCAGGCTGGTAGCTATATTATGCTATGGGAAACATTCTCCTGCCCTCGCATGGGATCTGTGGTTGTAATAGAAGACACGCTGACAGCTGCGAACCACCTGCATCCCTTCATGCTTGATGACGGCCCAGACGGCAATGTCCTCTTTCAGCAGGATAATTGCCAGTGTCTCGGAGCCAGAACCGTGCTACAGTGGTTTGAGGAGCGTTATAGTGAATTCACCTCACTTAAATCCTACGGAAAGGGACGTTTCAATTTATGAGATGCTCCTAACTACAGAGAATCGCAGCAGTGCAAAGCGATCTCTTAAATACACGCAGTACAAAACTGGTCCTCACAAAATTTATCTGTTATAAAAAACGAATGTTCATCAGGTAATAGGAGCTGGATAATGACGTAAGATACTCTGAGTTACTCTCTAGACAAACATTTTTCTCACGGAACAGTATTAAAACGGAATTCATCTCTCAATTTCTTCACACTATTCCATTTACAAAATTTCTCCATTTAACGCTTGGAAAGCAATAAGAAAATATTTCATTAAAAGTTAAAATTAGGCATGATCAACACAGTAAAAACAGAAAAATGAAACTCAACAGGAAAATTTATCGTAACGGAAAAGTCCTCATACTAATGATTATATTATTTTCACTTTTCAAATTCATTAATATTGACTGTGTCAAAACTTTATAAAAATACTAAGAAATTCGTGATTTGGATGTCTGTGTCCAACGAAAATAGTGTCTATCTCAGTAAATCCATCTGATTCAGTAGTTAACGACAATATTCCTTTTGTAATAGTAATATCTTTAGTCATATCAAAAAAATAATTGCCAAGAGTACCATGTCCTGCTGAGTCCTTCCTGTACAAGCTGACTGGCACGATACCCTGCTATATCACGAACACGATCCTGCTGGAGTCGAATACGGGCCAGGCAGACATTTCAAGTCGGTGGCGTACAACTATCCACTCACAAGCAACCAACATTAAAATGCGGTTACTGAATCAGAAACCCACTGCTTGCGTTTCCTTGTATACGGAATGTATACAGGATGAGAAGATAACTGTTAAAAAAAATGCACCACATCTGTGTGGGTGAAACGAGACGAACAAATTGATACAGGACAACAGTAGTGTATCAAGTGGGGCAACAGTCACCAGCTAGCCTTCAGAAGACGCATAAGCTACAGCACCTCGAAATTTTAGCTAAAATTGTTCTTGAATATTAAAATAAACTCTGTTTCTGCAGCTGCAAATGTAAAATTGGAGATTGCGTAAATTTTATTTCAAATTATTGCGAATATCACAGCATAAAATTTAACATTTAAATTGTTCTATATGTTTGACCTTCCTACTGCGAAACTATTATGCTTGAAAGGCTTACGTTTAGATCGAATTGTAAACTTAATTAGTTCTTGCATAACGTTATTATTTGAGATAATTCACGTATCCAATGGTCTCAAGGTGGCAATTAACTTTGTTGAACCAAGTAATCAGGATATGAACTATGATCCGGGCAATAAAACTTCTGACTTGTAAGTTCTTTTACGTTTTTGCATAATGTTTACAAAAGCCCTTTTTTCTTTCATCACCTTTGCGGTAAAGTTTACACTACCAACGCTGATGAAATAGCCGACTAAACAGGTTGCGTAAGTCATCTAGAGGATATTGCAAACCTCGGTTGGCGCCTGTGCATTGCAGTTTAAGGTGGCTATTGTAGGCCAATTTGTGGTTATTTCCCGGTTTGATAGAAGTGTACTGTATAGAATTGCTCATCTCGACTTCCCCTACGCCCCTGTAGTACACTCTACACTGACGTGAAAAAGGTCCTGGTATATCGATATGCACGAATGTAGACGGTGGTAGTATCGCGTACAGAAAGTACGAAAGGTCAGTGCATTGATGAAGCTGTAAATTGTAGTCATGTGATTCATGTCAAATGGTTTCCGATGTGATTACGGCCGCACGACAGAAATTAACAGAGTTTAAACGCATGTTCGTTCCATTTCGGAAATCTCCCCGAGATCCACAATGTCAAGAGTGTACCGAAAAACTAAATTTGAGGCATTACTACCACGGACAACGCAGCTAACGTACAAGCAGATATCAATGTGGGCGTACGACGAACGTATCCGTCAGGACAGTGCGGCGAAATTTGGCGTTACGGGTTATGGCAACAGACCGACCGATGCGAGTGCCTTTGCTAACTCGTGACCATATCGGTTGGACGCTATAAAACGGGAAAACCGTGGCCTGGTCACATTAATACCGATTTCAGTTAATAAGAGCTGTCGGTATGGTTCGAGTGAGGGCAGACCCCACGAAGCCTTGGATCCAAGTTTTCAGTAAGGCACTGTGCAAGCTGCTGCTGGCTCCATAGTGGAGTGGTCTGTGTTTACTTTGAGTGACCTGGGTCCTCTGGTCCAACTGAAGCGATCATTGAATGGTTCGAATGGGTCTGAGCACTATGGGACTTAACACCTGAGGTCATCAGTCCCCTAGAACTTAGAACTACTTAAACCTAACTAACCTAAGTGCATCACACACATCCACGCCCGACGCAGTATCCGAACCTCCGACAAAAGCGGTCGCGCTGTTCCAGACTGAAGCGCGTAGAATCGCTCTACCACCATGGTCGAAGATCACTGACTGTAATTGGTTATGTTCTTCTACTTGGAGACCATTTTCAGCCATCCATGGACTTCATGTTCCTAAAGAATTATGAAATTTTCTTGGATGTCAGTGTGCCATGTTACTGGCCCTTAATTGTTCGCGATACGTTTCAAGAACATTCTGGACTATTCGAGTGAATGATTTGACCACACAGACCGCCCGACATGAATCTCATCGAACATTTATCGGACATAATCGAGAGGTCAGTTGGTGCACAAAATCCTGCAACGGCAATACTTCCACAATTACGGACGGGAATAGAGACAGCATGGCTCACTGTTTCTGCAGAGGACAGTCAAGCCGCGTCGAGTTACTGCACTACACCAGGCAAAAGCAGGTTCACAAAAGTGGCTCTGAGGACTATGGGACCTAACTTCAGAGGTCATCAGTCCCCAAGAACTTAGAACTACTTAAACCTAACTAACCTAAGGACATCACACACATCCATGCCCGAGGCAGGATTCGAACCTGCGACCGCAGCGGTCGCGCGGTTCCAGACTGTAGCGCCTACAACCGCTCGGCCACTCTGGCCGGCGCAAAAGCAGGTCGGAGGCGTCCTAAGACTTCTGTCACCTGACTGTAAGCTATTAGTATTTACCCCCTGTATACAGTTGCTCCTACTTACTTTGCATGGTTATGCTGAAACGATAATAACTTACACATAGGAGCATGCTGTGAACGTCAAGCTACCCAGACGTTTGTGTATGCGTCTTCCTAGTGTTTCTGTTTTAATGACTAAAACTGCATCTCATGCTTTCTGAAATTGCACACCACTAAGTGATATGTTAGGATCCTCTTTAATCTAATCATACCTTTAGTGAAGGACATCATCTAAACACGATGAGCAGCGCATCGAGTATGCGATAGGATATGTTAACCGTCCTATAACATACAGCACAGGTTTTCGTGCATGTTATTGCTGTCAGATATGAGGCAGTGACAATTCTAGATCACGTCTGACTTAATTAGTATCAGATGTGATAAAGACTTGTCACTGCCTGTGATTTGACAGTAGTAACACAGCAAAACGTGTTGTGTGTGACAGGACGTATTAAATAAAACCTATGTCATGGCTATTGAGATATATAATATGACACTGGCAATGGGTTTTACACCAAAATATCGGTTTGGCAACTAAACATTTGAAGTACAGCTCAAGATGTTTAGAGGATGTCCTTTCATAAATATCTTAAATCTGCGGACCGCCAAACATTCAACGTTTTTATATATTGTACCTCTAAATACAGCTTTTAGTTTTATCTTTGTACACGAACTGTCATCTTTCGTGTGTTGATTTGAGGCGTTTAAATTGTATAGGGTCTTTGAGTTCATCGTAGTAATTTTACTTTTTCACATTTGATTATTCTCTCTGTTACCAGAGATATTTTACTTTTCTGTACTCATAACAGGTGCTTCTACCAATAAGAATTACTAGTTTTGTCGAACTAAATAATGTGTTTAGTACAAAGAACATCATTGTAACTTAAACGAGGCTGAATATTATACAAAAAGATATATTAAAACGCCGTAAAGAAAGAATCACCTGAAATGGAACCATAAGATTTGAAATGTTATAGTGTATAACTTGAAGTTATACACACGTTCATGTGAGTCAACTTTTATGCCTCTTATCGTCCTACACACACAGATTCATCATCTGTATTTGAATTGAAGAGGGGTATTGCAGTTTTTACATGTTTCTCGACAGTTACTGAATGCTAGGAGTACACTAGCAGAGAAATCGGTATAGTTAAAGAATTTACTTTGGTAGTGGACATTATTTATCCAATTCTTGGAATTATCTTAGGAATCAGAGGATATGTTATATATTGTGACTTCTCATCTTTGCATAAATACTGCAGCCTACAGGGGTTGTACAAAGATATGGGAACACCGCGAGAACATAAATGCAGGTGCTAGCCAAGCCTACAGATTGAGTTGTTGTATTTTACCACGAACGAGCCGGAACGCTGTGGCCACGCGGTTTGAGGCACCATGTCACGGACTTCGCGGCCCTCCCACCGGAGGTTCAAGTCGTCCCTCTGGCATAGGTGTGTGTGTTGTTCTTAGCATAAGTTAGTTTTAATAGTGTGTAAGTCTCGGGACGATGACCTCAGCAGTTTGGTCGCTTAGAAATTCAGACACACACACACACACACACATACCACGAACAGCACAATTCAATGTCCAAAATACGTTGCAAGTGTCAGTCATGGTCGGAACAGTGTTCTGTGTAATTGTGAGCCTATTATGTCAGGCCTAAGTGAATTCGAACTTGAACAAATTGTTGGAGCTGATATAGTGGGTCGTTCCGTAAGGAAGATAACCGAAATGGACGGTGCTGGATAGAGCCTCTGCCATCTAAGCAGGAGATCCTGGGTTCGAGTCCCGGTTCGGGCACACATTTTCCCTGTCCCCGGTGATATATATCAACACACGTCAGCAGCTGAAGGTATTAATATATAATTCTAATTTCCGTATCTTTTGTGGTCTGGACTGTCGCTGATTTTTAGCAGCCACATTACACGACACTTTAATCACGCAGAAAACAGGTGCTTCCAAAACAATTAGTAATACATTTAGACACGGAAACTCGCAATAGCACTTTCGAAGAAAACATGAGTTAAAATACTGATCACTGAGCACATGATTTTGGATCTCCGATTTACGACGCTTTGCTTCATACAGCGTAGCAATATTTCATCACACGAAACATAGCAATCAGGATGAAAGAAAGATACATTCTCGCTCAAACATTCGTGTCAACACAAACATATTTCAATAACGCTTCATTATAACACGTGCCAAAAGTAAATGGTGCAGTAATTAAAACAAACAATGCCTCTATGTATACGCAGTATATAGACCCAGTCCAATTTTTAATTTCAAATGTAAGCTGCAAGATGCAGAAGTTAGCAATCTCATTAACCAAATAAAACGTTCTGGCCACTACTTCATCTGAGAGCGTAAACAAAGAGGTGTTCAATAGTTAATGCAACACATCTTTTTTCTGGAAGCACGTTCGTTTTAGTCAGATTACAACACAGTAGATTATTTCCCACTCTTTTTTCTCTACAAAACTTTATTTCTTAGTATAATCCCCCTTAAATGAGGCGGCCTTACGTCAGCATACTTGGGGGGGGGGGGGGGGAGCGGTGGCGGGAAATCAATAACCTCCCTACCAGCCCCGTATTGCCTCTCGTGAATTGCATTCTTCATTGGTCCAACCAGATAAAAGTCATCTGTTAGGCAGGGAGGAACCCATTCTGTTTTCTTCCTTTATTATATTTCAATGCCCCATAGGCGCCGCTCTTCAGCAGAGAGACAGTACATAACAGGGTGACATTTGAAACAACGTAAAGGAAGAAATATGGCAAACAGCATGGGAAACATAGCGCAAGATAACGTAAAAAGGGGGCGACTGTATAAATGGTGATGAAAATCTAAAAACTGTACAGCAAAAAAACACACTTTGAGACGATTAAAAGCAACACAAGACGAAGTACGGCCGAAACATAAAAGCTGCGATGAGTGGCGTAGAACATAACAATGACATCTGTTGGAGGGAAGTAGTTCGCCTTTAAGTAAATGAACATACCTTTAAGGCTAGAATGTATTACATCGTATCTACACCTTAATTGATGCGTTAAGTCCCATAAGATTTCATACACCTCAATTGATGCAATGAAACGCACACTGTTTGTTCTTATGCAACCATCAGATGAGACACTGACATAAATGACCACAAGGGTATGATCTGAAGTATTGGTAGCCTCAAAAAGTCCAGCACACGATTAAAAACACGGCTCTTGAATTCACTGGAGGAGAGCACCAAACACAACACTGACGTAGCACAACGACGACGATGAACAAACTGAGAGGATCCGCCAGGGATGTGTCTCTATGCTCTTCATTTTTGGAACACAGCCTACGACCAGCTTAAAGACGGAAGTGTTGACACTTTCTACAGGAAACCTAACCATCATTTTGAAGGACAATGCTCAAGCACGTACAGTGCAAGCTGCTACTGATTTGTTTGACTGATGTGGCTGCCAAGTGCAGTACCACCTACTGCACTCCCCCCACTTAAGCCCCGTGAGTTCGGTTCGATGTCTAAACTGAAGGAAACACATCATGGCATACGCTTCGGAACTGCTACAAATTCGTCGGGGAATAGACCGCACCGCTCGAACTGTCAGCACAACTTCCACTGCTAAGAGTATCCTACGACTTCCACATAACTGGCAACGTGTTATACACAATGCTGGTGACTACTTTGAAGGTCAGTGAAATTTTGAAACACCTATCTACTTTTTACAAGCTGTAAATAAATAGTTGTCGCTATTAAAGTTCCAACCCTCGTAGTTTGCAGACCAATAAATCCATTACTTCACTCCACCTTGCTTACATCTGTTGGAGAAAAGTAGTTCGCTCTTAAGTAAATGAACATTCCTTTAAGGTTAGGCCCGCCGGAGTGGCTGTGCGGTCCTAGGCGCTACAGTCTGTAGCCGAGCGACCACTCCAGTCGCAGGTTCGAATCCTGCCTCGGGCATGGATGTGTGTGATGTCCTTAGGTTAGTTAGGTTTAATTAGTTCTAAGTTCTAGGCGTCTGATGACCTCAGAGGTTCAGTCGCATAGTGCTCAGAGCCATTTTGAACTTTAAGGTTAGAATGTATGACATTGTATCTACACCTCAATTGATGCAACGAAACGCACACTGTTTGTTCTTATGCAACCATCAGATGAGACATTAGACATAAATGACCGCAGGGGTATGATTGAAGTATTGGTAGCGTCAAAAACAGTAGAACACCTGGTTCTTGTGGATGAAGTCATTACACAATTTTTCTGATGGGCTCAAAACACCAAATGAATCAAAGTACACACCCCAGAGAGTTCCATATCCCCCACCTCCCCCACCGACCTGACCGTCTGCAAGCTGTGTACCTGTGCCACCACTTCCGGGCAGTGTAAGTACAGCCTTATCAGCCATACAATGGGACTTCCCCTTCCATATACACGCCATCTTGACGACCGAGAACACGGGCAAGCACATTTCTGGAGTCAAGCCTGAGTGCAGCTTCATTTATCAAGAGTGCTGACGCTCGGATAGCCATTCACAGCAACGCAGGTTGTAGTGACGTACTGTGCGTTGGACGCTCTTATGAGCAGGGCAGCACCACCAATTTCAGAAAACTCCTAATTCTGTAGATTCCTCCCCAGGCGCTGATGTTCCACCTTGCACCTTCATGCAGTGCGGGCTCAGTCAACACCACCTCGACAACAGGCCTGCGCGCACACTTGTGACGTCACATACTGATGGCCGGGTCTGTATCGGTACGCTCCTGTTAAGCACTCTGCAGCTATACGAATTTTACGAGGTTTAGAGCTGAGACCGCATAGGAATTCTCTTTTACCTCAGGAGCTACGCTTTCTAGCAGTAAAAAATCGGCAATATGCAACAACAAGCAGACGTTTTCGGTTTTAAATAAAGCAGCTGGAGCTCCTACAGAATTTAAGAATTTGTTTCCCTGGTTATTTTCGTAAATTTTCCTCTCCACTTCAAAATTTGCTGACCTCAAACGAAACTCAAATCATTCGACGAAATGGAGCACCTCCTGACATAACGTTTAATAAATGAAAAAACCCGAAAAAATAATTTAGTTCCCTGTTTCTCCAGAACTTTAGAACCTTAAACATGAAAAGATTGTTTCTCCTATATCCTTGATTGAAATTTGTGTTACAGAGTGCTGTTAATTTAATCATAATGCACTTACCTCGAAATTCTGCTTTCTATACTGCTTAATCTGATGAACACAGAATCCATTAAAGTAATTTTCTAAAGTAGTTTACTGAAATTGAAATTATTTCCGAATAGCTGTGTACGTAAAACTGAACAAAATCATTCTGTAGCTCCTCCAAATAGAAGCACTGGAAATGATGAGGAATACTAAACATTTTCGAGTCACACGAATTAATATAACTATTCTTGTAAGTAGGCTGTTTGGGTTTTCTTATTGGTAACGCCACATAGCGCTCTGTATGAAAATCGCTGGCTATGCTGTGTGCAGTCTGTGGCTGGTTTGCATTGTTGTCTGCCATTGTAGTGTTGGGCAGCAGCAGCTGGCTGTTAGCGGCGCGTAGCGTTGCGCAGTTGGAGGTGAGCCACCAGCGCTGGTGGACGTGGGGAGAGAGATGGCGGAGTTTTGAAATTTGTAAGACTGGATGTCATGAACTGCTATATATATTATGACTATAAAGGTAAATACATTGTTTGTTCTCTATTAAAATCTTTCATTTGCTAACTGTGCCTATCCGTAGTTAGTGACTTCCGTAGTTTGAATCTTTTAGTTAGCTGGCAGTAGTAGTGCTCGCTGTATTGCAGTAGTTCGAGTAACGAAGATTTTTGTGAGGTAAGTGATTTGTGAAAGGTATAGGTTAATGTTAGTCAGGGCCATTCTTTTGTAGGGATTTTTGAAAGTCAGATTGCGTGTCAGTTTAAGCACAGTCGTGTACAATTTTTCTAAGGGGACGTTTCATATGTCGACCCTTAGCCGAGGATACCTCACTGGAATCTTCTGATTTTTTTTCTTGTAGTTTGTGTAATAAGTGTAGACTTTGTTTATTGCTAGCGTGTAATTGTAGAGAGAATTTAATAGATGTACTAATATCACTATTTTCTGTCTACAGACCCAGTAAAGAATCATTTTATGATGTACTTTCTTAGAAAAGACAGCACAAATAGACATTTCCCTTCACAGGAATTGTGAAAATAATTTTTTTACGATTTGGTAACTTATCTGCTAGCGTATGTTCTCGTGATGCATCACTCTAGTGTTAAGATGTGACATAGGTATTAAACATTTTTACTGTAATATTTTTTCTGCTTCAGCTTTGTCATGTTTAGATATAAGTTATTACATTTATTGCTGCTTGCCTTGCTTACTTGCATTTTTTTGTCATTGCTGTTTGTATTAAAAGTTTTGTGCTGCTGCATTGCGTCATCCCTTAGTTTAGCATCTGAGCTCAGTAGGTTTAAGTTAGCTTAAGAGGGGGTAGACTATATAAGAGAACGAATTGTGATGAATTGGAAGAAATGCATTGAAAAGCTATAAGAAAATGGTTTGGCCAAAAAAGTAGTGTACAGTGGAGAAAAACTATTTTTGAAAGAGGATGTGAACAGAATACAAAAAGCAGGCTTAGATAGGACTTTTTGGGAATAATGATGATCGAAGGGAGATCTCTATGCAAAATACTGCTGTAAAACAAACACTGTCCTTTCCTTTTGTGTTATCCCTCTACGTGTTTGTGTACCCTTGTGCATTTTTATTTTTTCCTGTCTTTGTGTGTTTAGCTGATAGGAGTTACATTGTTGGATTTTTCTGATAATATGTTATTTACTTTGTAAAGATGTTTAGACATTATTTATCTGTTCTGTTTTGTTGCTCACATGTGAAGTTGATGTTTCAAAAGTTATTCTGATCTTTATGTATGTACTTAAGTCATAATTTTTGTAAGACTGGTGTGCATGTTTATTTCTATTCTTTTGTAAAGCCTGTTTTACTACAAATTTTATCTGTATTATTATGTTTTTAATGATGTATTTTGTACCTTTGTCATTGTATTCTTATGTTATCAAATTGTAATTTACACCAGTTCATCAAATTAAGTAACTTGTAAGTTACATTTGACTGCACAAGTTTCTGTTGGCCATAGTATATGGACAATCTGTGAGAAATGGGGACTCATAGTGTTTGCACGTGTGTTAATAATTCAGCAAGGGACTGGTTAACAGCATTGCTGGTTCTAAGGACAATTCCAAAAACTTTGTGAGTGGACAAGTGGTGGGTTATGGACTTGCTATATTATCCGCAAGACTCTTCAATGATGATTGTGCGCCTGCACAGTCAAACAGATGGCTGCTGGCTATCTCTACAAGGACTGAAGTGGGTCTACACCTTTGATGACTCCCCAATACCATTATTTCTACAAGAACTGCAGTAGGTCTGCACCTCTGGTGGCCCACCAATATCGAATCTCTACCAGGACTACAATGGGTCTACTCTGTGTTGACCTACCTACCAATATTCTTCAAAACTTCGACTGACTCTGCTGTGGGTTTGCTCTGTTGTGGGCCATTACCTGTCTGCATGTCAAGAGCCAGCACCGTCTTTCCGTTGGAAGGACAACACTACTTCTTCAAGACTGCACTACTTCCGTGTGCATTTTCTTTTATTGCTCAGTCTTTGAGAAAAACACTGCTATTTTACTGTGATGAATGATCAGGACTGTCTATAAGGACTGAGAAAATTTTAGCTTTTGACCAACATTGTATCAATAAGTGTGTGCATTTGATTTCTTTGCTATTGTAATCATAATTATGAAAAAAAATTTCTAATCTGTATTGGCCACTGTCCAAAACAATTTGTAAATTTTTTGTGGGGAGCATGGGGGCTATGTAAGTAGGCTGTTTAGGTTTTCTTATTGGTAACGCCACATAGCGCTCTGTATGAAAATCGCTGGCTGTGCTGTGTGCAGTCTGTGGCTGGTTTGCATTGTTGTTTGCCATTCTAGTGTTGGGCAGCAGCAGCTGGATGTTAGCGGCGCGTAGCGTTGCGCAGTTGGAGGTGAGCCACCAGCGCTGGTGGACGTGGGGAGAGAGATGGCGGAGTTTTGAAATTTGTAAGACTGGATGTCATGAACTGCTATATATATTATGACTATAAAGGTAAATACATTGTTTGTTCTCTATTAAAATCTTTCATTTGCTAACTGTGCCTATCCGTAGTTAGTGACTTCCGTAGTTTGAATCTTTTAGTTAGCTGGCAGTAGTGGTGCTCGCTGTATTGCAGTAGTTCGAGTAACGAAGATTTTTGTGAGGTAAGTGATTTGTGAAAGGTATAGGTTAATGTTAGTCAGGGCCATTCTTTTGTAGGGATTTTTGAAAGTCAGATTGCATTGCTCTAAAAACTATTGTGTGTCAGTTTAAATACAGTCGTGTATAATTGTTCTAAGGGGACGTTTCATTCTGTGTGGCAATAGTTGCAAACAATGGAGACATTTCACAGCCAGCTTCGTCTTAATGGTCCAGAATTAAGAAACAAGTGATACTGGTACATGACACATAACTGCTTTTAAAAACAATTGGCAAGTGTGGTGCAATGGAAACAAATAACACGCTACAAATTTTTTGTCATTTACTCACTCTTGAATGATGCGTAGACACAAATTCCTGTCTGGGGATAGCTGCAATCCAGCGATTTCTTAACTTGACACATTTGGGAAACCGAAACATGTGCACTTTCATGCCATTTTAGGATTTATAATTTCCGTGGCAAAAGGGAACGCAGCACTTGTATCACATACTTCGAATAACTGTAGACGAATACTGTATGAAATATTTATCACTCTCACGTGTCACACACTTTCAACACAACATGCACGCAAACAGGATTGCCGACTGAGGATAAGATGGCCAACAGTTTGTGACGTCACGTGACAATATGGCTGTTGTGCGTAGGCTTTGTATCTAGAAGGCTTTGACTCAGTACGGCTGCTGCAAGGCTGTGCCAGGAAGAAGACCGACTGATCGTAAAACTCTGATTAATAAATGGCAGTTAACTCGATGACATCGTATTAGATGCCATCCGCTCCACAAGATTGTTATGTTGTACTTGCGCACTGTGTTGTTCTTTAGTGGATACAGGATACGAGGAACAGACACTGCTCATAAACATTCAGATATTAACTTATTCTCCATCTAATATCAAATAGTAAAAGGAAAACATAATTTTGTTGCTTTATTTGCAGCATAAGTTGCTAACAGTAGATCTGAATGTAGAAATATATCGAGGCACAAAAGATTTATAAATTTGTCACTCTTGAATACAATGTCTATTCAGAAGATCCCGAGTCCTGGCTACTATGAAAGTCTGTAAATGTTACTCAACTGGCAAACACACAAATGTGCTTGAGAGCAAATGTTCGAACTTAAATACACCTACCACTGGATCTGCAGAGAAGGGATGCTTCATCTCATTGGCAGCTGCTTAATCGTTCGGGGCGGCGGCTGTAGCAAACGCAGGGGCGTAACTTGCGGCGCAGTTATAGCGTGTTGGTCCATCATACGACCTCGAGTCACATAGTCGCCATTCCACTGCGGTCTAGCTGTTCCTCTAGCAACATAGGTTGTATGGAGCAGCCTAATCGTCAGGCTACTTACAACAAAGATTACCAGCATAACAGGAACTACGTTGCACACAACGGCCGCTTGGAACAGGTAGTGCGCAGTTTCATATCAGTGCACAAGCCAAGATATGGGTTGCGTTACATGGCTTAACAAGCATCTACAGTTCCACCTAGCCCAGCACTTCCATCGCAGCACACATGCTAAGGAGCATCAACATGTTCACCAAAGGAATCACCAAGCACACCAATGCGTCTGATGGGAAATCAGCAGCCAAGCCACAAAGAAAGACATCGCCACAGAGCAGTGTCTACACCAGAAGGAAGGATTTGGACATTGTCTATGAATGGAACACTTGCACAGCATAAAACTATTTGTACAACTGTCACGTGACAGCTAAGTATTGGTGTTGTTGAGTAAATCACTGTTTTAGACATAGAAATTTGTAGTTATTTTAGTGGTTGTAATTTTATGTGTATACATGCGTGATACTGTTCATCTGGACATATAATTGGCACCTCGGCGGCTTTTGTCAACGTACTGTGTATAACACAGTAGACACATAGATTGGAGGCGAAGTGCAGTTACAACAGTTTGTCTGGGGAAATCAATATGTCAGCGATTCTGCGAGGGCTGGTTTCGACTTGCTCTTTCTATGTCTCTGGCGGTAAGTGGTACCACATGTCTATGAACAGGCCAACGCCTGTAAACTAGAGGATGGTGGTTTGTGGACGTGGTATTGGCCCCTGAAAGCGTTCCATAGGTGTTCCATCAAGTTCATATCAGGCGAATTTGGTGCCAATCAACGTAAGTTCACTATCAGACTCATCAAACCACTGTAGCATAATTGTGCTCTTGTGACACCGACACTTGTCATGCTAGAAGATGCAATCACTCTCAGGGAAGATATCTAGGACGAAGGAATGCAGGTGGTCAGTAATAATGTTCATGTAGTCCACAGCTTCCCTGCTTGCCCAGGTTAACACCCCTCATTCTACTGTACTGCCCCCACTGGCCTGTGTCCGTGCAGTAGTTTGTTTGGATGACAAGAGTATCAGGAGGCGACCATCGACTTGGTGCAGCAAGAAACGTGATTCACTCGAGCAGGTGACCAGTTTCTATTGATACTTGATCCAATATCTATGATCCTGTGTCCACTGCACTCACAACTGATGATGTCATTGAATCAGCATTGGAAGACGTAGGCTTCATCCCCTGCAGAGCCTCATGTTCTGTAATGTGCGCTGAACGGTGTGCTCTGCAACTCTTGTGCCTGCACCAGCATTATATTCTGTCACCTTATCTGCTACAGAAAGGGGCCTATCCTGTTTTACAGGACAGGCAAACCTCCGCCCTCTATTTTCTGTGATGGGGCGTGGACGTCCAACACTTTGTCACCTACTTGTGGTTTCACCGACCTTCGACGACTTTCCATAGACGGTACTGACAGTAGCATGTGATCATCCGATTAGCATCACCGTTTCCGAGATGCTAGTTCCCAGGTGACAGGCCGTAACCATCTACCCTTCCTCGAAGTCACTTATTTCAGCGGAGTTCCCCATTTTCGGCCCGTATTGTCACTGGGATGAGGCCCCATGCGTCTTTGCTCCACGTATATACACTAGTGTCCAAAAGTTAAGTATGATCACTAAAAGAGGACATATTGCTTTATCAGGATATCGGAAGGATTACTGAACAAGCTACAGGTAATCAGCAGGCTTTTGGCGTACAACAGTGCTAGAAACATAATGTTAGAAAAACTATGATAGTTGAGATACACATTGGTAAGAAAATAACGCAACTGGGAAATCTTTCTACATCTACATCTACATCTACAGCCATACTCCGCAAGCCACCTCATGGTGTGTGGCGGAGGGTACCTTGAGTACCTCTATCGGTTCTCCCTTCTATTCCAGTCTCGTATTGTTCGTGGAAAGAAGGATTGTCGGTATGCTTCTGTGTGGTCTCTAATCTCTCTGATTTTATTTTCATGGTCTCTTCGCGAGATATACGTAGGAGGGAGCAATATAGTGCTTGACTCTTCGGTGAAGGTATGTTCTCGAAACTTTAACAAAAGCCCATACCGGGCTGAAGAGCGTCTCTCCTGCAGAGTCCTCCACTCGAGTTTATCTATCATCTCCGTAACGCTTTCGCGATTACTAAATGACCCTGTAACGAAGCGCGCTGCTCTCCGTTGGATCTCCTCTATCTCTTCTATCAATCCTATCTGGTACGGATCCCACACTGTTGAGCAGTATTCAAACAGTGGGCGAACAAGCGTACTGTAACCTACTTCCTTTCTTTTCGGATTGCATTTCCTTAGGATTCTTCCAATGAATCTCAGTCTGGCATCTGCTTTACCGACGATCAACTTTATATGATCATTCCATTTTAAATAACTCCTAATGCGTACTCCCAGATAATTTATGGAATTAACTGCTTCCAGTTGCTGACCTGCTATATTGTAGCTAAATGATAAGGGATCTATCTTTCTATGTATTCGCAGCACATTACACTTGTCTACATTGAGATTCAATTGCCATTCCCTGCACCATGCGTCGATTCGCTGCAGATCCTCCTGCATTTCAGTACAATTTTCCATTGTTACAACCTCTCGATACACCACAGAATCATCTGCAAAAAGCCTCAGTGAACTTCCGATGTCACCCACACTGTCATTTATATATATTGTGAATAGCAACGGTCCTGTGACACTCCCCTGCGGCACACCTGAAATCACTCTTACTTCGAAGACTTCTCTCCATTTAGAATGACATGCTGCATTCTGTTATCTAGGAACTCTTCAATCCAATCACACAATTGCTCTGGTAGTCCATATGCTCTTACTATGTTCATTAAACGACTGTGGGGAACTGTATCGAACGCCTTGCGGAAGTCAAGAAACACGACATCTACCTGTGAACCCGTGTCTATGGCCCTTCGCGATTACTAAATGATCCTGTAACGAAGCGCCCTGCTCTCTGTTGGATCTCCTCTATCTCTTCTATCAATCCTATCTGGTACGGATCTCACACTGTTGAGCACTGTCTTGTGGACGAATAGCGCGAGCTGGGTTTCACACGACCGTCTTTTTCTAAACCCATGTTGATTCCTACAGAGTAGATTTCTAGTCTCCAGAAAAGTCATTATACTCGAATATAATACGTGTTGCAAAATTCTACAACTGATCGACGTTAGAGATATAGTTCTGCACATCTGTTCGACGTCCCTTCTCGAAAGAGGGCATGACCTGTGCCCTTTTCCAATCCTTTGGAACACTACGCTCTTCTAGAGACACAACAAAAGCAGCTATTATGGGGGGGGGGGAGATGCGGTTACCCCTAGTGGCCACACGTACTGCATTATTACGTGGCATGCTCTATATTAGACGGTTGGAGCTCTGTTCGCAGTTGGTCTCATTCCTCAGCCAAGAGCGGTGCAGACGTCAGGAAGTGACCTTGGTGGAGGTTGAAGGGATGAAATTCGCTTTCCATGTTCTATAGGACTCAGATCCGGGGACCTTGCTGGCCGGCCAGTGCGACGGATATCTTCATCTTCAACAAGTCTTCCACCAGAACAGCTCCATGCAGACGGGCGTTATCATCCATAAAGAGGAAGTCTTGTCCAACTGCACCTCTGAAAAAGTGAACATATGGTAGCAGTAGCTCGTCTCTGTACCTCTCAGCGTTTACAGTAATCCTCCAATCAGCAACGAAGATGTGCAACTCTGTGCCGCTATTCAACGTGAACCCTCCCCACAACATGACGCCATCACCATCAAACTGGTCTCTTTCCAAGACGTTCCTGGGGATCTCGCCAGAGTAATGTGCAACGAGAATCATTTTGTAAGTCGAAGTTGGATACTTCTATGAAGAGCATATTCCTCCATTTATTCATGGTCCAATTTTGATGTTGCTGACTCCACAATACACGGTCTTATCTTTGTGCTTGTAATGGTACTTGAATTACGTAACCATTACGGCACCTCAACTCAACCTCTCGATACCAGCAATATTCTACTGTGTTTCCGTAAAGTAGTTGACATATTTCTGAGACAACATTCAGATTTGATTTCATTAATTTAGAGGTACTTTGATACATCGATATGTTTGTATTGTAATGATATTATTCTTATATATATTCTTTCTTTTGTCACTATGATCTTTGACGTACTTGTAACTCTTGACTTTTGGGCGCGTAAGCGGTTATTTGTTAGAGTCGGACCTTGAAAAAGTCAAGTCTTGGACGTCACGTTGGAAAGACGCATATTGTAGCCAGTTTATAAAATATGAACTTTAACAATGAGGAAGATGTTTTCAAGTATGTTTTATACTGTGAAGTGATGTTTTGTGTGTTACATGCCATTGCAACAAAAGCAATAAAAAAAGTGTAACTAGAATTCGGAGTGCTGATTACTTTTTTTTACATCACCATTGTGCTAACTTTCAAAGGTTTAATCTTCAAGAATGGTTTGTGAAACACATCTATAAAATATTTGAATATCGCATAATAAAACCTAGGCCTCTTTGCATCCGAGATTGGAATCATCACCACCTAGATTTTCGACGATTGAGCCATGATTTTACAACGAGACCAGCGTGGGAAACAGAAAAAGATGAGTGCCTAGTTTCTTCATTATTACATGAAATGACTATATTAACTATGCTCCAATGACACCTGCCACATAATAACTATGTTGTTGCCCGAAAATGCAGTATTTAGCAGCGTGAGCAACACCACAATATTATTAAATTTTGACCTTTGTTGTGGTAGGGTTGTTAGATGCTGGAGTGAGTGGAATGCTCATGGACGGACGTCTGGCAAACAGCACTGCTGTTGCGAGCCTCCTGAACACGGTTTATCGGGAAACAGACCTCCTGAAGCAGCTGCAAGCTATGCAGCCTATTTACTTGCAGGTGCATTCCGATTTCGACGGGAAGTTGCATCCAGTAATCGGTTCTGCTTTGCAGATGCTTTTCTTGACCGACATTGCACAGTCCTACAACCAATTTTCCTGTGTCTCTAAAGCTTTGACAAAGCCTCAAAATGATAGTTTTCTGCACATCCAAGGACATTTAGACTTCAGTCAATGTATTGCCTGCTCCCAAGCGGCTGAGTATTCAACCCTGCGAAAGAGGGTCCAAATAGAGTCTCTGTAGTGTTACATTTTCAACTTCATCAAGAGACTGCACTCTGCTCTCTATGAACGAACAAACATGAGTGGTCTTACGCACTGTTTGTGTTTACCGGAAAGTTACGCCGCTGTGCACAGCACGGAGTACCCCTTTTCTATGCAGAGCGAACAACTGGGGTTAGCAGGAAAATATTTGCGGTGATATCGGACAATTGCTCACCTTCTCTCTTTTCATTTTAGTGTTTTCGTTATTATGCTTAACTGTTGGCACTTGTGTACTTCCCGTATCGTGTCACGTGCCGGCAACGTCGTCAGGAGCTGTTGACATTCGCGCAGTTTTCCCATTACACGGACCAAATGTAATAAGTGACAAATTTTATGCATCGATGAAGTCGTTTATTTAAGAACGCAAGAACGAATGTTGAGGTTCATAACGGAGGTAGCCGTCCATCTGTAGCCAGCAACGGACTGGTACAGAAAAGAGACGAACAAAATTCGCGATGACCTGCGATGGCCGGCCGTGGTGGCCGAGCGGTTCTAGGCGCTACAGTTGCACGTTTGTTAGGTTTAAGTAGTTCTAAGTTCTAGGGGACTGATGACCTCAGAAGTTAAGTCCCATAGTGCTCAGAGCCATTTGATCCTGCGTTCATAATGTCTCAACTGCCGGATGTCTTCTACAGATTTCATGGAGCGGCAGTTTTGTTTGTGATACTTGCCACGGTAAACTTTTTTCATGAGTATTTGTATAAATGAGACCCTCTGAATTCCAAAATTTATATTGTGAAATAGTCAGTCCATTTGGGTAAGTATTTCATTGTAGAGTGCTGGTGTGGAGGCCTGATTTTGGAATGCTATTGGTGCAACGTGATATGTCTTACAGGAGGTAATATTTGACTATGCATTCGCGTGAGTTAGTATTTGTCGCTTTTAAGGAACTTTTTTGTTTTGCTTTGTAAATTTCGTACCGAGCATTCTTTGACTATTTTATACTGCTGTTTCAAGTGATTCAGAATATACACATACTTAGGAAAGAATCGCGTCACTCTTAACCCCTTTTTCTTTCAGCACACTGGATGTAAGTTTTGGCTAAAGAGTTAATTTCATGAGAATAGGACGTTTTGTCTACAGAAGCAGTTTCGTGAGTATTGTTTTTGGTATTCTCATTATAGTAACAATGATTAGTGATTTAGTCTTGGTCACACTTTCCTAAGTTAGTTAATTAATATGCAACTAAACCAAAACAGTTTGGAAATTATTCGACATTAAGCCTCCATGTCTCATAGATATTTAAAAAAAGTTGTAGGACATAGCAATTCGGAGTCGCATTGCAGCTTACAAAACCTAATAATTAAGTTGTGGTCTGCAGGCACATAGCATGCTTGCATGCATTCCGCGAGTTATTTTTAAGTATGGCAAAAGCGGCGTGATTTCTTCCAACCCAGCCGGATTATGGCTTGTGGCTCAGGTAAGTCAAGTGCCGGAGGGCCAGAATCAAACATTGTTCTGGTGTAATTAGAGAACAGTGATTGTCTGTTCTCATTACATAAGTCAAGCAATAACTGGTTTGATGTTATTTAGCTCAGTGGTTGTGTGTTTTTCATTGGAGATCCAAATGATGAGATTATGTATTAAGTTCATAGAGTAACATGATATTCATATGTAGCAGGTCAAATGCGTAGTGTTTATAATGATTACACTTATTGTACGTAATTACGCACGGGAGTACTTTAAACAGAAAAGCTTCATATATCGTACAATTACTGGTTGCATACTGAGCATTAATCAACATACTGTTAGAATACGTAGCCACTCATATAGAAAGAAAAGCTGAAGTACTACAGTTACACCATGTTTTACTGCTACAAATCATAAGAAAAATTTCAAAAAGCTTAAAGTTACACTAACTAACAAAGGTATTACAAAGTCACTGTATCAGTTGTGACCTTTACTTTGATTTTACTTAAGATGAAGAAGGAGAATTTTGGACTGTGACGAAACCCGGGTTTCCTATGCCGGTGTGGAGATAAATCAGCTGTCAGTGGTATCGTATCAAATAGCCTCTCCCAACAAACCAGGGAAAGCATGATAAGCTCACTCGGCTAGAAATATTAAGGCTACTAGTTTTAGAGACTCTTACGGTATCTTGCTTAAGGATTTCACAGAATGTTGAAGGACACTGATTTGTGAAGCCTATTTACGAAAGTTGAGAAAAGCCATTTAAAACAAGCAACGCAGTTTCTTGATTTTCTGATTACCGCTGTCGCGTTTGAAGCAACACTGCTCGGCCTCACTCTGTCCGGCATACACAAGAATTGTGGGGTCCCTTCAAACGGGACGTTTTTGAATGTCTGTCCTGCACCAGAAACTTGACTCAGAGTGATTTCCACCTCTTTGCACCTGAAAAACTCGCTTGGATCCCAACGCTTTTGAGTTAGACGAAAAACTTCAAGCTGCTGGAACGGACTGCCTGCAATCTCAGCGACAGAATTTATGTCGAAGGAATTTATCAAATCGTTAAAGAATTGCTAGATGCTTGAATCTGAATAGAGATTAAATAAATAAATAATAAAATTACGTGCAAAGATTTTTTTAATAAACTGATTTTAATAACTCCCGTTATCGTTAATGGTCGAACTAGGGTTGCTTTCTGGGTAGTCGTGTTATTTTTACACCGCAAATGTGTATGAAAAGCAGGGCGTTTCATAAATGATGTTAAGGCAGTAGAAGAAACATACATATCTTAAATGCTTCATCAAAACCAAACAAGTCAAAACCTAGTTTCAGACAAAAATTGGCCTAAGTAACGGGAATGAACTAAATATTTATTTTCGTAGGTCATGAAGGTCTAATAATCTTCTGTCACAATTTCCAGATAATCGGGGCACCTGCGGCAAAAATTCATACATAAATTTGCTGTTGAGCTCAATCTGGAATTACAGATTTCTCCAATATAACTAGTCAGTCGATGCTGCTTGCATTGAAATATGCTACGTTCTGTCTTTTCAAAAATTCTTCACTGATTTTCGCGTCATACAATCCAAAAACAGTTTGCGAAACTGCGTTGTTCTTTGTGCTATTATTTTCCGAATGTATTTCAGTAGATTTACACATACGCAGTAACAGTTTGTATCCTAATGCCACAGTTTCTGGAAGTAACGTCACTGTGGTAATTACTCACAATTTTCAGTAATACAAAAATATTTATTAAGATTAATTCATTGGAAGAAAGAAGACACATACTTTTACTCCATTTCTGGCAACAACAATGTACAGATTGGTGCCAGTCAGACGTAGAAGTATCAGTTGGAAAAAGGATTCCCCGTAAGCGTTCTGCGGGGTAGTAAAACCGAAGGCGACGGTGCAGAATGTGTTTGCAGTATGTAGAAATAATGGGAGTATGCATGGTCCAATCACATTAAAGTGAACAGCGCACCGCGCGGGATTAGCCGAGCGGTCTCAGGCGCTGCAGTCATGGACTGTGCAGCTGGTCCCGGCGGAGGTTCGAGTCCTCCCTCGGGCACGCGTGTGTGTGTTTGTCCTTAGGATAATTTAGGTTAAGTAGTGTGTAAGCTTAGCGACTGATGACCTTAGCAGTTAAGTCCCATAAGATTTCACACACATTTTTTGAACTCCGCGTGTATTCGACGTCGACGCGCAGTAACCACTCACAGACGCGGGCGACAGCACTTGCAGTGAAGCGTGTATAAGGCGTGTTCGGGGGTCGTGGAAAACACTGCAGTACCTGCCGTAATGCGAAAACGGAGCAATTTGTCTGAAGTCCAGAAGGCCATGGCTTTCGGTCCAAGGGTGGCGGCATTTTCGAAAAGACTATGTCTGTAAACTCTTTACGTGCCGGCATGTTTAAAGTACACGGTACATAGCAAAATGGCGCTATCTAAAACCGGCGCCGAGGCAAATGCGGCGCGCCATGGCCCATAGACAACAGAGGTGAACGATGGCTGCAGAGAAGTGCACGGGTCAACCAACTGTTGGACAACTGGCCGCCCAGATGAACCAAGGGGCTACCGACAATGTCTCCTCAACGACCGTTTAGCGAAAGTTTCTGCGTATGAGCCTCCACAGCAGGCACCAGGTCCATGCACCCATTCTGACCGCCATTCATCGGCTACGAAGACTGGAATTTGCACTCCAGTACCGTGAATGGACGTCTACTAAGGGACGACAGGTGGCCGTTTCAGATGAATTACGTTCTATGCTCGATCGGCGTGAAACGTTTGAGAGCAAACTTTTCAAGAACCATCGGAAGGATACAGGTGGGAGGAGTGAGTATTATGGTTGGAGGGGGTTGGGGCATGTTTTTGTGGCATCCCCTGGGAGATCTCGTTATTCTTGAAGGCACAATGGATCAACACAAGTATGCGTCTGTCCTTGGGGACTGTGTCCACCGCTTCTTGCATAGACTGACGAGTCAGTCCTGATTTTCACATAGATATCCTAGTGTACCGAGAAAACCTTTCGGGACAAAAAATGGTTCAAATGGCTCTGAGCACTATGGGACTTAACATCTATGGTCATCAGTCCCCTAGAACTTAGAACTACTTAAACCTAACTAACCAAAGGACATCACACACATCCATGCCCGAGGCAGGATTCGAACCTGCGACCGTAGCGGTCTTGCGGTTCGAGACTGTAGAGCCTAGAACCTCACGGCCACTCCGGCCGGCCTAGAAGTAGAACATTATAGAAATATATATTTTCAAAATGCCCTCTATAGTCCTGCTTGCACTAACAATCTGTAGTCAAACGAAATTTTAAATTTTAGGTGTTAAATGTATAATTTGTCTCTAATTACTGATCTGTAATGTAACACAGATTTTGGGATTAACAAAATGTACCTACGTACCTAGAAACCGGCTAAACGTTGCAGAAAATATATCCATGCTATTACAGTAAGAAGAACATATATCAGTCTATTTTTATTTATGAAGAAAAGAATTGTATTTGTTTGTAAATTACCTACTTGTTTCTATCCAATTCACAAAATGAGTATACATCCTTACTGCGCCTTTTCAGCTGCTTATGGTTTTTTTAAAAATATCACGATAACGCACATGAGACGTAAGCATAAACGTAATAATGAAGTTAGGTGTAAGGCGTAAACACAAGTGTTACAGCTTCTTCTCTTTGAAATCTGATCAGCCTATGTATGCAATTTGTTTTTTCTCGGCACAGTGGCATCTACCAGTAGTGCAGTGCAACATGTCGCACAAACTGCAATGTGCGTGCGTGGTTCGAAGAGCACCACGTTGAGTTTACTGTACTCCCTGACCACCAGTCCCGCTGGATTAAAACGCAGTCGAGAATCTATACGACTACCTCGACCCAACTATTCGCGCAATGGATCGTCTTCTGAGAAACCTAGCATAGTGGAGTACACATAGCCTTCCAGAATTTCATTGACTCTCTTCCTGCACGCCTCGGAGCGGTCTGCGCTACAAAAGGTAGCTATTCAGGCTCTTGACACATGATCACATCAATTTGACTGGACGGTGAAGAATGTTCTACAACAAATTAATTTATTCTCATGAGCAGAAGGAGGGAATGATACCTCTGACGGAAGTGATAGGACGTATCTGCGAAGTCTTAAAGTTGAGTAAGTCGCTGGAGTGCAAATTACAGCAGCAGAATATGGTGTTGAGGTGAGCAACAGACAAGTATAAGAAGCAAATTGCTACAAGAATCATCCTATTAACTATACAGATTAATTTGTTATTAGTCAGTAATGTATACGATATTACGAGCAACACAAGTAAACACCCACCTTGCGAAAACATAGTACGTCTATAACGATATGTTTACGTAATGTGTATACATAAACATACAGTTATAAATGTCGCCGTTCGTAATCGCTAATTATAACAATATGTTTACTTTTGTGCTGTAACATATAGCTATAATCAGCGGTGGAAATATATTTGCGAACGCCGACCGCGTGCGGCTGTTTCTTGTTGGATCGTCTGATCAGTCGGAAGTTGCGTTGCAGAGGAGAGTAACTGCCTATTCAAAATATAATTATTTTTGGATAGCTCAACATGAATTTCTTAAGGGACCGTAGTTTGTCATGCATTTACCAGTAGAATATGGCGCGGAGAAAATATTTCGCCGCATACAACTTCCGTCCGATTTCGACGAAAGAATTCGTGACTGTGAACTCTTATTTGGCAGAAACATAAAGAAAATTAAATAACTTCATGAAGGAGAGAGACATCGATTCTATATTAAATGAATAGTCCATACACCACTTCCATTTAAATCTGAATTTATGGCAATTAATAGATGAACTTGCACTACAATGAAGAATTTAACATGGATGCCGTTTTGACTGGCACTTCTCGTAATGGAAATAATTCCTTTGATGTTTTCACATACACGTCGCACAATAAATTTACTGCTATGCAGTATTGCACTTTTACTTTACACTAAAATAATATTATCTTTAACGATAATAATACGGCGGCATGACATGCGCATCCGACACAAGTTACAAGAGACAAGAGAAGAATGAGTAACTGTTCATCGAGAATATCTCGTACATCAAAAAGAAATGTGTAAAAGTGTTCTTCTTCTGTCCGTTTTTCGCGCCGCGGTTTTCAAAGTCAGTAACTCACTGCATCTCTGACGGCGCTTCGACAATAAACAAGTTACGTCACAGGTCGTTCACCTTTTACATTCTCGCAACATTATTTGCTAACTGTAGCTGTTGCCGAGCGACTGCTCGATTAGTAAACGATTTAAAATGATAAAGCAATCACATAATGTTACACGTCCTGACTTTTGGAAAAACCAGGACTGTTGCCAGATGTTCGCGTAGTTCACGCACGACATTTTGTGTGATAGGGTCCAGTAATTAGGTCTGTAAGGTGCTGGGCGCTCCCTAGTCGGTCCGCGCCGCAGCGGGTGTTCCCTTCGCGGATCACACCCACCAGACGCGGCTTCCAGGGCCCTCTCTGGTCGCTGTCGATATGTGTCGTGTGGCCAGAGGAGCACTCACAGAACATTGGTAGAAGGCTAAATGCAACTTGGTGAACTTACCTTCTATTTGTGTTTCGATCACAAGTGTACACGTAATACTTCGGAAAAAAGTAGAGCTTTGAAAATGAATGAATCTTTCATAGGAGGTCTGAAACTGCAGCCAGTCACGTTTCGAAAAATTTGTTTATTATTTTAAATTTTTTCCTACAGGACTTCTAAAATTTACCAGCTTGGTGCTACTAAGCAGCCGACCTTCCCACTCTCCTTCCCTCTTTCCCTTCCGACCGAGTGAGGTCGTACAGTGGTCAGGACACTGAATTTCCATTCGGGAGGACGATGGTTCAAATCCCCCCTCTGGCCATACATATTTACGTTTTTTATTTCCCTAAATCTCTCCAAGCCAATGCCGGGATGGTTCCTTTCAAAGGAAACGGCCGATTTCCTGCTCCCAATCTTAAAACAATACTGGCGTGTGCTCTGTCTCCAGTTACCTCAGTGTCGTCAGCACGTTAAAACCTAATCTTTCTTCTTTACTGCACTTATTCACATTCAAGGATTCCATTACATTTGTATTAATGACATCATTATTAATTATATAATGCTTAATTAACCCTTACCTTCTAGGAGATTCAGATAATTGCGTGCCGGCTAGTCCTTTAATAACGCCAGTGTACATGCAACCAGAGTGATACTTCTTACTTGCTTACGCAGTTTTACGGTATGTTATCAGCCAGTAAAATATCATAGAGGAATTCTCGTGGTATGTACTCGTAGCTAAATAACTAAGCCTTCTATTGTTTTCTTAAAAATGTCATTTTCATGGTGGTTCAAGAAAGTTACAGAAATGTAGGCCATTAAATTTAACATTCATGTATAAGATGTGCAGACAGAATGAGCTATTCTAAACATTTTATTTCACCATGAAGACATACAGCTATGAATTGTTATTGTGTATTGTTCGAAAGAACACTTCTTACGATTTTAATAGATTTGTATAATTCAACATTGTTGCCGATGCAGTTTTTCGACACGAACATGAAAACTCGCCATAATCTTACAGAGAGGCTTAAGGCCTCGATTTCTTCATGAATTTGGTTTTTCAAGCCCTCAATATTTGTTGATATTTTTAGGATAGACTTTGGATTTCGGAAGTCCATGCAAAAAGAAGTCACAGTCGAGCGAACATGATGGTTAGGTGACGTCACAAACGTTCTAGAAACATTCTGCGTCAGGTTGTCATGAACGTTCCGGGTGTGTGAGCAGTTGCATCCTCCAGCTGGAATCACAACGACTGCATAGTGACTGCATTCATATGAAGCATTTCCTGCATTAAAAATTGCTGCAAAATAACAACATATCAGTCTTATGTTGCTGTTGCAGAGCGACCTGCATCATTCTCCAAAAAGTACGGACCAGTGACACCTTGCGCACAATGTCACACTGCACAGTAACTTTAGCGCTGTGATGTCAGCTTTCGTGCATTTTAAGAGAATTTTCGCCGCCAAATACCTACAGTTCTATTTGTTCACATAGCCCTCCGTCAGGCGTAATGAAATTGTCGTGAAAATCGGACTGAGTGTTAATCGTTTACAGAAGCTGTGCAAAGGAATAATCACGTAAAAATACGTCACACACTTCTGTCAGAGGTGTTAAGTGCTTGCGTAGGCTGACGAACTGATTGTGCAGGATTCACTGAAGAACAGCTGGCCGCGTGGAGTGGCCGCGCCGTTTGAGGCCCCTCCCGCCGGAGGTTCGAGTCCTCCCTCGGGCATGGGTTTATGCGTCGTTCTTAGCATAAGTAGTGCGTCGTACAAACCGACCGATGATCTCAGCAGTTTGGTCGCTTAGGAATTCACACATATTTGAACATTATTTGAAAAACAGCTGTTACTGTTGCAAAATTGTTCACGGTGCGAACCGTTCGTGAACTACAGGGTGGCGATTTATTCGTTGAATAAGCTGCTGTTCTGAACTGCTGAACGCTTCTCGTAATCGGCTTCTAGGACGATACTTGATAATTACTACCAGTGTCAAAATGTTGTCGAAAGAAACGCTGCGTTCGTACCTCGTCATATTTGAAAACCATTTCTATTGCCCACGCACGATGTTCGTTTAACCAGCGACGCATACTGGGTCAAAACACAACTAAAATGAAATCTGCCAGGTGCGTTCTGATTACAGTGTCACCCATACTGCCGCGGTAAGTAAAAGAAGTTATTTTCCGACCAGCTCACCATTTAACGAATCGAAACTTCCTGGCAGATTAAAACTGCGTGCTGGACCGAGCTTGGGCCCGGCACGTAGTTTTAATCTGCCAGGAAGTTTCATACCAGGGCACACTCCGCTGTAGAGTGAAAATCTCATTCTGCAGATTTAACGAATCGTTCGAGACGAGGGCCATTCACCAAATAACGACTGTTGGTTACAAAGAGTAAAAGATCCAACATTTATTCAAAAAACAAAGCAGTTGCTTACATGTCGCTGTCTTCTTTTCTCTACATAATCATTTCCTACATTTAAACATTTGTCGTGCCTGAGCACAAGCTTCAGCATTCCCGTGTAATACGCTTCTGCTGCCAATTCATTAAAACAGATGTTCACTGGATTTCCCAACTAGTCATCACTTTCAAAACGTTTACTGCCCACACACTCTTTCAGCTTAGGACAAATTTAGAAACTCTAGGAGCTATCCTGGATTTAGGGAGGGTGTTGAAAAAATTCCTTTCCGAATGAATGCAGCAGTTCTTGAGTTGCAGCAACTGTGCGAGGGCGCGCATTGTGTTGAAGCAGCACAATTCCTCCATAAAGCATTCCTAGCCTTCCATTTTGGATTTTGGGATAGTAACAGCTGCTTTTCAGCGAAATCCATTTCGTTGAAGTTACCATAGACACCCACTATAACGATTTGCATTGGTCGTAGTGCCCTTTGGCACTAAATCTGTCATGAAAACACCATTAGAATGACAAAAGACTGTTGCCATCATCTTTCGTGTTGAGAGAATCTGCATTTTTTCGTTTCATTCGGTTTTGAGAACCCACTATAACGATTTTCACTGATTGTAGAGCCTTTCGGCATTAAATCTATCAAAAGAACATAATTGCGATGCTAAAGGCTATTGCCATGATCTCTTGTGCTGAGAGAGTCTGAATTTTTGAAATTTGAGGTATGATACCACTCAAATGATCGGCGCTTGCTCTGTGGGTTGATGTGAGATACCCAGATCTCATTGCCAGTTACGATCCGATTAAAAACGGCGTCTCCATCTCTGTGTTATCAAGAGAATAATGTCATCGCTGAGCCCATTTTCTGAGTTTCCCGTTGCTTACTCGGTTCCCGTGAAGCCCATCGTGCACAAATTTTGTTATAGCCGAGGTGTTGCGACATAGTTTCACCACGTACAGAACGAAACATCTCTGGAAACTTAACTTTTCTGCTTTTTATTTCTGTGTGTATATGTGGAGTGTATAGTAAATATATACCAAAGTAATTACTGAAAAATTTTCTTAATTAATCTCTGTATTGTGCAGTCGAGTGAACAGTGGTGTATTGCCTGACGTCATAGTAGGCAATTTTCAACATCTCAAAAACACGCCAAAATAAAACCAATAAAAATTGCATATCAAATGAACTACTAATTTTTTTTTCTAAATAAACAATCCAGATTAATTTAACTGAAGTCCACTGCTGATTTACATACCTAACTTGCGGAAACAAAGCTGTTCACTTAAATGTACTTTGTGTAGAAAGATAATAATTTCCAAACTGAATTTAAGCAATCTGGCGAAATCACTAATTAACTGTGTGATGACATTATTCTGTATGTGCAGTGTGACTGTATGACTATGACCCTGAACTATTCTTGTACTTACCTCGGTACAATAAAAGTTCTCTGGAAAGTGGAACACAGCAAGCAGCGCCGCACCAAAGCTCGAGTAAAATGGTAAACTAAAAATTACATTCAAGTGCATATACCGACACGGACAATGCAGACACAAGCAACGTAGTATTTCTTCCGTGGTAATAATAGTGGGCCCTAATGTTTTACAGAATGATTTTCTTAAAACAGCTTATAGCAAAGAATTACTTTATAACTTCAGTGTCAAGATCGTGAAAAGTACTGACCTTATACAGGGTGTTACAAAAAGGTACGGCCAAACTTTCAGGAAACATTCCTCACACTCAAATAAAAAAAGATGTTATGTGGACATGTGTCTGGAAACGCTTAATTTCCATGTCAGAGCTCATTTTAGTTTCGTCAGTATGTACCGTACTTCCTCGATTCACCGCCATAATTTCATACGGGATACTCTACCTGTGCTGCTAGAACGTGTGCCTTTACAAGTACGACACAACATGTGATTCATGCACGATGGAGCTCCTGCACATTTCAGTCGAAGTGTTCGTACGCTTCTCAACAACAGATTCGGTGACCGATGGATTGGTAGAGGGGGACCAATTCCACGTGCTCCACGCTCTCCTAACCTCAACCCTCTTGACTTTCATTTATGGGGGCATTTGAAAGCTCTTGTCTACGCAAGCCCGGTACCAAATGTAGAGACTCTTCGTGCTCGTATTGTGGACGGCTGTGATACAATACGCCATTCTCCAGGGCTGCATCAGCGCATCAGGGATTCCATGCGACGGAGGGTGGATGCATGTATCCTCGCTAACGGAGGACATTTTGAACATTTCCTGTAACAAAGTCACGCTGGTACGTTTTGCTGCTGTGTTTTTCCATTCCATGATTAATGTGATATGAAGAGAAGTAATAAAATGAGCTCTAACATGGAAAGTAAGCGCTTCCGGACACATGTCCACAAAACATATTTTCTTTCTTTGTGTGTGAGGAATGTTTCCTGAACGTTTGGCCGTACCTTTTTGGAACACCCTGTATAAAAATGATTGATTTTAGAAACAGTCCTAACAAGATGATTATTCAATTTTTTTTGCACAAAACGTTAACCTACTCACAATTATCTCTATTCTTTCATAAAATGTATATGTGATGGGGAGAAGAACTAACTTCCCTAGCTGTAAACAATGCAAGAGACACGTTTCAACCAAATTTCGGCACGACAATTACTTATACAACAGAGTGCATATGTTCAAATATGCAAAGCTGCGAATTTACCTTAAATTAATGCTTCACAAAATTCTTTTCAAAATCCATAAAACTCTCATTATTGTCTTATTCAATCATTCCCATCAAATCTGTATTTATCAGCACAATTCCTGATAAAAGTTTCCTGATCATTCAGTTCCACATCTGCTTCCCAACCCATCTCGACTAATAATAATGCTCTCTTTGCGAACACCCTCAGTCAGAGACGGTGTAACAACACAACCAAAGATCTAGGATCAACATGGCTTGCTCTTAGATGTGTGCTTATCGATATAGGAATGTAACAAGTTAACAATTCTGTAATGACCAAGAAGACAAGCCTCACTTCACAAAACACAATGTAAAACTCGTCGTGACTCGAGAGCTACATGACTATCTTTCTTCTGTTCACTTCGGTTTTCAACGCATCTGTGATGAATGATCGGAGTCCAGAACGAGTTTCATCATGAATATTTGAATCCATTGTTGAATATTTCGCACAGTTTTCTCACATTTCATAGCTTTCGGTTGCCGGAAAATTTCTGCCTGCTTCACCTTTTGAACGTAAAGAAATCGAATAACTCTCTCATCTCACAGTCGTCGGGATTTTCAATCGTGTCATTCATTTTTACCACCCACCAGCCACACAAGGACGAGTTATCGCAATCGCCACTCACAGCATAATAAGTACAGATGTTACGGAAGCCAGTTGCCCATGAAAAGAGACAGAGGAGACAGTTTTGCGGCGAAAATTCGATAGTGGCGTTTTGTTTCAATGCAGTGACCGCCTGGCTTAATGAACTGTCAGCAAAAGAATATAATATGACAATTCTAAAACTCGTGGTCGGATACGACAAATATTTAAATATAGGAGGCGATTACTTAGAGAAATGTTACACGGCAGAAATGTGTTATTCGCAAATGCAAATTTTCTCAAAGTCCTTTCAAACCAGCCAAGACAAGACAAGCCAGGGCAACTCCCCACGTAGCAATTAGGACCACAAACAGGCAGGAAGCTGACATTGGGAATAGCAGAATAATCTCGAAGGTGTTGCTTGACCTCGCATGAGTGAGAGATCTGAATTTTAAACTCAGGAACGTAATCTCAGCGAGCAGAAGAATAATTCTTCCCTGTCCTAACGGGAGTTGAAGGCACAAGGATGCCGACCGACCGCCATATCATCCTCAGACAGTAGGTGTCAGTAGATGCGTATATAGAGGGATATTATTCAGGACACCGCTCTTTGGACCAGTGCCAGTTTTCGTGGCCGAGTTCGCTAATTCTCAGTCAAGTAGCTTCTCAATTGACCCCACAAGAGCTGAGTGCATTCGGTTTGCCGACAGCAATCGGCAGATCTGGTCTGCCACCCACCTGCCCGTGCGATTCTGGCGCTGCAGTCCGGAATCGGGGGGCTGCTACGGTCGCAGGTTCGAATCCTGCCTCGGGCATGGGTGTGTGTGATGTCCTTAGGTTAGTTAGGTTTAAGTAGTTCTAAGTTCTAGGGGACTTATGACCTAAGATGTTGAGTCCCATAGTGCTCAGAGCCATTTGAACCATTTGAACCACCCACCTGCCAGCCAAACCCAATAGCTCTTAACTTCGGTGCTCTGGTGGAAACCAGTTTTACCACTGTGGCAAGGCCGTTGCCTAGGAGAAGAAATTGTGTCATTCTAAATTCCAAGCTTAGTTTCGTAAAAAAGAGTAAAAGTTTCACAAGAAGACCTAAAGCCTGCTGAAATGGTGGAAAGGCAACGATCTGAAGACCTGAAAGCCATTCTTGACAAATAGAGAGGCAGTGAAGACCGCTGAAGAGCTGGAAAAGTAGGCTACTTTCGGTCATCGCCAATTAGGCATAGCTTCATTGTCTCAGAGCAACAGTAAAAAATACTCAGTCTTCCGATGATTTACAAGACGGAACCTGTGAACTGCAGCTACCATTCGTCACTATAGCGTCCGGCTTCGAAACTGCTACGTGTTTGGTCTGCCGTACTCATTCTCTGTGACCTGCTGACCTCGCAACAACCGATGAGACGACTTGGAGACTTTTACCTCCAGCTTGCTGAACCAAACTGACGGTGTTTGGAGCACCGTCAACCTGTAGCAGTATGTGGGAGACACACTAACTGCTGCCAGCTATCGGTATCATCGGTCTTCCTTGGTGGAGGGACGATGTTGTTGTTCATCTCCGCACTGTGCAGAGCTGCCGATGAATCACCTGAGGGTGCTCTGATAATACGTACTCGCCATTCTGGGCAGAAATACCTGCAGTATGATCTACGCCAGCCCGCAAGTTCCGCGTGTTTAAGTGGACATCCTCCGAACACTGCTGAGACAACGTCATCGCGTCCCGAGGCCGTGCTAGGGATGAGAAAAACCGTCTAGTTAAAACTGTTACTAGTATTTTAGTTCTGAATAACCGGCATTTTGCAGTATTCCTTTGGTCTCGATTATAGCACATGTTTTTATTTTTTTACTTATAACCGGGTAAAACAAACATAATAACGGTTGGCCACTGCAGAGGTGCTAAAATTTTTCATTTTTAAATAAACCTTTTTTAAAGAATGCTTAATTTTTTTCGTAAAATATGTATTCCTTTGAAATATACGATATTATAGAAAATGGGAAACGCGATCAGTGTTATTTTAATAACATTGCTGTCAAAAACAACAATAACAATTACCTACCGTAAGAAACGGTACAACACTACAGATACAATATTTTACCTGCTACCTTGTGGCGTGTCCTGTTACGTGCTACTCGCGTAAATTCAGTGTACAAGACTTGCCCCATCTGGTCTATATCGCAGTTTCTCACTGTCATCATCTGTGTGTTACAGAATGGCACCATCCCTAGTCTGAAAATATTTTACGAAGTGGGGTATCGATGAAGTACACTGATCCATTTGCTGTAAAACATTAACAACGGGAGGAGACAGAACAAACTTGTTACATAATATAAGAAGCAAAATTAACAGTTCATGCATAGTTTACAATAAAAGAAGAAAGCAGACGGGCCTTTTGTGCTTTTAGCCCTTGAAAATGGAGAAAATAACACAAAAAATGGCCTCCAACTCAGTTTTCACCCTTTGACATTGAGTATTCGTAGTGCCAAATAGTGGTATGATTCCAGCTAACAACACGAATTTCCTCAAAACTCATATTTAAAAAAATTAGAATCGTTAGGAGAATACTGGTAGTTTCTTGTAGTAGTCAACCAGTTACCACTATTCGAGAAAAACATCAAACTGTGGATGGACTAAATGTTCCTTTATTTCTTTCTTAAATTTAATATTTTGATTTTATGTGTTTTGAAACTAAAGAAGTCAATTTTTTTCAATATTTATTTCATTTATACATTTATTACAGACAGTGATAGGAATAGACCGAAAGTAGATTAGTTCAGATATAGATTATTTTCAGCGGTTTTAACAGTCCGATTAAACTGACATTTGAAAAGAACAATATAACTAAAAACCGGTTATTTCGGCGGTAGCCGCTATCCCTAGGTCGTGGGCTGCACTGCCGTTGGCGTGGGTGCCGTCATGTCGAATAAAACATGACGCTAAACTTGTTTCGCTAATGTCGTATCGTTAGCGCCCAATGCGTCAACTGTCCTACTCCATCACACTACGTCATCCCGACAGCAACGGCACTCTTCAAGCCAGGCCTCTACAGCAGTGAAGGAATTTCATATATCTAACATAATTGATTTTCCCAATAAACATTATTACTGTTCGACAGAAAAATAATTTGCATCCGTTACCGAAACCATAACCAAATGTTCAGCTCTTCCTCTAGTTTCCGCCGAAACAATAACCGAAACCGAAACTTACGTAATTAAGTTAAAATTTGCTTGAATTTATATCATACCCAAATCATTAGTATTTCCCAACTTTGCAACTGGTTGTCCAATTAAGCTACAATAAAACCTTTCGATTTATTATTAAATGGGGAAGCCGTGACGAATGTGACAGCGAAGGAGTCAAGGTACGTTTAGTCATGTTAGTGTAACTGCTGAATTGTGTAATGCCATATGTAATTTGTGAAAAAAAATTGGTCACTCAAGTAATTTTACATTAAATCAAGGATCGTTACATTAAGAAGATGGGATGACTATCTTTGCCTCATCATTATGTTTTTCTTTGCATTATCATCTTTGGAATCAGTAATGTACTTGAAAATGGGCATATAACCCGAAACCTAGATTGTGCACTAATCGTAACAAAATTTGTTAAACAAGGAAAACAGTACCTGTTTACTTAATTTACAATGCTTCACCAAGAACAGTTGATTGAATTAAAATGAGAGGAGTCTTACATTGTAAGATAAGAAGTTTTTCCTCATTTTCAACGAACAAATTACTTCGACGATCTGCATAAATCTGTTCAGCGGCACTGTACAGCTGTTCACTTGGAATGCTAGTAGATGAAGCAGAAAAGTACTTCAAGACTGCTTTTCTTAGAGTGGAACACAGCCTAGAGTTCCAGTATATGTCATCGTTGCGTTGTAACAATGGTTCCGGAAGATGACACTGGATTGTCTGCTTGAAACCGAAGTTTGATCCTGCAATACTGTTGCGTCTGTGTCTGACTGTATCTTATCATAAACCTGGTAGTGTGAATCCCATAGACCTTCTCTTTCCCGCTGAATGCTGAATGCAGACTGTCTCTGTTCTGCAGAAGCTGAAAGCCCATTTCCTCTGTCTACCAGTACACTATCGTTATGCCCCTTCAACAATCCAGTTATATCGGACACTGCAATGTCCACTTAGACGGAAGTAAGATACTTAGATTTACACCTTGGGTCGATCAATGCCACAGTTATCAGTGAAACATTTGTTATAACATAAGAGCATTTATTGTTCAAGTATCCACACAGTGCGTTTCTCAAATTTGCCACTGTCTCATTTCTTCTAATATGCGGTTCAGTAAAGACAACAGAGGTTTTATTACAGAAATACGCTGAAGTGGCAAAGAAACTACGTATTCAAATAGAGATACACTATGTGATCAAAAGTATCCGGACACCCCCCAAAAACGTACATTTCACATATTAGGTGCATTGTGCTGACATCTACTGCCAGGTACTCCACATCAGCGACCTCAGTGAACATCGTAAGAAAGCAGAACGTGGCGCTCTGCGGGACTAATGGACTTCGAAGAAGATCAGGTGATTGGGTGTCACTTGAGTCATACGTCTGTACGCGAGATTTTCACACTCCTAAACACCCCTAGGTCCGCTGTTACCGATTTGATGGTGAAGTGGAAACGTGAAGGGACACGTACAGGTTTTATTACAGAAATACGCTGAAGTGCCAAAGAAACTACGTATTCAAATAGAGATACACTATGTGATCAAAAGTATCCGGACACCCCCCAAAAACGTACATTTCACATATTAGGTGCATTGTGCTGACATCTACTGCCAGGTACTCCACATCAGCGACTGAAGCGCCAAAGAAACTGCGTATTCAAATAGAGATACGCTGTGTGATCAAAAGTATCCGGACACCCCCAAAAAGGTCAGGTGATTGGGTTCACTTGTGTCATACGTCTGTACGCGAGATTTTCACACTCTTAAACATCCCTAGGTCCGCTGTTACCTATGTGATAGTGAAGTAGAAATGAGAAGGGACACGTGCAGCACAAAAGCGTATAGGCCGACCTCGTCTACTGATTGACAGAGACTACCGACAGTTGAAGAGCGTCGTAATGTGTAATAGGCAGACAACTACCCAGACCATCACCCAGGAATTCAAAACTGCATCTGGATCCACTGCAAATACTGTGACAGTTAGGTGGGAGGTGGATTTCACGGTCATCCATCACAGGCCTACATTGGTGTTTTAAGCACCTTCTTGCTTCCCACTGTTGACGATCAATTCGGGATGGCGACTGCATCTTTCATCATTGTCGAGCACCAGTTCATAATGCACGGCCTATGACGGAGTGGTTACCCGACTACATCATCCCTGTAATGGACTTGCCTGCACGGAGGCCTGACCTGTATCCTACAGAACACCTTTGGGATGTTGTGGAACGCTGACTTCGTGCTAGACCTCACCAACCGATATCAGTGCCTCTCCTCAGTGAAGCACTCCGTGCAAAATTGGCTGACATTCCCCAAGAAACCTTCTAGCACCTGACAGGACGTATTCCTGCGAGAGTGGAAGCTGGGCCAACACCATACTGAATTCCAGCATTACCGATGGAGCACTCCACGAACTTGTAAGTCATTTTCAGACAGGTGTCCGGTTACTTTTCATCACATAGTGTATGTAAACAGGCAGAATACGGCGCTATGATCGGCAACGCCTGTATAAGACAAGAAGTGTCTGGCGCAGTTGTTATATCTGTTACTGTTTCTACAGTGTCAGCTTATCAAGATTTAAGTGAGTGTGAACATAGTGTTAAAGTTGGCATACGAGCGATAGGACACAGCATCTCCGAGGTAGCGATGAAGTGGCGATTTTCCCGTGCGACCATTTCACGTGTGTACCGCGAATATCAGAAAGTCGGTAAAACATCAAATCTCCGACATCGCTGAAGCCGGAAAAAGATCCTGCAAGAACGGGGCCAACGACAACTGAAGAGAATCGTTCAACGCGACAGAATTGCAGCCCTTCCGCAAATTGCTGCAAATCTCAATCTGGGTCATCAAAAAGTGTCAACGTGCGAACCATTCAACGAAAATCATCAGTATGGGCTTTCGGAGCCGAAGGCCCACTCGTGTACCCATCTTAAGTGCACGACACAAAGCTTTACGTCTCGCCTATGCCCGTGAACACCGACATTAGACTGATGTTGTGTTGTCTGGTGGAACGAGTCTGGTTTCAAATTGTATGGAGCTGATGCACGTGTGCTGGTATTGAGACAATCTCATGAATGCATGGACCCTGCATGTCAGCATGGGACTGTTCAAGCTGGTGAAGGCTCTGTATTGGTGTGGGGCGTGTGCAGTTGGAGTTATATGGGACCCCTGATACATCTAGATACCACTCTGACAGGTGACATGTACGTAAGCATCCTGCCTGATCACCCGCATCCATTCATCTCCATTGTGCACTCTGACTCCAGAAGGACGGTGCGATACCCAACACGTCCAGAATTCCTACAGAGTGGCTCTAGGAGCACTCATCTGAGTTTAAACGCTCTCGCTGGCCACCAAACTCCCAAGACTTGAACATTATTGAGTATATCTGGGATGTCTTGCAATGTGGTGTTCGGAAGAGATCTCCACCCCTCGTACTCTTACGAATTTATGGAATTTATGGACAGTCCTGCAGGTTTCATGGTGTCAATTCCCTGCAGCACAACATTAGTCGAGTCGATGCCACGTCGTGTTGCGGCACTTCTGCGTGCTCGCGGGAGTCTTACACGATATTAGGCAGGTGTGCCAGTTTCATTGGCTGTTCAGTGTACATGCTTCGCTGAGAGATAAGTCCAATGTGACTTCATAGAGAAATTTCAGGACATCTATGAGATTTTTTATAACATTCCACTCAGAACGGGAAGATGTGGTAACTACATCATGATCAACACTATACAGATTTACTGTCCTTCTTCGTTCCAAACGTCTTTGCAGCAGCAAGTATGTCCCGTTCCATCTCACATCGACATCGTATATCGAAGGATGTTTTTGCACTCCACACTGATTCTGACAGTCTGCCAGATTTCGGGAAGGTTGTTCGCTGTGATGGAACTGGCCAGGATTTTACTGTACGTTTTTACTGTGGCTTTGGTTTGTGTATTTGAGAACAGGAAATATTTTATCACGAACTGCAACGTATGTGACACACAACCCATAAACTGAGATTGCCCACGCACTCCATTCGCTAACCGTCTCTGTTATCCATTGTTCGGTATATTGACTAGTATGATATTTGTCCAACACAGTTGCACCCAGTATAAATTTCAGATGTTGGTATTCAGTGATGAAGTGCCCTGTAAAGCTGAGGGGTGAGCACATTTTGTTTGGTTGCATTGGTCCATATGTCGATGGTGGCACTTACCCTCTCGCATTTCGCAATTAGAGTCTGTATCTTCGCTGTAGATTTGCAGTTATTTGAGCAACGTTGATGCCGCAGACCTACTGCATTATCTTTGTTCTAAAAAATATTTTAGATTTTACTTGAATTTGTGAACAGCCTGTGGATCAGTAAAATTGAGCCGTCGGAATGCATCGCCATCTACCAAAGAATACGGCAGCATATGAATATTTATTAAATCCATAATAGCTTTGTCTACTATTTTCGTATTTTCATGGTCGTATGGCCAGTGTGCAAATTTAGTGGTCAAATTCGGAAGAGGTGACTGAATTAGGCTGGGTTTTTCATCCTTCTTGGTACTGGTACTCAAGAACACTATGGAATCCATCTGCTTTGATTTTTTAAAATTAAAATCGTCCGATTCTGACAGACGTCCTAAAACTTGTTTATATTCTAAGCCATGAAATTTTGGTAAATGTTGCTTCAGTCCATGTAATGTTTGTCTTTTGGGCTCATAGTTGCCCAACCTAAGTGTTTTGTTGCAAACTGTGCAAACTGCTTTAGATAAATCGGCGGTACTTTTACTAAAGTACTTTCAAATTCGTTTGTTTTCTCTTTGTTGTGTAATTTATACCAAAAAAGTAAGGTACAGAATAAGTAAACTGAACTAGATATAGCTATGACAAAAAATTCCACATCATATTAAAAACGTTACTGTCCCACGTATCTCCTTGTAGGAAGATACTCTTTAGGTGTACTACGAACCTGCCAGGGAAGTATTACGGAGTATTATAACCTGGACATGACTAACGGCATTTCACACCAAAATACAAAGTATGCAGAAAGGAATAATTTGGTTGCGTCCATAAGTTGCCTTCACAATTCCTTTCTTGGGAGCGCTAGCTTCACGCACTTCCGTTTTTGCAATCGACAAACAGTCTGACATATCACCTGTTTGTCATTCCTAATTATTTAATGTACATTACTTACAGTCAGTAAATCAACTTCAATCAGTGCTGTGGAAAGTAGTTCGAGAAATAATGTCACAGTTACGACTAACAGTATGAGTGCCGGAAAAGCTGCGTACCACATAACCAGTGTTTTCTAAACCCATTTTGATTATTTAAAAAAAAGCCCCTCGCTTTCAAGGAAATTCATTAATAAGGCATTTCAGCATAAGAGTATGATAATCCATTCCATCAAGTGCAATACTGAGTAAGTGAAATTGTTATTAACTCATTATAAGAACATCACTATCAGATACGATTACACTATATTGCAATTAACAACCAAAAACTCACATTTTTTACGCTCTAGAAATACTCAAAACAGTTAAACGGCGCTCCGCCCACTGAAGTCAACCACTAGTTTTGGCTGAATCCGTTCGGAACTCGATCCGACTTCACCCATGAGTTCACGAAAGCTGGTTCGGCCAAGATTTTGCTGATTTCTGGCCGAACCGAAGCTGCGGCTGAAAACAATATATCTGGCCGAAACTGCCCGAAACAGAAATTTCGGTCGTTGCTTGAACTAAACATTCTTTATTTTGTGGATGAAAATCTTCTTGCCACAGAACTTGATCCATTCATCGCGATCCGGAAACAAAGACGCAACTTACGTGTGCCCCATTAGAAGCGTGGTAAGGTTCGTTAACTAGTTTATGAGAATGAACAGAAATTTGAAAAACAGAGTGTTTGCGTTTTTCTGCTTTTCAAATTCAATTCACAGTCACATGTTGTAGAGTATCCATAACAGATAAGGTTAATGCTGTGTTCTGTTTCCATTGTTGCTGAAAAATACACCAGTAAATAGTGATTAAGATATTACGAATTGGTGGCTGGAAGAGTAGGGATCGCGGTTTCATATGATAAGTGGGTTTCGGAAAGTAGCGCTCAATAATTTTAGTATCATAAAGTTCAATAGTCAACAAAACAAAACAAATGAACTGACATCTTGTAGCTACTTTTCTATGTAGTCATCAACGTTCTAAACACATTACTCCCATCGTTGTAGCAGTTTCAATATCCCATGTCCACGGAAGTCCGTTTGGTTGGAGCGTAGCCATCTGTGGACTGTTGACTTCACTTCCGCATCTGTCTCAAAAGCGCTGGCCGACTAGGAATTTCTTCATTGGAGATTACGGTATACTGATAATTTTTACTTATGGACCGTCTGACAGAAACTGAATAAAACACAATTTTAGTGCCTTACGCCTTTCGTCTTTATTTTTCGCAAGGCATCATCAGTGGAAGGTTGCGTGGACGATTTCCTACATACCACGCTCCTGTTGCATTTTTGGTGTCAGACAGTCCATAAGTAAAAATTATCGATATACTGTAATATTACACGCAACTGAAGAAGACAGGACTACAAAAGTTGAAGATATCTTCATTGGAGATGTCCGACGGTGCTAAGTCCGGACTGTATGGTGTTTGCTGGAGCACCTCCCATCCAAATCTGGCGATACTCTGGCCAACAGAAGCAGCGACACGGGGCGAACATTGTCATGAAGAAGTATGACACCGTCAGCATCAATGTTGTGGCGTTTATCACGAAGGGTATGACGCAGCCTAACCATGGTTTTAATGCAGGCTGCAGCATTCACAATGGTCCTATGTTCAGCTAAGTCCACCAGTAACACACCTTGCATATCGCAGAACACTGTCACAAGCAGTTTGCTAGTAGACTGTGTCATTTTGATTTTCTTTTATCGCATCGAGGAACTAGCATGTTTCCTGCTTGGTTTCTGGCGTTTAGCGGTACGCCCATAACCAGTGACGATTCCTTTCAAGAAGTCATGCCCTTCTGTGACGTAACGAGTAAACTGTTCCAAGCTTGTCATTATTCGTTGGCCCTTGTGGTTGTTTGTCAGGTTCGTAGGAACCCAGCGAGCACTAACTTTACGAAAGTTCAGCAACTCAAGAACAACGCCGTGCATCGGCACGGCTTCAGAAAGCATCGCTGCTGCGAAGCGCAACTCGCCCTTTCTTCACATGATATCTTGCGAACCATGGATGGAGGGTATCAGACGGATGCCATATTCCTTGACTTCCGGAAAGCGTTTGACTCGGTGCCCCACTGCAGACTCCTAACTAAGGTACGAGCATATTGGATTGGTTCCCAAGTATGTGAGTGGCTTGAAGACTTCTTAAGTAATACAACCCAGTACGTTGTCCTCGATGGTGAGTGTTCATCGGAGGTGAGGGTATCATCTGGAGTGCCCCAGGGAAGTGTGGTAGGTCCGCTGTTGTTTTCTATCTACATACATGATCTTTGGATAGGGTGGATAACAATGTGCGGCTGTTTGCTGATGATGCTGTGGTGTATGGGAAGGTGTCGTCGTTGAGTGACTGTAGGAGCATACAAGATGACTTAGACAGGATTTGTGATTGGTGTAAAGAATGGCAGCTAACTCTAAATATAGATAAATGTAAATTAATGCAGATGAACAGGAAAAAGAATCATTTAATGTTTGAATACTCCATTAGTAGTGTAGCGCTTGACACAGTCACATCGATTAAATACTTGGGCGTAACATTGCAGAGCGACATGAAGTGGGACAAGCACGTAATGGCAGTTGTGGGGAAGACGTATAGTCGTCTTCGGTTCATTGGTAGAATCTTGGGAAGTTGTGGTTCATCTGTAAAGGAGACCGCTTATAAAACACTAATACGACCTATTCTTGAGTACTGCTCGAGCGTTTGGGATTCCTATCAGGTAGGATTGAGGGAGGACATAGAAGCAATACATAGGCGGGCTGCTAGATTTGTTTCTGGTAGGTTTAATCATCACGCGAGTTTTACGGAAATGCTTCAGGAACTCGGGTGGGAGTATGTGGAGGAAATGAGTCGTTGTATTCGTTAATCGCTACTGAGGAAATTTAGAGAACCAGCATTTGAGGCTGACTGCAGGACAATTTTACTGCCGCCAACTTATATTTCGCGGAAAGACCACAAAGGTAAGATAAGAGAGATTAGGGCTCGTACGGAGGCATATAGGCAGTCATTTTTCGTCGTTCTGTTTGGGAGTAGAACAGGGAGGGAAGATGCTAGTTGTGGTACGAAGTACCCTCCGCCATTCACCGTATGGTGGATTTCGGAGTATGTATGTAGATGTAGATGTAGATGGGAAATATTGAACTGCTTCGATGAAATTCGCAGTTGCACACGCCTGTCGTACAACATTGCTGCCTCAATGGCTCTGACATTCTTCATGTTTACAACTGTTACCAACCACCCGGAGCGTGGCGAATCACTAACGTTCACATGGCTCTTTTGGAAGAAAGCACACCGGCTGGAGACATAGCGACAGTCCATAGTCGTCCCCATACATGCTACACAACGTTCCTGTGATTTTTTATCGGTTTATTTCCTTTGGTCAAAAAACATCGAACTACAGTTCGCCGCCTTCACATGCTGATGACAGTAACATCCGCATCATGTTTGTTTCGTAGTTCAGGCGTCTCCCGATAGAGCTGCACATGAAATCAAAATACCCTCTGTTGCGCAGACTTCAAATTACATCGATCCGAAATTTCAACAATCCAGCTGCAATACCAGGGGACAGAAAAATGAATGTGCGTTACTTTTCGACACTCCTTCGTACATCACAGCCGCGATGGGACTGAAGGCACGGGGAGAAGCCAGTTCTCTGCCGCGATAGCTTTTGTTACAAATTTTTCCGCAATTTCAAACTTCAATCAGCTCATTACTTTCCGTTGAGGGGACCGCATTGTGTGTGCACGCCACCTATGAATGTAGACGGAGGGTCTTTTGCACGAGCCGCAGGTAAATGGCAGGGTCCCGAGAGGCAGTTAATTAACGCGGAGACTACGCTCTCCCGCCCCTCCCCCTCCCCCCCCCCTCCCCCAGCCCCCTAGCAGGCCGCAGCCTAATGAAGGCCTGTGAGCTCGCCAGTCGCCGCTTCTTGCTCTGCTCTCGCAATCGACGACGCCAGCGCCGCCCGCGCCCGGCGGCAAGAGCAGTTATGAAACTGCCGGCGAAGCACAGTCGAGTGTTGCGTCACTCAGGCAGGAGATCAGAAAGACTGCCGCACACGTATGCGGAAAGGGCGCTCCACGACCCGACCCGACGTTACAGCTTCTGTGATTGTGAATGAAGATGTCTGAATACCTCCTTTGGAACCTGTGCACCTCTTTTCAACGACTTACATGCAATCTGTGGAGCTATTCGAGATGCCTTTGGAAAAATTAGACGACGTCATGTAACAAAGGAAACTCACTATTCGTAGAGACCTTTAATTATCCTAAGTTACGCTTGAATGGCAAACAATATGAAAGAAACCCCAAGAGTTCTGCGTTTGGGTCCTGCACTGAAAAATTTGTAAATATGGTCGTTTTTGTAGAGAGTAAATATATGGGATTAAAGCCGTGCCATTCCCCTTGTTGAAAACGCAGTTATGGAGTATTTGAAAACATCAAAACACAGTTGAAAGCAAATAGATTTACAATAAATTTTGAGAAGACACTGTATTTAAAATTTATTACCTTTTATTGAATTCGGAAGCTACAAAAATAGGGAATCCAAACAGTGAGATGTAGGAACTAGGTAGGCCTACACTAGCTACCCCACACCCTGGAGTTAATAAACCATCTTATTTCTGCTACATCTTCTGTACATGCATGTATGGGCATTTATAGAAATTTACGGGAGGAAGGAAGGAAGGCAACGATCAGGATTTTAAAATTGCAGTTTGTTAAATTACTAAGTCGTTGAGGAGACATGCCACATCTGAAGAACACACTTGTACAGGAGAGACACAAACTTATTATATCCCAAAGGACTGATAGTTTTGCACTCATCAGTTAGGTTGCTATGGATTGTGCTAGCAGAAATTTATATAAGAGAGGACGAAGGTTCTACAACTGTCATTTTCAGTACACCAGATTTAGTAAGTCTAAAAATCTATTGTTCCCCAAGAAGTAAATTTGACAAAAAATTATTGTATCTAGAGAGACTTATCAACTCAATATCTCTTTCAAGTTAAAATAATTTGGTATCTAAAAGGTAGGCATTTACGATTTATATACAAACAGCATCTTTATATTATTAATGCAATTTGAGATGCTACCCTTATTTAGTGAATAATCTGAAATTATATTCTCACATCATTAAATCAAGTGTATCCACACAGTTAAGAAATAACATTATGCAAAAAAAGTGGCTGGTTGCAGTTTTATATAACTTATGTACATAAATTAGAAAATCTTCACAGAATGTGTTTCCATTCATGTACCAGTAATATTGCATCAATGTAGTAAATTAAAATTTGGATACAGAAAATGAGTCAGAATGATAAAGAAAATGTTGCTGAAGATCATAAAAAATAACCAGCAATAAATGCAACTCTTCAAAGAGGAGAACGTAGTTTATAAACATCGATTATACTTCTATAATGCCGTTTTTAACACTTATTTGCCTACAAAACTGTACATCAGATCGTGTTAATGGATTTATTGGCTTATTTTTACGACTTCTACTTTTTAAATGTTGAATAAAAGTGTTACGAAAGTTACTCAGTAATTTCCGCTTGCAAATCTTTCAAATCAATTTGTTAACTGATTGCTAGAATTGCACATTTTCGTGGGACTAATAGTAACCTAGAACTGAAACAGGTTGTTACTTGTCTCTCCTATTTCACACATTACTGTGCAACCTTGCAAACTGTATATCAGAGATCAAAACGAATAAATGCATATTTTGCTTTGTTGTACTCTATAGAATTCGAGATGATGCTAGCACCATTTTCAGTCTTGAACTGTCACACTTTTCTTGTCTTTCTGATCGTTGCATTTAGGTATACACATCAAGTGCAGATGACCACACCAACAGTCAAAACTCAGTCCTCTTTAGAGGTTACAAAAATCGCCCTGCAGTGTAAAACAATGTTGTCACCAATCCACCACAGGTAGTATTTGCGCTTGGGGTAATAGGTGTAGCCCAGAAACCACGAGGGCAAACACCCTTTCTTGCCCCTCTCCTTGTTACTGTGTTACACGAATGATATATGTGATATGGTTAGTATGTGAGGGCATGCTGAAAAGCAATGCCTCAGAATTTTTTTATGTGAAAAGTCTTACGGCCTTTTAAATAAGACAAAAGTTACTACATCTTTATTCTTCATGTCTCCATATTTGCAGTTCTCTGTCGCTAGAGGGTCTCAAACTGTAGCGTGTAACACTTCTGTGTATATCGTGAATGTTTAGGTGCATAAGAAACATCGTGCTGCAATCGTGTTTCGAATTTGACGAGTTCGCCGACACATGCACCATCCTTTCCTTCAGACTGACAATGCCAGACCGCAAATGTTCGTTGCGACGTCTGCAATAATCCGAGGCATTGGATCCGCTGTCATCGATCATTCTCCATACAATTCTGTACCTAAAACTTAAAAACATCTTCGTGGACTTCAGTCCGAAAGTGGTGAAGCAGTTCAAGAAAGTGATGAATCTGTGGCTCCGGCAACAAAATAAAATATTCTACTGTGACGATATGAACAAACTGTTCTCTCGTTGGAAGAAATGTATGTCCCCAGGGCTATTATGTTGAGAACGTCATGGGCAATTCACATATATTGTCTCCTAGCTGTTCAAGGTTATTCACCTGCCAGTCACTGACCACAGGAGAACTTTTACCGATGATTCATCGTATAAGTTGCAGTGTGCAACCATGGCCCCTGTTTACATATAAAGAAACATTCGAAAGTGATACCACAGCTTATTTTTGCATCAGTTTTTTGTAGCCAGTTGAAGATCCTTACGGTACAGACGCCAGTTTAAGATTAGTGTGTGGGCTGCAGTGGTAGGATCATATAGTCTGCAAGAACAGAGCAATGAATCCTCGACTCAACGCTATGTTAGAGTCATGAGCTGCACAGCGATATGCGCCAAACAAGCGACTTTGCCACAGATAGTAAAGCGTTGGTCGCCTCCGGTCACTGTCGCTGACGTATAAAGTTTATTTGCCCTCTGTCGCACTGCAAGTGAGTGAAGAGTACATATCTCGCCCAACACATCTGCAATTCCCTATCTTAAAGCTGCTGTCTACAAGAAATTCACTGATAATCTTCCAGACAAGCTTCAGGATGCATACCTACAAATCAGGCACAAATCATGAAATTTATGAATGATGTGCTTCCAGTACTTCCCAGTACATTGCCTGATATCTGTGATGAATATGAACAGCAGAGCACCCCCCCCCCCCCCACACACACACACAACAATACTCTGGAGTGTTAGCTTTCAGGCCACCTGGGTCAATTTGTTTAACGAGTAGGAAAGAGATTTCATTAACGTGTCCTGGGAGTTTCTGTAACCATCTGTCATCATAAAAAAATGGTTCAATGGCTCTGAGCACTATGGGACTTAACATATGAGACTAAAATTTAGACTTTAACCGCCGGAAATATCACGTCCATTATAATTATCAGGCCTGTTATGCCGTGGTCAGTTGATTAATTCTGTGTCGATTCCCAATGTTTCGACTCCGACTGTGGGAGACATCTTCAAGGGGGTCTGTAGCTCGATGGAAGGTCCAACAAACCCACTGGCTCGCTACTGATGAAACGTCCCCTTAGAACAATTATACATGACTGTGCTTAAACTGACACACAATATTTTTGGCGCAACGCAATCTGACTTTTAAAATTCCTTACAAAAGAATGGCCCTGACTAACATTATCCTATACGTTTCACAAATCACTTACCTCACAAAAATCTTCGTTACTCGAACTACTGCAATACAGCGAGTACCACTACTGCCAGCTAAATAAAAGATTCAAACTACAGGAGGCTTTAACTACTGATAGGTATAGTTAGCAAATGAAAGATTTTAATAGGGAACCAACAATGTATTTACCTTAATAGTCATAATATATATAGCAGTTCATGACATCCATTCTTACAAATTTCAAAACTCCGCCATCTCTCTCACCACATCCACCACTGCTGGCAGCTCACCTCCAGCTGCGCAATGCTATGCGCTGTTAACATACAGCTGCCCAACACTACAATGGCGAGTATTACAACAATGCCAACCAGCCACTGACTGCACACAGCACAGCCAGTGATTTTTCATTCAGAGCGCTATGTGGCGTTACCAATAAAAAAACCTAAACAGCCTACTTACATAGCCCCCATGCTCCCCACAAAAAATTTACAAATTGTTTTGGGCAGTGGCCAATACAGATTTGAAAATTTTTTTCATAATTACAATAACAAAGAAATGAAACGGTATTGGTGAGTCATCAAAGGTGTAGACCCAGTGTAGTCCTTGGAGAGACTGTGCAGGTGCACAATCACCATTGAAGAGTCTTGCAGATAATATAGCAAGTCCATAACCACCACTTGTGCACTCGCAAAAATTTTTTTTTGAATGTCCTTAGAACCAGCAATGCTGTTAACCAGTCCCTTGCTGAATTATCAACACACGTGAAAACACTATCAGTCCCAACTTCTCACATATTGTCCATATACTATGACCAACAGAAATGTGTGCAGTGAAATGAAACTTAATTTGAAGGACTGGTGTCTGTACAGTTATAAATGTACAACATAAGAATACAGTTACAAAGGTACAAAATATATCATTAAAGAACATAATAGTACAGACAACATTTGCAGTAATACAGGCTTTACAAAAGAATAGAAGTAAACATATACATCAGTGTTACAGGAATTATGACATAAGTAAATAAATAAAATAATGAGAATAGTTTTCAAACCAATTTCACACATGAGCATTGAAACAGAACATGATTAATAATGTCCAAACATCTTTACAAAAAAATACCATAGTATTTGAAAAATTCTACAACATAAATCTTATTAGCTAAACACATAAAGACAGGAAGAAGACAAATACAAAAGGGTACATAAACACATAGCGGAATAATACAAAAGGAAAGACAGGGTTTGTGTTCAGTGTAACATTTGGTACTGCAGTCCAACCCAAAACTTCATTCCATAGATCTTTCGTCTTATTTCAACATTTATTTCCACGAAAAAAATCCTATCCAAGCATGCTTTCTGTATTCTGTTCACATCCTCTTACAAAAATAGTTTTTCTCCACTGTACACTACTTTTTTTGGCCAAACCATTTTCTTATACCTTCTCAATGCTTTTCTTCCAATTCATCATAGTTAGTTTCTTATACAGTCTACCCCCTCTTAAGCTAACTTAAACCTACAGAGATCTGATACTAAACTAAGGGACGAGGCAATGCAGCAGCACAAAACAATTAATACAAACAGCAAGGGAAAAAAATGGAAGTTGTCAAAGCAAGCAGCAATATTAAAACTAATATAAGGCAATGCGCAGCAAACAAGAAAAATAAATCTGTAGTAAAACTGGCTTAACAGAGTAATACAAAGTCAAATTCAGTAACATTATGCCTGGCAAACAGCAGCAGCAAATGCAATAACTTATATCTAAACATGACAAAGCTGAAGCAGAAAAAAATTACAATAAAAATGTTTAATACCTATGTCACATCTTAACACTAGAGTGATGCATCACGAGAACATACGCTAGCAGATAAGTTACCAAATCGTAAAAAAAATTATTTTTGCAATTCCTGTGAAGGGAAATGTCTATTTGTGATCTCTTTCCTAAGAAAGTACATTATAAAATGATTCTTTACTGGGTCTGTAGACAGAAAATAGTGATATTAGTAGATCTATTAAATTTTATTTTAACCAATACTGCAGTGCAGATAGAAACCGGAAATTAAACAAAATGAGCAATCTCTCAGCTAGAAAGACAATAGATATAAAATGTTTCTCATCATTTCATTTCAGTAAATATCATAAATTAAGAACTCTACAGTGTAGTCATGTTTTCAAGTTTGAAGGTGTCGTATTTACGATGCTTTCTACAAAGGAATGTCAATAGCGAGGATAATGGCTTCTTTTTTTTTTTTAGCTGTGCCTCTGAAAGGCACACACTAATGGTTTTTTTCCCAGGCGACTGTCGCACAGCTGGGTGCCCACGACGCATTACGTGCAGGTGGTCACTTACCTTTCTTACTGAAAAATTTACGACAGCAGTTTTCGCTACAGGGACAGTCTCATATAAAAATATTTTCACAGGTTGAGAATTTGCGTTACAAATCTGTAGAAATCCTTTAAATATAATAGTGTCCAAAAAATTTTCACCAGCACAGTGATACATTCACACATATACACACATTTCATAACTCTTAAAGAACGATTCACGGTTTCCAACTCCTTTTTCACAAACCAGAGTCCCTAACCACTACTCATTATTCCTTACCTTATTACACACATACATATTCGTCGACACTTCTTCAATATTTCATCATAACAGATACGTAGCATAACCAAATAACTCATATAGCATCAGCTTAAACATACCTCAGCAGCATAATTCACATCGTCGTCGTAATAATAACATCATAACACCTCAGTCAACTCTCAAAATCGTCGTAGCTTCCTCCAATAATTTCAAACCTAAAAAAAAATTCTCTGCTCATGTCAAAAGTGTCATCTACCTCAAACGTACTTTAAAAATCATGATCCCACACCAAGTACATCATTTAAAGCTCTCATAGTATCACAATGGTTCCGAAAAAATATGAACAGTTCACACAGTTAAGACAAAATACAGTTTCATAAGTGTGAAGTTATCCAACTGTGTAATTGCGTAAACATGACACTGATGTAGTAAAAAAATGTTTGGTTTTCTGTTAAATGATCAGATAGCAGTGTAATTTATATTTTAGAGTAATATGGTACCGAAGTGTAAAGTTGTATACGCAAATACCGTATTAGCTAGGGCTCCTTGTGCTTGCTAAACACATGATACACAAAGTAAGCGTGTACCCCCCTGAGGATTAATGTAATTATATCCTCAGGTGTTACAGATTACTGCAATGGAATGAAATGTATCACGGAAAACCTTTGTATCATTGTACTTCAAATATCTTTTAAAATAAATGTTTTAAGTTCAAAATTAGTCACTCAAATACGTGTACTGTAGCGCTAAACTGTGCATCGTGTTTTAAGATAATCTCTGTGGAAGTGTCGTAGTTATCGTCCTCCGAAAGCTAAGTTCTGCAGAAGTCAATGTACTTACCTCATGATAAGCAAAAGTGAAATGCTTTGCGTATAGATGTCGTAGTTACTACGCTTATTGCCGTGATGAAGTAAGTACTGTACTGTAACGCACTGTTGTGCTACAGAAAAGGCTGTCTCATTGTAGCTATACCACAAAGTTACTACTAAAACATGTTTTCCTTTCCAGAAGAATTCAGAAAAACTGTGCAGATATAAAACATATACACTGCAAAAGCACAATGTAAATTGTGTCACACATTAGTAGCGTCGTGATATAATCGTATAGCTATCAAAGAAACCAAATGCTAAGTCATCTTTAATCTCACAGAAAGTACTTCAAATAAAGAATGTCTTTTCAACTAAACCAAAATGTTGCGTTAAAATCTCATTAGCAGTACCAGTATATGTTATAAGTATGTAAGCCTTATAGTCGTTACGTAATCGTGCAACTAACAAGCAAGAAAGTACAAATAACAACACTGTGTCGTCTGTTCACTATAACAATGCATTCGTAATTTCTGTTTAAAAATGTTCCCTAGGTACTAGACTGGATAGTTAACTTCAAAACATTGTGGCATGTTAACAGTTTCTCAGTGTGACAAAGCATACTAGAAATGTGAAATAAAACGTTTTATGGCAAAGACAGAGTTAAAAAGCAGATTATCTTTCAATAAACGGTTTTACATGTGAAATGTGGTGCAATCCTTTACTCTTCATAGTTCTCAGAGTTTCAACTTCAAAGCAATTATCATGTTGTATACGTCGGTAAGGAATGCTGGAATTTTTCTCAAGGTTAGCGCCTATGTTATTTTTCTCTGAGCCAGCCGGCGCACGTGGGTGCCTGCGGTGCGAGTCATTGTCTGTTTCTTTGTTGGCGCGCGTCGTTATTGGGATTAGGAGACCTAACTTCTACAAATTCTCCTTGCCGAGAGTGCCCTGCTCTGTTTGAATCCCGCTAGTTCTGATAAAATTCAGGTATGTCGTTATGATTATATCGTCTGTCGTCATGTCGGTAGATTCCATAATTTCTTTCTTGTCGGTCACGTGGTGGTGAATTTCTCCATGAATCGTAACTGCGCGCTGGACCGTTGCGTCTGAAGTTTTTCTGTCTCCCTTGATAATAATTATTTCGGTTTCCATATTGTCTGTTTCTCTGATTGTCTCTGTGATAGTCATTACCGCGGAGAGGTGATCTTTACGTTGTACGAATAGCCTTGTCGTGTATTATTTCTGTCATCGCGGGATTGTGACAGGTGTGACCTGTAATTGTTGTGCTCCTGTTTCGCGTTCCGCGATTGTCAGTGCCAATTTCCAGTTCTTGTAACAGTCCCTGAAAAGCTTCAATGTCGTCTTTGCATCGTCCTGCTAAAATAATCTGTTGTAAATGTTCAGGTAATTAAATTAAGCAAATGCGGATGAGTTCTGAGGGGCTGTATGGGTTTGAAAGATACTGATTCTTATGTAAAATGTCTTCAAAATATTTCACAAGACTGGAAAATTCAGATTGTTCGAAATGTTTCATCATAATGATGCTATGTTTTACTCGGTCTTGTGTAGCTCGAGACCAATATGCTGAGAGGAAGGCATGATAAAATTCTCCTTCACTGTGACAATCGTGAATGACCGATCGCATTCTTACAGCTGGTTCATTCTCCAAGTAGCCACACATAAATTCTAATCTGTGCTCTAATGACCAGTTGGGAGGAAATCAATGAGAGAATTGATGGAGCCACGCTTGTGGATGAATGTCGTTGCTAGAATTCTTAAATGTTTTGAATTTACGTGCAGTAATGAACAGCTTATAGTCAAAATCATCGTGTCGGCGGGTAGCATATCGGTCATTGTTACGTCGTTTCGGCGGTTCCATCTCAAAATTCGGTGCACCTTGCCAATTTCTTTCATAATTTTCGAAATGCCCTGTGTTATTATTTTGTGGCTTTTGCGTATTTCTAAGTCCCTCTTCCCGTGTTGGAGCGCGAGTGTCCTCTGAAATACGTAATTCTTGTACTACTTGTGTCAGCTGATCTTGTACTTCCCGGTTTTCTCTTTGGTGTTGCGTATTAATTTGATTCTAATTTTGTTTGCATTTCCTAATTTGTTCGCACTCTTCTATATCATTCAGATCATCATCTACCATTGCAGATAATTAATGATCTGATCCGAAAGTTCGGCTACTTTCTCCGATAGTGTACTTATTTCATTAGTGTGTTTTTATGAACCAAATTTCAGAGCGTCCATTTGTGTTGAAATCGTATTTACTGTGTCCTTTAAGTTTTGCTGAGTTATTGCAAGTTGCGTAACCGAATCGATAGATGCAACTGAGTCAATTTTAGCTTGCATCGTCTCATGATTTCCATGAACAATAGTTTGCAGTTCTTTTATGGCTGAGTCGTGACTCTGTAATGTATTTTCATGCCACGAAAAAATAGGTTGGAAATGCTCAAAAATTTGTGTTTTTACGTCATTACAGACTTTTTGACGTTTCGATTCGATTTTATGCAACTCAGTAGTTAAATCTTCACGTGTTTGTTCAAGCGTATGTTCCACTGAGTCTAACTTTTGAAGCTTTTGTTCCATTGTGTCTGACTTTTGAAGATTTTGTTCCATTGTGTCTAACTGTTGCTGTGTTTGTCTCTGGTGTTGTTCCATTGTGCCTAACTTCTGAAGCTTCTGCTGTGTTTGTCTCTGATTTTGTTCCATTGTGTCTAACTGTTGCTGTGTTTGTCTCTGATTTTGTTTCATTTGCTGCATTAATTGCAATAATAATGTATTAGTGTCTGGAATCTGTTCCTCTATGCTTTTCGGCAGTGCATTTGCACCGGCAACATTCACATTTTGACAAGCAGAAAATGTGTCTTGACTTATTTGAGAAAACGGTGACGACGCAAAACCTGTATGTACAGTATTCGCAAGATAGTGTCCTGTCATTTCGGATTCCTGACGCGAGCTGTTGCCGACCGATCGATCGATAATGCTTCCCTGTTCACTAACTGTTTCACTGCCTACACAATTATTTGCAGCCCGCTCCATTTCCCAATGCACAATTACCAAATTACTACTTTGAACATTAGTTAATTCATTACATGGTGGCGCTAACACACTGCTTTCGTCTTCACTGTCATTTCTCAGTTTACTTTGTAGCCTAGTATTACGTTTTTCACACGCCATTATTGTCACAATATTTCACACGGCAACACAGAAAAACACAATTTGAAGAGCAAAAATAAGAGAACACATTGGCATAGCAAATAATATCTAGTTAATTGCAAGCGCAGCTGCGAAATACTTGGTGCAAATCTACATGCATGCCACAACTGTTTTACTGTACAACAATGAAAGACTACAACTACAAAGGAAATTCTCTCTACAACTACGAGCTAGCAATAAACAAAATCTACACTAGTTACACAAACTACAAGAAAAAAATCAGAAGATTCCAGTGAGGTATCCTCGGCTAAGGGTCGACATATTAAACGTCCCCTTAGAAAAATTGTACAAGACTGTGCTTAAGCTGACACACAATATTATTTAGCGCAACGCAATCTGACTTTCAAAAATCCTTACAAAAGAATGGCCCTGACTAACATTATCCTGTACGTTTCACAAATCACTTACCTCACAAAAATCTTCGTTACTCGAACTACTGCAATACAGCGAGCACCACTACTGCCAGCTAACTAAAAGATTCAAACTACGGAAGTCACTAACTACTGATAGGTATAGTTAGCAAATTAAAGAACTTTAATAGAGAACAAACAATGTATTTACCTTAATAGTCGTAATATATATAGCAGTTCATGACATCCATTCTTACAAATTTCAAAACTCCGCCATCTCTCTCCCCACATCCACCACTGCTGGCGGCTCACCTCCAACTGCGCAATGCTACGCGCTGTTAACATCCAGCTGCCCAACACTACATTGGCGAGTATTACAACAATGCCAACCAGCCACTGACTGCACACAGCACAGCCAGTGATTTTTCATACAGAGCGCTATGTGGTGTTACCAACAAAAAAACCTAAACAGCCTACTTACACTGACTGCGTCTAAATTCCGTGTCCGCGCGCTCCCGCGCCGCGGCGTGACGTCACGTGTTTTGGAAACGCCAGTGCAACATCTGAGGTCATCAGTCCCCTAGAACTTAGAACTACTTAAACCTAAACAGTATGCAAATCTCTATGGTACTAAGAGTACATGCATGTGTAGACGCAAGTGGAGAGAATTTTAGACGTGTTCTATTTGTTACTGACTCCAGAATTTAGTAAAGTGTTCATCAATGATTTGGAAAAGAAGAATCATCGATATTATGTTGATCTGGACTTTTTTCTTTATCTGGTACGGCTGAAACCGCCAAATTTTTCTACAGTACTTCGTTTGTGGTGTACCGCATTGCCTGTATTCGATCAAAAGTTATGCCAGAGAGGGAGTGAGTTGCAACAGAGCAATCTGTGGGCAGCAAGAGCGTTAAGTTTTGCAAAGGAAAAAACGGCTGACAGGGGATGCGAAGCAGAGCCAGCTGGGCGCAGTATGGCAACAGCTGAGGCTGTAACACACTAACAAGAGGACAGAAGCTTATCCTTACTTGCTACAATGTCTGGTGTACGTGTCTTAAACCCTAAACGAACATAGTCTTTCGTGTGTAAGTATTCAATTATTTGTGTACTAAAATATTCTCGTCTCAGTATCGCAGACTATGCCATGAGCCTGTAACACCCAGACCGACATCCTGGAATGCAGTATGGGTCCGCTGTTGGACCACAGGATGGGGCAGCCTGAACGAACTCATGAGCAGCTGCCGCCAGAGCACAGAGCCGCCAGCTCGCTGGAGTGAGGTCATGGGCGCCTCCATGGTATTGTCAGCTGTGCTGCCATGCTGTCACGGACACAGCCAGAGTCGTCGCTGACAGCATCATTCGAATGATGCCACGCTCATCCCCGTTCTTTGCGCGCCGGACATCTATTGTTTCATATGAGAGCCAACTGCACACCTGCGAGAACCTGCTCCTGATGTACTCAAGGTGTGTCAGAGCCGGAAGCAGTACGCACATTTTTAGGTTAGGTGGCACAATTAACACAGGCCGGCCGCGGTGGCCGTGCGGTTCTGGCGCTGCAGTCCGGAACCGCGGGGCTGCTACGGTCGCACGTTCGAATCCAGCCTCGGGCATGGGTGTGTGTGATGTCTTTAGGTTAGTTAGGTTTACGTAGTTCTAAGTTCTAGGGGACTTATGACCTAAGATGTTGAGTCCCATAGTGCTCAGAGCCATTTGAACCATTTTTGAAATAACAGAGGATAATACAGAACTGAGTGGGTTGATAGAACCGCAGTCGCCACAGTGGGGTGCAGGTTTGTCAGTCGTAAGTTCAGTTGTTCCTTTTCCTGGTAAGGCAACCGAGGATGTGTAGCCCTTTGTGGGATACCTTGCAAATCTGGCTGAGATGGAATGTTGGTCTGATAAGGAATTATTGAGTGTTTCAAAGTTGGGACTAACAGAGGAAGCCAAAATTTATGTAGGATATACAGAAGCTCTTAAACGAGCCATGGCATTCGAACAATTTAAAGTAGGTTTAACTCAGAGATATACGAAACGAAATAGTGCCAGACACTATAGGGAACAATTAGGAGTAATAACTAAGAGAAATACGGAAACCGTGGAACAGTTTGAGGATAGGATAAGGAAAATTAATGAATGTACCTATGAATTAGGACGTATGCTGCAGTTAATGTAATTATTTAGCAAGAAGCTCAGCAGAGGATGCTCCATGCTTTTTTAGGAGGATTCCATGCGCAAATATCAAGACGTGTACAGAGAGTGGGTCCGATGGATTTAATCACGGCAGTGCGGCTAACTGTAGAGAGTGAGGACATCATTTGTCGACTGGAATGAGAGATAAACAGCTTTGGAACTAATACAAAATGTTTCAGGTGTGGACGAATGGAGTATGTAAGTTAGTAGTCATCAGCTTCAGGGTGATATGAGCAAAGTAAGAAGAAGTCACGGTTTTAGACGTAGACGACTAGGGAAGTGTAAAGTATTAAACTTCAGCGGGAACCCCAGGTCCAGCTACCGTCATTCCCAGCAAGATTGGGTGCTATGAAATAGTATGCAGAGGTGGATTAGACGATAAGAGGAATAGTATGAGAAAGGGGTTGCAGGATATCATTGAACACATGGTCGCCGGCGTCGGTCGCCAGTAGGATTCTGGCGAGACGTAAGCAGTGGGATCACCATGGTGCAGACTGCGTAGAGTGGGGGATAAAGATGTCAGACCATTAGGATCAGTGGACACAGACTTTTGCCTGGATACGGTTCAATTTAAACAATGTGTAGCGATTGTTCCACACGTGAATGAATGCTATGGAAATGATTCTAGGATTAGATTTATTATATCAGCTTTGTGGCATAATCGATCTTCGGCAACATAGAGTAGAACTTGACGGAAAATTGTTTCACTTAGGTGAAACCATTGCCAGTGGAGGAATGACACGAGGGGAGTCTACCACGAAATATGAACAGATTAAATTGCGAACGCTTACACTAAGACCTACACGAAAAATGAATAAATTAAATTGCGAACTAAGACCTCATTTACACGATTGTGTACCTCGGGGTACTGGGAAATCACTCTGTGTGCGTGTTGAATCTAGCTTGTCCGTAGGAATATTGTGTGTGGTGGATCCCTTATGAGAGACTGAAATACAAGGTCTGGTGATTTATCCAGTTACAAAAGGTATTGTATATGTACAACAAATAAAGGGTGAAAAAAACATACATGTTTTTATAGATAATTTGAACGCAGGGGACATAGGATTAACAAAGAGGTTGTTAATCGCTAAAATGGATATCCTGGAAGAAGAAGAATGGGACACAAGGGGTGTCAGCGGCAGACAGTCTCTGAACGCCATGGAAATTGCATTATGAGCAAATGTTTAACACCTTGAGGGAAGCAATAAGGAATGCATGGAAAAATTACTTCTGCAGTTTAAGGATTTATTTTTTCCATAGGGCTATTACTAGCTGTGCATATTACGTAGCACCACACACCAACGAGAAATGATTCACCAGTCTGACGCAAACCATAGACAATACCTAGGTATTTACAGCCAATTTTGGAGGAATTTACGTATCAACAGCTAATTGTTGTTGTTGTGGTCTTCAGTTCTGAGACTGGTTTGATGCAGCTCTCCATGCTACTCAATCCTGAGTAATCTTCTTCATCTCCCAGTACCTACTGCAACCTACATCCTTCTGGATCTGCTTGGAGTATTCATCTCTTTGTCTCCCTCTACGATTTTTACCCTCTACACTGCCCCCCAATACTAAATTGGTGATCCCTTGATGCCTCAGAACATGTCCTACCAACCGATCCCTTCTCCTAGTCAAGTTGTGCCACAAACTTCTCTTCTCCCCAATCCTATTCCATACATGGCTACACTCCATACAAATACTTTCAGTAACAACTTCCTGACACTTAAATCTATACTCGATGTTAACAAATTTCTCTTCTTCAGAAACGCTTTCCTTCCCATTGCCAGTCTACATTTTATATCCTCTCTACTTCGACCATCATCAGTTATTTTGCTCACCAAATAGCAAAACTCCTTTACTGTAAGTGTCTCTTTTCCTAATCTAATACCATCAGCATCACCCGACTTAATTCGACTACATTCCATTATCCTCTTTTTGCTTTTGTTAATGTTCATCTTATATCCTCCTTTCAAGACACTATCCAATCCTTTCAACTGCTCTTCCAAGTCCTTTGCTGTCTCTGACAGAATTACAATGTCATCGGTGAACCTCTAAGTTTTTATTTCTTCTCCATGGACTTCAATACCTACTCCGAATTTTTCTTTTGTTTCCTTTACTGCTTGCTCAATATACAGATTGAATAACATCGGGGAGAGGCTACAACCCATTCTCACTCCCTTCCCTACCACTGTTTCCCCTCTAGCCGGCCGCGGTGGTCTCGCGGTTCTAGGCGCGCAGTCCGGAACCGTGCGACTGCTACGGTCGCAGGTTCGAATCCTGCCTCGGGCATGGATGTGTGTGATGTCCTTATGTTAGTTAGGTTTAAGTAGTTCTAAGTTCTAGGGGACTGATGACCACAGCAGTTAAGTCCCATAGTGCTCAGAGCCATTTGAACCATTGGAACCCTCGACTCTTATAACTGCCATTTGGTTTCTACACAAATTGTAAATAGCCTTTCGCTCCCTGTATTTTACCCCTGTCACCTTCAGAATTTGAAAGAGAGTATTCCAGTCAACATTGTCAAAAGCTTTCTCTAAGTCTACAAATGCTAGAAACGTAGGTTGCCTTTCCTTAATCTAGCTTCTAAGATTAGTCGTTGGGTCAGTATTGCCTCACGTGTTCCAATATTTCTAAGGAATCCAAATTGATCTTCCCCTAGGTCGACTTCTACTAGTTTTTCCTTTCTTCTGTAAATAATTCGCGTTAGTACTTTGCAACCGTGACTTATTAAACTGATAGTTCGGTAATTTTCACATCTGTCAACACCTGCTTTCATTGGGATTGGAATTACTATATTCTTCTTGAAGTCTCAGGGTGTTTCGCCTGTCTCATACATCTTGCTCACCAGCTGGTAAAGTTTTGTCAGGACTGGCTCTCCCAAGGCCGTCAGTAGTTCCAATGGAATGTTGTCTACTCCCAGGGCCTTGTTTCGACTCAGGACTTTCAGTGCTCTGTCAAACTCTTCACACAATATCGTATCTCCCATTTCATCTTCATCTACATCCTCTTCCCTTTCCATATTATTGTCCTCAAGTACATCGCCCTTGTATAGACCCTCTATATACTCATTCCACCTTTCTGCTTTCCCTTCTTTGCTTAGAACTGGATTTCCATCTGAGCTCTTAATATTCATACAAGTGGTTCTCTTTTCTCCAAAGGTCTCTTTAATTTTCCTGTAGGCAGTATCTATCTTACCCCTAGTAAGATAAGTCTCTACACCCTTACATTTATCCTCTAGCCATCCCTGCTTAGCCATTTTGCACTTCCTGTCGATCTCATTTTTGAGACGCTTGTATTTCTATTTGACTTCCTCATTTTCTGCATTTTTATATTTACCCCTCTCATTAATTAAATTCAATATACCTTCTGTTACCCAAGGATTTCTACTAGCCCTCGTCTTTTTAGCTACTTGATCCTCTGCTGCCTTCACTACTTCATCCCTCAAAGCTCCCCATTCTTCTTTTACTATATTTCTTTCCCCCATTCCTGCCTCTTGTTCCCTTACGCTCCCCCTGAAACTGTGTACAACCTCTGGTTTAGTCAGTTTCTTCAGGTCCCATCTCCTTAAATTCCCACCTTTTTGCAATTTCTTCAGTTTTAATCTACAGTTCATAACCAATAGATTGTAGTCAGAGTCCACATCTGCCCTGGAAATGTCTTACAGTTTAAAACCTGGTTCCTAAATCTCTGTCTTACCATTATATAATCTATCTGAAATCTGTCAGTATCTCCAGGCTTCTTCCATGTATACAACCTTCGTTTATGATTCTTGAACCAAGTGTTAGCTATGATTAAGTTGTGCTCTGTGCAAAATTCTACCAGCCGGCTTCCTGTTTCATTTCTTAGCCCCAATCCATATCCACCTACTACGTTTTCTTTTCTCCCTTTTCCTACTACCGAATTCCAGGCACCCATGACTATTAAATTTTCGGCTCCCTTCACTATCTGAATAATTTATTTTATTTTGTCATACATTTCTTCAATTGCTTCGTCAACTGCAGAGCTAGTTGGCATATAAACTTGTACTACTGTAGTAGGCATGGGCTTCGTGTCTATCTTGGCCACAATAATGCGTTCACTATGCTGTTTGTAGTAGCTTACCCGCTTTCCTATTTTTTATTTATTATTGAACCTACTCCTGCATTACCCCTATTTGACTTTGTGTTTATAGCCCCATCAATAGCTAAAGTGTGGAATAATTCAAGAAATTAACAGTGCATGGAGAGTAGGAACAGTCATTGTGCCAAAATAATCAGTGGATGGAACTCGAAAATATAGGTTTCTTAGGAGCCGCGAACTATTACCTCCAGTTCGTAAAACGACTTGCCGATACTGCAAGAACATTGACATTGTTGTTAAAAATAGGGTACTAAATTTGTGCTTCAGAAGAGTGCCAGCATGCTTTTGCGGGGCTAAAAGAAGCTTTAACATCGAGTGCGATATTGGTGTTCCCGGATTTTCATAGCGACTTCATCATGTGATGCATCAGACCATGCGCTTTGAAGGAGCTACTCCCTCCTTGAATGGTAGACCTGAAATAATACCCTTTCGAATAGCTTTGTAGAGGATGTTCCAGTCGACTCAGCATTCGAAAAAGACTTTAAGCTGGGGCTTAAGGTTGCCAGCGGAGACGCCAAAGAGGACCCAAACTTATTTTTGACCTTTATAGTAAATATATAAAGCTACAAAATCTCCTAAGGCCAAGAATATGGCAGGATTACATGGAGTGTTTCCTGAGTTCATAAAACATCTTTGACCAAGAACGCACTCCTTGCTACTAAAATTATACTACTAAAATTTTACAGTGACATATTAAAGAATGATGTCGTCCCTCAACAATTCAAAATAGGGAAAACTATTGTCATTTTAAACCAGGGAAACCGGCTGCCGATCCAGGGACCTACCCTCTTCCTCCCCCCCCTCCCCTTCTCCCCCCTCCCCCCCTCAGCCACGTTGAGCATATGTCACGAACTACTGAAACGTTCTTATACAACAGGATACACCATTTAATCGATGATATAACTACCCAACACCAAACAGGATTCAGATCGAAACGAAACTGCTGCGACCAGGTCTTGACCCTGACGCCACTCATTGAAACGGCTCTCCAGAAGAAAACAGTGACATCGATAGCCTTCCTCGACCTGTCCACAGCCTAGGATACCGTTTGGTTCGACGAAATTAGGCTAAAATTTAGAGATACCATATCCTCCAAAAGTCTTGTAACGCTAATGGAAACTATTCCAAGATACTGGTATTTCAGGGTATCAGTAGTGGTTATAGAATCAATCCATATGAGATCTAGAACGATCTATTTCCGGGATCAGCGACGTTCCTGACACAAAAGATGAAAAATTTAGCAACCAGGGACAAGACGTTTGAAGAAGTTGAACGAACGCTTATTAATGACCGAAGAAACGTGGAAGAGTGTTACAGAAAGTGGGGACTCTGTCTGAACTCCTGTAAAACCGAGGTGAGTGCTTTACATCTCAGCACCCGCCAGGCAAACAGATAGTTGAATGCAGAGCTTTGTAGCAAGAGACTGTGGCACAACCACTCCACTAAATGTGTGAGAATAACCCTAGTTAGGTCCCTCACATAGAAGAAACATCCGGAGACCACGGGACAGAAATTAAAAAGCAAGAATAACGTAATGAGGAAGTTAGCTAGCACAAAAAATGGTTCAAATGGCTCTAAGCACTATGGGACTTAACAGCTGAGGTCATCAGTCCCCTAGACAGAACTACTTAAACCTAATTAAGCTAAGGACATCACACACCTCCATGCCCGAGGCAGGATTCGAACCTGCGACCGAAGCAGCAGCGCGATTCCGGACTAAACCGCCTAGAACCGCTTTTTTCATCTCACTTTGTTCTGTAGTGTTCGTTGAATTTGTTCGGGACGAACGTCCGATGACAACCATTTAGTTCCTCCGTTGATGTGTTCGCTCAAGTTTTTTTTTTTTTTTTTTTTTTTTTTTTTTGTTACAGAGGGTAGCTAACACTCTGACCGAACACGCTGAGCTACCGTGCCTGCGAACCACTCGGCCACAGCGGCCGGCTAGCCAGCACATCTTGGAAGCGAGCACCGGCACATTAACAACGGCCGCACAGTCACTCCTTTACTCTGTTGCTGAGTATTGCTGTCCCATGTGTGATAGAAGGAGCCACGTTGATGTGACTGATATTCACCTGAACGATGCAATGAGACTGATATTTGGAACTCTGAAATCGAGATCTTTGCCCTGGTTTCTAGTTCTCACTAATATAATAACCCATCTCTTCGACACCAACAGGTACCGTTTCATAAATTGGAGAAATTAAACGATCAATTTTCCCAAAAAACTTACCAACTCACGAAATACTTAATAACTTACCACTGAAAGCCAGTTTGAGAGAGCACAACAGGAGTACAGTCAGCAGCCATCAACCTACAAGACGAATGGAAAAACAATGGCGCTGCTATCACCAGCACGAGCAAACGACGTAGATGGATCTCACTCTGCCCCTCCCAGGAATGAGGCTCCCAAGAAATATACCGTTAATTACATCAGAACTGGACACGGCCGAACCAAAGAAACTCTTTATAGGTGGAAGATGGACGACGATCCACAGTGAGACTGTGGAAACGAAGAACAATCACTAACGCGCGTCAAATACGAATGCCCAACGAGTGAGTTCGGAGGAACCATGAAGGATTTAACCGATGCTTCGCCCGCGGCAATCAGCTGGTTAAGCTCACCACATACGAAACTGTGATAATAAGATTAAGTTACTCCTACGTTTGCAAATATCCGACCTGCTCTGTCTGACATTTTCAGTATTCTGTAATTTTGCATATACGTGCAGTTTACAGTGTGATGTTTACAGATTTGTAATTAACAATATTAACATCTGTTAGAAACAAAATTTACTCTCTGTTATATACAGTATCTCTATATTTTAAACAATTAGTTTTAAATTTACCAAATGATTCTGTAGATACTCTAAACGCAAACTAAAACAGTGAGTATAAAGCAGTATCTGTCATGTTCCTTGAGATAACGAATAAGTGCTTCTTGTACGGATCCAGCAAGCGTGCTGGTACCGCATCGATAGTTAAAAGCTTCTTTTGTTACAAGTGAGATCGACACATAAATATTTTCCTAAGGGCTTTATGTGTTACGACACTCTGAAAATCGTGAAACGCGGCCATAGACATGTGCTGGAGCAGCCACATGGTTTAACGTGCCGATCCATCACACTGGATAGGCGAAAGAAGTTTCGGATAGTTCGACTGGATTACGGCATCCACCTCGAGACTGGGATTTGGACATGTCCTCATCTTAATCCCAGCAAACTTCAGGCTGTTTAGCGGATATTATTGTTGTTAAACGTTTGAAGATTAGGAAAAACTGGAAAAAAATTATCTGCATCTTTGTACAACTACGAGTACAACTATTAGACGTAACGTGGTTCGCGTGTACACAGACTCATCTTAGTCCTGGTAAACGAATATGCTCAAGGATTTCGTGTCGTTCTTCTCTGAACATATCGTTATAGGTAGCGTAGCAACCCACTAGACGTCCATTACCTATTTCTGTTGTGGTCAAGGTCGCAGAAAACTGCAATAGTGGCATCTACAGATAGTTTGCTTCCTGACATCAGATTTACGGAATTCCGTGGGATGTACAAACCGTTTCATTCCAAAAAGTCATACAACGACTAATTTATATGAAATACAGCGTCTCAAGTCTTTGCTGTTAGTTGACATAGTCGAATAGGAAGACAGGTGATTTATTATGTTAAAATTTCTTCTTAAGAATCAAAGCCAAAATAACAAAAATTTCTTTACTGGTAACAAGTTTCAGCTCCTTAACGACACATCTTCATGTTAGTATATATCACTACTTCATTCAATATGTATCAACCACCAGGCGCTACAAGTCATCACAATCTCTTGATCTGAATCGCTCTCGGTGTCATGTACATACTAAACAAGAGGGTCGTCATGGTTATATAATTTACTACATTAGCCACATATATATACGAGGTGGGTCACGTAAGACGTATCACCTCTTTCGTTTCATGAACGGTTACAGATAACGAAACGCGGTTTTCGGCAAATGTGAGAGTGTCGAGGGCCATGTATGATTTTGTTTGCTTAATGATTTTGGGGCTGGAATCGACGGAGATATTGAAGCAAGTATGATTTTTAAATGAAACAGTATACTTTTTATAGCTGTATCCGATAGCTCTTGTGATGACAATTACAGTGATATAGCGTTTGTTGACGTTGACGTTGAGACATGTCGTGAAAAATTCGAGAAGTGTCCTAGAAAGTGAGAGTACGGTGGCCAAAATCGGCAGTAACTGTGCAAACACCCCCCAGTAGAGTTCTCGTGCTTCGCTGTGTTATAACGTCAACACATTTGCCTGTTTACTTGCCTGCACTGCAGGGCACGCATTTCTACTTCAACATTCGTTGCGTACAGACGTGTACACCAATGAGGAGAAGTTGGATACACTACTTCGAATGTAAAAGACATACCGTAAAAACAGTACAGCAATAAAATCCGGATCGCCAATGTCCGCGTGCCAGGCAGTTACACGAATTATTAAATTCGTAGCGCGGACAGGGTGCGTGAAAGTCGAAAAGAGGACAGGAACGAAGACTGCAACTAGCAGAGAACACGAAGAAGCTGTTCAGGTTATGTCGCTACTGAATCAGCACGTCACTACATCGGGCACTCGGCGACCGTGATTTCGAATGTCGTACAGAATTTTGTCGGTCTGCCCTTCAGTAAATGAGAGACGGACTTTCTCAAACGCGTGGTGTTTACCGTAGCCACGCTAATGTAAATTTACATGATATGCGCTACTGGGCAGCCGTAAATTCACACTGGCTTCGTCAGGTGCAACGTCAACGGCCGTGGAGTGTAAACGTATGGTGCGGCATCGTAGAAAATTACTTTGAGGGATCCTGCTTCATTTGAGGCGTTCTAAATGGACATTCGTATGTACACCTCCTGACGAAGATTCTGCCAGTTCCTCCAGTAGTGGTACCACTGGATATTCGACAACGTATGTGGCTGCAACACTACGATGGTCCAGCTCACTCGTCCCGTGTTGCAACGCAAATACTGAATGAGAACTTCCCTTGTCACTGGACAGGACGAAATACTGTTGTCAAATTGCCTGCGATATTCCCCGACTTGACTCCTCTCGATTTCTTTCTTTGGAGACTACTCGAAGATGCAGTTTGTGACGAAGCCCCAACTGCTCCAGAAGATATGTGCCGTCGAATTGCCATTTCATCCGTTCATCGTTCTTCTGAACGGTTACTGCCAATGTGCCTTTCAGTTCATGGTCAATATTTTCAACAAATTCTTAAATAGTGGATAAAGCTACTTCTTATAAGACAAACTTTATGCAATGTGATATGAGTGGTTTCCCAATCACTGTTAGTAAATTGTTTATTTCATTTACGTGTATACGAAACTGCATTCCACCCCCAAGGGTGCGGACTGGGAGCAGCTTAACACGCCGCTCTTAGGTTACAGAATTTGTTTAAAAAATGAGGATAATAAATAATAAAAGCAGGCTATAAAATCTGTGACTTAAATGGTAAAATGGCGGAAAATTGTGGAACTTAAAACACGAAACAAAGGGTTGTGATGCTAATAAAGTACACAGTAGGCAGACAGGTAAAATAAAAGACAGGCAATTATAAAACACGGCTACAGTCTGGTTTCTGTTCGCAAGAGATATAAAAATTACACCCAGCGACAGCATGATTTCTGTTCGCAACACTTTGGAAAGACGCACAACAAAGAACACTCACTTGAACGCTGCACTAAAAAGTTGGCACAAATATGACACACCACAGCCGAGGGCAGACGGGGGGAATTTGGACAGATGATAGGAAAGACAACGGGCGGAAGGAGAGGAAAAACGAAGTGTGTGGGGGGGGGGGGGGGGAGGGGCCTGCCTGGCAGTGTTTTCACCATAAATGCCGTTTCCGGCCAGCGTGCTCTCACATTCTAGGATACTTCTCGATTTTTTTTTACTGCAGGTTTCAGCGTCAAGATTAACAAACGCTACATCCCTGTAACTATCTTCTCAAGAGCTATCGAATGTACTTATAAAAAGTATACCGGTTCCATTTAATAAAACGGACTTATTCAGTATCTCAGTTGATAGCAGCGCTAAAAGCCTTAACCAAATAAAATCGTACGTGCCCCTCGACGCTCTAACATTTGCCGTAAACAGCATTTAGATAAACGTAGCCGTTCACAAAATGAAAGGGTTGTTACATCTTACGTGACTCACCCTGTATACGTTGCCATACGACTTTCTCCTTTAGTATCTACGTGGCAACGAAAGCGATTCAGCTCTACAGATTATAATGATGCGTAATGCCTGTTGGCTGATATACATTGCATTAAGCAATAATTATTATTGATTTCGATATTGCTCGTCAATAAGCTGAAACTAGTTATCAGTAAAGGAGGTTTCGTGATCTTTACTTAGGACTTTTATCCACACATCTCAAGCCATGTCGCTGCCTTCTTTCACTGAAACTATGATGACAGGAATGTTGTTGTTGTTGTTGTTGTTGCGGGCTTCCGTCCTGAGACTGGTTTGATGCAGCTCTCCATGCTACTCTGCCTGTGCAAGATTTTTCATCTACCAGTACCTACTGCAACCTACAGCCTTCTGAATCTGCTTAGTGTATTCATCTCTTGGTCTCCCTCTACGATGTTTACCCTCCACACTGCCCTCCAATACTAAATTGGTGATCCCTCGATTCCTCTAACATGTCCTACCAACCGATCCCTTCTTTTTGTCAAGTTGTGCCACAAACTCCTCCCCAATCCTATTCAATACCTCCTCATTAGTTACGTGATCTACCCATCTAATCTTCAGCATTCTTCTGTAGCACCACATTTTGAAAGCTTCTATTCTATTCTTGTCCAAACTATTTATAGTCCACGATTCACTTCCATACATGGCTACACTCTATACAAATAGTTTCAGAAACGACTTCCTGACACAATAAATCTATACTCAATGTTAATAAATTTCTTTTCTTCAGAAACAGGAATATAGAGAAGAATGCATCAGCCGCCAAGAGCTTAAAACACTCTGGGATACATAAAACTGCAAAGCTGTTGGAAATCAGTTTCTGAGGTTCAGATCGTGTCATTAAAAAATTTCAAAGCTGGTTATTATTGACTATTATACTTTAGGATGACTATTTTCCATCCGTTTGTTACGATAGAAGAAAATTTACATTTTTGATTAACTACTTCGTTTCTATCTTAGCTCCTAACGTTGGTTCTGCTGGCATATCACTATTTGTTTCGTGTGATCTGGCATTATGTTGCTAGCACTGTCTCCCTATCCTGCTATGCTGTGTAATAGACAACACACTTTGCAGTTCAACGTAATGAAAAGGCGAGATATCACAAGAATACTGTCCCCAACTGTACATCCTTGACTTCTTTCCTCACTCGAGAGAACACTCTTTGTGGCATCTAAGGAGTACGCCTAAAGTAATGCACTGCAAGTCTCATGATCCTTAGCATGTGATACGGGAGTGGTTCCTATGACGCGCTGTCACGTTGCAGTATGAGTAAAGCTCGGGACGGACTCATTAACGAGAAATCCCCATGCTTTGGTCGTTGCCTGCATCTGATAGCAGTACACGAGAAAATTAGTTTTCCGATTCGCTTGCTTTAAAAACATTCGTACATAAATGAAGCAAAGCCGCGTCAATTCCTGGAATTCCTTTTTAATGTGATATTTTACCTTTTGATATGAAAACCAGTGCTCCTGATCTCTCATGATTAAAATATACTGCATTTGATATTAAGAAAATGAGCAGTATTTCAAACAGCGTAATGCTGACCACAGTTATTTAGATATTTCAGTACCGAGTAAGACTGCACACATGATTCACGGATTTCACATCTCATCATGACATTACTGGCTACTGTATCGATAATTATCAAGCTATTTTTCAATATCGTTAGCACCACGGCCATAGAGTCTTTTTGGGGACACAACAAACGTTAGTATGAAATAAAAAAACCCATTTATAAATGTTATACCACTTGCTAACGAGTGAAATTTCTTTGTACATGATTTATTTGTGAAGTACGTTAAAAGCTACGCAGGATCAGTAACCAAGATACTACACCTCTTGAGTATACTTCTACGTCTGCCACTACACACCCAAACCACATTTCGGTGTGTGGCACCACAGTCATTTCCTCCTTTTCGTGCTATATTCACTAAGGGTGCGTAGGAAGAACGACTGTCGTAATTCTTTGCGTGAGCTCTGATTTCTCCTATATATACATTATATGGTAGGAAGCAACATCTCGTCTCAGCCTTACGGGAACGTCTTCTCTCGGAATTTCATTAGTGCACCTCTCCATGACTGACGACGCCCCTCTTGTCGCTGCAGTCTGATGACCATCCACATAATAATGGTCTCGTTCTTACTGAACGAACCCGTGACGAAATTCACCGAAAATCCTTGTACCTTAATTTCGTTTAATAAAACCACTGATGTAACTATACTACAAACTCTTAACAAACCAACGAAAATAAGCATTCACAGCATTATTCTTGTTCAATCTCTATACGAATTCCGCAGTTACCTTTCTTCTTTCACTTTTTGGTCTTAATACATTTGGCTAGCTACAGCAAAAATATTTATAAAGCTTGAGATATTATGACCATTTTCCCGTTTTCGACAACTGCAAATGACACATTTTTTAGCAGTTATGTTTATTAACTGTCGCTGTTAAAAAAAGTTATTCACCTGCAAAACTCGTTGTTGTTTGAAGGTTAACAAACCTGAACAGCACACAAGAAGTTAGTCAGGAAACAACAAATCACAAGATTCATAAACAAGGTATTATACAGTAAAAACTTAAAAACTTAAACATTTTCTGGAAACAATATAGGCCTATATTAATACATACAGTACTTATAGAGCCGTATTTCCAAAACAGATGTTCCTAAAAAATGGCTCTGAGCACTATGGGACTCAACTGCTGTGGTCATCAGTCCCCTAGAACTTAGAACTAATTACACCTAACTAACCTAAGGACATCACACACAGCCATGCCCGAGGCAGGATTCGAACCTGCGACCGTAGCAGTCTCACGGTTCCGGACTGCGCGCCTAGAACCGCGAGACCACCGCGGCCGGCAGATGTTCCTATGTCATCGTACATTCTTCGCTTATTATTTATTAGCTGTTACCTTTGGTTGTGCTCAGATATCAGTAATTTTGTTATGATGAATGATGGTGAATGAGTAAGTTGTTGTCCTTACAAAGTTGTCAGCTACCCTCACATGTCTGCTTGTTATGGTAAACATAGCAAGTGGGGCTCGCCCCTTCCCCTGCTGCCATTCCACTTCCCTAATGCAAGTCTCAGCAGACTGATGTGCATGTCATTGTTGAAGAGTGTGTGCAGAGGGGCATGAGCAGGAGTGCACATATCTGCATCATTCTATTGAAGCAACTCTACGTCATGCAATGTTGACTTTATACAGCAAATTTAGTAATTTTTTAACATAGCTAACGTTGACTGATGTAAAACTGATTTTCTTGCCCTACACCACACTCTTAGGGGTCTAGTTTTTCCCTCTGAAGTGGCCTATGTTCTTTCTCAGGGTTCAAGCTATTTTATGATCAAATTTCATTGAAATTGGTTGAGCAGTTTATTTGTGGTAACGTGACAGAATTACTGTTTCATTTAATAATATTAGTATGAAAGCATGGATTAAACACATTGAGGATAGTGTAAGCATTGTATTTATTACGTTCAATCGTGTAACGTAAAATATATCAACCAAGAAAAGAATTTTCACAAATATAATACAGTTAAAACGTCAAAAAGTAAACAGCTTTTTCTAAGATTGAATATGTTTCCCTATTTCGTGTTATATTCTTCAAACGACATTAAACTCGAAATTAAGGTATACTTCTTTCCGTGATCCGATTTTGATGAAATGAAGCCTATACATAACCTCAGGCAACTGTCAGGCTACCTGGGGAAACCTCATGAAAATTCGCCTAGTGGTTTTGATGATTAGCGGGTTCAAACAGACACACAGTGATACCTGCAACAAGCGCTTGTATCTAAGGAGACACCAACCAACAGTTCCTACAGGAAGGGTAGGGGAAAACTACTGAACGTCATTCATTACCAAGTACATTTTCAAACAATTTATTAAGCAACAATAATTTCTTTTCATCAACAGTAACAAGTTATAAGCCTTGAAAAACACTTTAAGGATCAAACTTGAGCTTTCATCCTTAAGAATAGGCTTTAAACGTGGATTACCAGAAGCGAAAATCTTTAGTTATCTTTTAATGTTTTTTTTTCTTTTTTCAATTACAGTTCATCAAAACTTCAAATATTAATAATTTACATTGAAAGTCATGCCAAGTTATAGTTGAGTAATAGAGCATCCCCTCGTGAGGTCACGGCACAAACCCACAAAGGACAAACAGACACCAGATGGAGACCAACCATACACAGCAAGGCTCTCTTAAGCAGTCAGCAGATTAAATGAAACCAAAATCTTTGATCTGGCTCTAAAAGAAATCCAATAACTAATACTAATTATAGGTTTGCAGATCGTGTAAATAATTTCTCGGTCTTAAAAACGACTAACAAAGAACTCAGAGTACTGGGAAAAGGCTTGAAATAAACTCCACCACAAAAATTCTGCCAAAAACAACTTTATATAATAAAAATAGACCATTTCTAACACAATATTATTTCCCTTTCAATGGCACCATATACTAACAGTTGAATGGTCCAGGTAGGGGATCATCCTGTCCGTTCAGTCCTTGCTGAAATCTTCATAGACAATTTTCAGACATTGTTTATGGGATACAATTCACTCTCTCCGAAGATTGTATACTGGTTTAGGTATGTTGATGATGTGTTGTGCTTATGGACAGCTATTACCAGACAACTTCAAAACTTGCTCAAACGACTAAATTAGAACCACAACAGTGTTAAATTCACAATAGAGTCTGGGGGTAACTGCATTAAATGATATCATCTCCATTGAACATCTCGTAGCCCATGAACAGGAAAATGTAATTCGTTTCTAGTGCCCCACCAGCTAAAGAAAAGCATTAAATAATTTTACGAGAAAAATGAATCACAATTCAGTTGACTTAGTGAACAAGTTAAAAGACATGCAAATCCCCCCAGTGCCAGACTCGTGTCTTTTGATGTTAGAACTTACACAAAAACTTACCGTACCTGTTCAGGGGTCCCTAAGCATTCTCACAGACGAATTAGATAAATCAGGAGTTACGCCGGTTGTCACAGATAACATAGAGTTGGCTACAGAAACTTGTCTAACACGAAATTATTTCCATTTCAATGGGGCCCAGTACACTCTCTTTGAGGGTTGGATACTGGTTTAGGTATGCTGATGATGTGTTGTTCTTATGTATTATTTGATTATTGATCTTATTCCAACACAGTTTTTTCTTGCTTCTCGACTAAACTCAGCAAGTAACGAATGCTTCTCTGTCTTATGCCAGCTACTAGTGGCTTACTGTGAGCGTCTTTTTAGCGTACCTCTTGTCTCTCTATGGTCACATTTTGCTGATGCTTAGTGAACGTGACTGTGAGATAACGTGGTGTCGTGGTCACTGAACTACTTTAATTGACCTAACTGCAGTTAAATAATGGTTCTCGTATAGCTGACTTAAGATCTCGCCATGCAAAGATGACCAGCAGAGTGACTTACCTGAGTGGACATTGCGTTTACCTTCTTTCAGATGGAATGTACAGTGTTGTAAATGTTTTTACGTGTTCTCGGTTTGTGTCGTTTTCTTTTCCTCTTTTTTTTAAATTACCTCTTATTGTCTGTGGTATCTTTTATACTAATTTATATTTTGTTTCTGTCAGATAAGACGGACAGTAGACTAGGTAATGTTATTACATGAAAACTCGTGCCTTGCCTGGCAGCTCTGCGTGCATTTGAAAGGGGGTACCCCAGCGGCTCATAATTACCACCTGCTGGCCTCTGATTGGCTGTGGGTCACACAGCCAAACTCGGCCAAGATGGCTGCCACGGAGCAATGCATAGTGAGAGCAAACATCATCTGGCCCACGTGTTTCATTTGCAAGGCCATACGGAATAATGGTTCACAACCTCTATCCTTCGTTGAATTTTTTAAAACTCTAGTGTTACCGATCCTGACAGGGCCACACAGTTCTCAAAATGATTTAACAAAGGTGTGACTGTCTGTAAAATACTGCATTATTCCCCTTTAATCCAAAAACATGGACTTATCTTGAGTGCAAATTCTTCATTTCATTTACAGCACACAATTTTCTTGTGACAGGATTGTTGTGGGGTAGTAACGAATATCATTCTCTTAATTTTTCGAAGTGGGTTACCCGTCAGAATATTACGCCATGCATTGTTTATTGCTTGTATAATGCTATGGCAGCTGTTAGATGCGGTGGGGCTCATTGGGAGAATGGTGGTCATGTGTAGAGAGTTGTCTTTAGTAAATGGCACCACAGGCGCCAGAGCCTCCTAACAAATTCGTTTGGTAGGGGGCGGAGCTTCCCAATAATTTAAGAAAATTATTAGTTATATTATGCTCTGTAAAAGAAAAGAAAAGAAAACTTATGTTGGAATGTATTCAGTAACGAGTTAAAACAAATAATTATTACGGTAGTAAGCAGCTTAACTGTCCCGGTGCGCGAACCTCCTGGTGAAGTCTGGCGCCGAAAGGTGAGTGCTGTGGACGCAGCGACATCAAAAGGACTGCAGCAGAAGCGCGTAGAACCCTCCACCTCACGTCACCTTGCTGTTTCGAGACACTACGACACCACGGCTATATAAAGCCAACCCTGCTGTCGCAGTCATTCAGTGTGGATAACTTAGTTCACTGCATGCTGCAGACGTGTTTAGTGTTCCGACTTTAGTGTGTAGAGAACTATTTTATATGACTATATTTTATTCGTTTAATTTAGCCTCTTAGTCTATTGAGAATTAAGCTTGCAATGGCTAAATTTGTTACCAAAAAGGTGCGCTTGGAAGTTGGCGATACTGCAAGTCAACCTCCCAACAATTATTGTGTCGTCAATTGCTTCGTCGTCTTCAGGCGAGAACCGTTCACAGGCAAAACCTGGACAATCCGGTAAGGGAAGATCATTTCAGAAGTCTTGGATGACGAAATGTATGTGGTTAGAATATGAAGCATCTAACGAAAAAGTTGTTTGAAAAACCTGCAAAGAGGCAGATGCTAAAAATCTGTTATAATTTCCGTGAAAAGAAGAAGATGCATTTACGTATGTCGGGAAGAAAGCATTGGAAAATTTCGTCTTCATGAAAATAAGTTTACGTATAAACAAGGTGTTCTGAAATTAAATTCTGTCACTAACCGAAGTGTAGCCTCCCAATTGAATGTACAGTTAGTGATACGAAGAAAGGCCGTTCGGCTCTTGAGACCATTTTTACTGTCACGGAATTTCTATGCCGACAAGGACTAGCAATTAGAGGGAACGAAGATGTAAACTCATTTTTTTTTCAATTCTTGGAACTCTCAAAGAATGGCATACCTGAGTTTAAAGATTGGTTAGGGCGTTAGGGGTATAAGTGGACGTCTCACAATATTCAAAACGAGATCATTGAATTACAAGGAAAGCCTGTGTTGAGGAAGGTATTGGCTTCAATCAAGAAGACTGAACATTTTTCTATTAACGTTGACGAAAAAAGTGAGTCTTCGATTCATGAACAAGTGTGATTTTGTATTCGTACTGTTGATGATTCCTTAAGCATCAACGAAGACTTTATTGGCTTATACGAGACCCACAATACTGAATCACAAACTTTGTTTAGTATTTTAAAAGACTTTTTGATCGTCTTGATTTATCAGTGGATAATATAAGAGGGCAGTGCTATGATGGTGCCTAGAATGTGAGAGGTACGTATAAGGACCAAAAAAGTTAGTTTTGGATATACAACCAAAAGCACGTTATGTGCACTGCACTGCTCACAGTTTAGACTTGGCAGTTGTAGACAGTCTCCGGCATCTTACGTTTATAAGGGATGTTATGCCTTTAACCAAGGACTTAATAAACACCGTAAGGGAATCCAAGAAAAGGATGGGGCTCTTCAGAAGCATACGATGTGATTGTGCCAACGACCAAGCTCGTCTACGACCCCTTTGCCCGACTCGATGGACTATGCGAGGTTCTAGTATCTTGGGAATATTGAAAACGTTTAGCAACTTCTAGAGTTTTTTGAAACATTTTCTGCTTAGGATAAAACAGAGGCAGGTTACAAACGTGCAGACTACCTTGTCAGTGTTACAATACAAGAGTTATTTCTTTTTACGTCTTCATTGCCTTGCAATGAACCCAGCAGAGGATGTTAATGAAAAAATTCAATGCCCTCATCTAAGTGTTGCTGATCTGGAAAAACTATATTTGTATATTGAATGGAAGGCATGAGTGTTTTGAACACTTTTGGGAATTGTGTTTAAAAGAAAAACTTTCGCAAGTTGACGATCCTTCGCTTCCTCGGAATCGCATTATACCAAAGAAGTATCAAACCAAGGAAGACGGCTCACCACATGCTTTCAAAACCCCAAAGGAATACTACAAAGCTATTTACATTGAAGTTTGTGAAATGGTGCAATGTTACACTACTGAGCGGTTTGCTTCAACTGGAATCACACAGTTCATTGCAGTTGAACAAGAGTGCTTTGGGGTTGTACAGACTCCACACCGAGGGACTCTAGTACACGTTGCACACGGATCCCAAACGGCAACGTAGCCCGGGGACGGCGGGAAAAAAGGGGGTCCAGAGGTGGATGGGCAACAAGATGGTGAGCAGGCGAGCTGGGAGCTGCAAGAAACTTACAAGCCTGGCGCACCAGCAGGAGCTGCCGCCGGATGGTAAGTGGCGGTTCCCCAGCCTCAGCACAGAGGCTGGGTATGGGACTGGTCCGATAAGCACCCGTGGCCAGTCGAGTCCCAGCATGGTGGACAGCGTCAAGGATCTGCAAATAAGAAGGCCTCGCTGACCCATATACTGTGCACCCATAGTCCAACCGTGAACGCACCAAAGCTCGGTAAAACTGAAGGAGACGCGCCCTGTCCGCTCCCCAAGACCCTAGGACAGTATCCCCCATATGCAAGGCAGGCAAAGTAAAAAGACGACGAGAACGATTAAAATTAACACAAACACACTTATCGGCAGAGAACCGAAAATTCGTCTTTGCAGCCCACTCCTCTAACCGCCGCACTGTTAGCTGCAACTGACGGCTAACGGTTGCAACACTGGAGGAGGAACAGAAAACAGCAAAGTCGTCCACAAACAAGGAGCACTGTACTGGACTCCTCACTGTAGACGTTATACTGTTGATGGCTATGGCAAAGAGGGTAACGCTTAAAACGCTGCCTTGGGGGACACCGTTCTCTTGCTCAAAGCGATCAGACAGTGTATTACCAACGCGGGTCCGAAAAAACCGCTGAGACAGGAAAGACCGAATGAAAATCGGGAGGCGGCCACGAAAGCCCCATTGATGCAGTTGTGCAAGAATACAGTATCTCCAAGTAGTATCATATGCCTTCCTGATATCAAAGAAGACACCAATACAGTGATGCTGACGGAGAAAAGTCTGCTGAATAGCCGTCTCTAGGAGGGTCAGGTTGTTGACCGTGGACCGAAATTTTCGGAATCCACACTGAAAGCCGCTAAGGAGTTGTCTGGTCTCTAACAGCCAGACCAGACGCCAGTTAACCATCCGTTCCAGGGCCTTTCCGACACAGATTGTCAAGGAGATACTACGATAACTACTGGGACATGTGCGGTCCTTTCCTGGTTTGAGGAGAGGGATGAGAATTGCCTCCCGCCACGAGGTGGGGAACACTCCTGTCTACCATATGAGATTAAAACATTCGAGGAGGATTTCCTTTGACGCCGCTGGCAGATGTCTAAGCATGTAGTACCGGACGCGGACGTAACCTGGTGCAGTGTCAGAAGTCTCACTAAGAGCCGATTCAAGTTCCCACAGGGGAGTTGTATGCTTCAGAACTGTTCGACCGAAAGTCCAAGTTCGCTCTTTCGACAGTCGCACGGTAGCGACGAAACGCTGGATCCTGATTTGCAGTGGCAGTACTTTGTGCAAAATGCTCTGCCAGCGTCTGAGCAATGGCTCTGGGTGTCGTTTGGAGGCACCCCTGTTTCAGGACAGCAGCTATTGGTAGACGGCTATGTTTACCGGAAATCCGCCGGATGGCTTCCCATACTTTTGTGGAACAAGTGGAACGGTTGATGGAGTCCAGGAACGCCTGCCATGACCTTCTCTTGCTCTCTTTAATGACACGGTGTGCCCTGGCTCTCGCGATTCGAAAGGCGGTAAGGTTGACCGCTGTTGGACGGCATTTAAATCGGCGAAGAGTCGCACGCCTGTCCCGGATAGCTGAACGGCACTCTTCTATCCACCAATGCACAAGGCGCCGCGTAAGAGTGCCAGAAGACTGTGGTATGGACAGGTCAGCAGCATGATGGATCACAAGCGTGATGTGATCCACCCATTCTTGGATGCTATTGTGGCGGTCAAAGACAGCCAACCGAGTGAACAGTGGCCAGTTAGCCCTACCAATTATCCATGATGGTGGCCGCTGTTCCAGCAATACACCATCCAGGAGATGAATGCGGATAGGGAAGTGATCGCTGGAGTGAAGGTCGTCAATGACCTCCCAGTGAACAGAGTCGGTGAGGGTTGGAGAGCAGAATGATAGGTCAATGGCTGAGAATGACCCTGTAGCAGGAGAAAAATGAGTCGGAGTACCTGTGTTGAGGATGCACAACACTTGAGATGTAAGGAAGCTCTCCAAAATTCGACCTCGAGCGCAAAGAGAAGTGGAGCCCCACAGGACATGATGGGCATTGAAGTCTCCCAGGAGGAGAAATGGGCAGGGGAGTTGGTCGATAAGATCTGTGAGAGCGTCTAAGGTCATTCCATCCAGAGGGGGTAAATAAAGGGAGCAAACGGTAAACCTCCGAGGTGAATGAATTTCAACTGCAACTGCTTGCAGGTCAGTATCCAGGGGGAGAGCAGAGGAGTGGTGGTCATTATTGACAGAGTCATATGATCAACATTAGAACCCCGGACAGGACTCTCGATAACTCGACACTCCGGGAAACTCGACAAGCCTGACAGATTTTTTGGCTTTGAAAAAAGAAACAAAACATAAACATGCACGGTATTTTTGTAAAAAGCTAATTTAATTTACTGTAATAATCGTGATTATAGATTATTACAGAGCAGTGAATACATAGCTCTGAAAAGACTGAAATTATATTTAAATATATCCTAAACTATTATTAAAAGAATACAACATGAAATACTGCTGTCGCATAGTAATAGCACTTTGATTAACAAGTGAAATAGCTAATTTAAGCTTACTTTGAATAAGGCTCAGGATTCATTAAAGAAAAACAATATGTTAAAGTTAATGCTTTAATACAGATAATAAAGTTAATATAATATGCCTCATACTTTCAGTCAAAAAAGTATGTAAATAGCGGGTTTTAATTGGGTCGTACATCCTACAAATATTTAAGCATTTGAAAATAACTAATATAGAACTATAGTAATATATACTAAACTTGTACTAATATTTCGAAACTGAAAATTTGACGTTATGTATCTGTATATGTGTAAAGATTTTTAATATTGCTCTAAATGCCATTATTAGGGCTAGAGTGTCTTTAGGTAGGTGAAAATGTCGACCATGTGACTGGATTACTGAATATGAAGTGACTGATGACTGATCGGATATGCAATACAGCCAAAACATCTTGGTGGGCATGAAGAACAGCCAAGTTGTTCAATCGCTTCTGTCCCAGTGCTGATCGGAGATATGACTTCAGACGTCTAAGGGCGCTAATTGACCGTTCTGCTGTTGCTGTCGTGATTGGAACTACTTGGAGAAGCTTAATGCACTTCACTATTTCACATAATATTTCTCCAACTGCAGGCTCTTGTGTAATGTACTTTCTTACATCACGCATGTTTCTTAAGATCAGTTGTATTTTATTAGCGATATCGGCTAACGTATTGAAGGGTAAGCGCAGTCTCTCAATGTCTAGGTAATTTTTGAAAAACTCGGTTGAGAGAATACAGTGATTCCTAGGAATGGGATTTCGTTCAAGATAGTTTTAATTTATTACAACACAGGTCCTACATTTGAATGTAGAAAGTTCTTATTTCAGACGACAAATGTTTAGAAAAGCGGGTTGTGTATCGTCTTCAGGTTTACCTACGTCTAGTGGAAAAACTTGCGTGCGCCAGAGTAACACGTATCTTTTTGCCCATATTCAAAGTTAGTGTTCTATACTGACCTTGGCTAAAAACTTGTCTTAGAAGGAAAATTGAAGTAGCAAAACTACAGTCGTACTATGCTGTTGGTTACTTCTAGTGTTCTTTAACCTGTGAAACTGGGGAAACAATAAGGTCATGTTTTTCGATATTCATAATCTGCTCACGTGTGCTGTAGCTCACGTACGTTTACTGGTCATGGATTCAACATTAAGAACTCCGTTTTACCGATTCAACTCACAGCGCAGCTGTTCATTTTTTCTTCACACATTAAAAATCGCTTATGGAGGAGTCTCTGTTCTCATCACTTTGCTAACCTTACAGCAAAAACATAGGTACAGTACATGCAATACGTTACAGCATAAGTCACAGAGAATTTTTTATGTTACAACGTGTTTCTTCGTGCAGAACGAAACTGAACACATCCTTCAATCAGTATCAGACACCATTTTTGCTCAAAATCTGTTGCTCAACTCGCCTTTGTAGCACATAATATTAACAAAATTACAGAAAAATCTCCTACATGACAACCAATAGAACAGAATGCCTTTCCAACCCAGTCTTCTCATATTGATACCAGAGCAGTTGCAAATGAGAAACAGATACATGAAATTCTTAAAACCACAGTTAGCAATGCTTTACACTGAAATAAGACACAGGTAATCTCTGGATCTCAAAGTGCATAGGTACTTGTTTCTCAAAATATGAAGTGTTTGGGCTGGGGACGTTTAATCACTTTTTTTTACTTCCTTCACTACAGTATATTTCCCTTGGAATAGGCCTGGAGTTGCAACAGAGGGTCGCGGCGCGGAACTTGTCCGTTGTGTTGCTTTAATCTATCGAAATGGACAGTAACGGCAAGGTCTCGTAGTTGAATTTCTTCATAGACAGGTGATGTTAGACAGACATAATCGTGGATAACGTTCCTCAAGAGGGGGGCGGGGGAATTTTTTGTTTTTCCTTTTTTAATAAATGGATTTCGAAATAAAGCTATATCACCCCTTTGTAAGGGGGAACGACAGCTACTTTGTTACTGCATTGCTATTGTTTGGCGGTAAGGCATTGTTCTCTTATACCTTTTTCCATACACTTTTCAGGCGGCGTTTCAGTCCTTTGTCTTCGACACGCTCAAGACTTGGGGGCCGCTTGTCTGGTTCGAACATCGGTTTCGTAGGTCTTCCATAGATGCCTTTATAGGGGGAATATCCAATCGATTCATGTATGTGGCTGTTATACGGAGAAAGTACAAACGAGATGTACCTGTCCCAATAACTGTGCACTCGGCTTACATAACAAGAAGAAACCACGATTGTAAATGAAAAGGTAGTCTGTAAGGTTTTTGCGCAATTGGCCTAGCGTCTCTTGTTGGAAATGCATGCTGTATGAGATCAGATGCTGGAAAACACTGTCATTCCTCAAACAATCAAGACTACTCTTCCAGAGCAGGAGACAACAAGTTTCTCTGTGACATAGGTAAATGCTCTAATTTTTCCCACATCTGATTACTGAGAAATGGTGTCATGACACACGCTTTCTTCGAAGGCACTTGCTTCCTTTTTTTTCCTTTTTGATGGCTTATCATATGGTAAATCTTCCTTCGCTACCTCCTGCTCACATGCAATTATGATTCCACAGAGCTACCTCTAGCTAAATATAATCGTCAACACATACAGGAACATAACTTATTTTTCATAGCGGCTTCTTCACTCACACTACTTTTTACAAGAGTCTTTCGCCTGTTGAGAACGTCATTCTGCGTGAGCAGACTAACCGGAAAGGCAGATCTCCGGTGTTGTCGATTTCAATGGCCAAGTCTGCGGTTCTAAACAAACCCAGGAAACAGTGCTTTGTTCATGGGTTTCCGTGTGAGTTCCATCACCAAACTGAATACTTAGTCTTCTGTAATTTATAATGCCTCTATACTGGTGAAGGAAATAATTTCCTAAATGACATCAATAACTTTCTTTCTCTTCTTCACAACTTTCATATCCCAACGGTAACTACTGCTTTCAATTTGTAATTTTACAGAGCATGTATCTACTGGTATAATAAACTCATTTAATCCACTGAAGTGACAAAGTGGTGGTTTTAGTGCTCGGTTATCACTGTTAGGAACAAATAACATACTGATCTGCCCAATGGTATTAATCAAAATTTGGTTGTTTTCCCTTCAGTTTCCTTTCTGTTATTATATTAGCGATCTTATCTACATCCTTATAGTGGATGAAGTTCATAGTTTTTACAGGGGGGCGGGAATGGGAGGCACTGGCCGCCTGTCTTGTCGTTTTCCCATTTTGGTCCCTTATTTGTCAGTCTGCTGCCCTCGCATCTGGGGACAGCTACTGGTAATGTGTCCTATCTCTCGACAAAAAATGGTTCAAATGGCTCTGAGCACTATGGGACTTAACTTCTGAGGTCATCAGTCCCCTAGAACTTAGAACTACGTAAACCTAACTAACCTAAGGACATCACACACACCCATGCCCGAGGCAGGATTCGAACCTGCGACGGTAGCGGTCGCGTGGTTCCAGACTGTAGCGCCTAGAACCGCTCGGCCACCCGGCCGACTATCTCTCGACATTTCGGATAACAAAGCACCCTGCACCGATCAGCAAGGTGTCTGGGTTTTCTGCAGTACCCGCAACATGTGTCACTAGGAAACACTTGGGCAGGTGCAAGTTACATGACAGCATAGATACATATCTACCAGCGTCTTTCACGCAGCACCGCTACTCTAACAGCTTCTTGTAAAGACGTGGGCGATGACATTTTCACCTCGCTACCAAGTTAGGGGGGTGTTTCCTTAAAAATACGTCAATCACTCTTCCCTCAGCCTCCTCAATGAGGACGTTCTTATGTGTATCATGAGGGCGTTGTTATGTGTATCATCACCACCTAAACACAGGTCCGACATGAATCAATGTACACTGACGTCAAAAATTAAATCAACAAACGGAAATTTTGCAAGGCGGCGTTTATTTTGCCTCAAAAAAGTATAAACAAGTGATAGTAAAGTAGAAACAATATAAAGAATACAGAACGTAAACAACTCCAGCACGCAAAACAGTAAACAAAATGTTCTTCGTTATTTTCTAATTTAACGGTTTTGCATGCACATTCCAACAGCTGGTTAATGTGCTCAATATCGGGTGTGATCACCTCTGGCAGCAGTACAGACCTGACAACGACGGGTCATGCTGTGAATGATAATCAGTCTGATGTTGAGGCAATAACGCTGCTCACAGTTTTAAAGAGTGGTTGATGGATGCTGATGTGACGCAAGTCATCTCCATAGTGCATCACAGACATGATCTGTTGTTGTTGTTGTTGTGGTCTTCAGTCCTGAGACTGGTTTGATGCAGCTCTCCATGCTACTCTATCCTGTGCCAGTTTCTTCATCTCCCAGTACCTACTGCAGCCAACATCCTTCTGAATGTGCTTAGTTTATTCATCGCTTGGTCTCCCTCTTCGATTTTAACCCTCCACGATGCCCTCCAATACTAAATTGGTGATCCCTCGATGTCTCAGAACATATCTAACCAACCGATCCCTTCTTCTAGTCAAGTTGTGCCACAAGCTTCTCTTCTTCCCAATTCTGTTCAATAACTCCTCATTAGTTATGTGATCTACCAGTCTAATCTTCAGCATTCTTCTGTAGCATCACGTTTCAAAAGCTTCTATTCTCTTCTTGTCTAAACTATTTATTATCCACGTTTCTATTCTCTTCTTGTCTAAACTATTTATCGTCCACGTTTCACTTCCATACATGGTTACACTCCATACAAATACTTTAAGAAACAACTTCCTGACACTTAAATCTATACTCGATGTTAACAAATTTCTCTTCTTCAGAAACGCTTTCCTTGCCATTGCCTGTCTACATTTTATATCCTCTCTACTTCGCCCATCATCAGTTATTTTGCTCCCAAAATACCAAAACTCCTTTACTACTTTAAGTGTCTCATTTCCTAATCTAATTCCCTCAGCATCACCCGACTTAATTCGATTACATTCCTCGCTTTGCTTTTGTTAATGTTCATCTTATACCCTCCTTTCAAGACACTGTCCATTCCGTTCAACTGCTCTTCCAAGTTCCTTGCTGTCTCTGACAGAAATACAATGTCATCAGCAAGCCTCGAAGTTTTTATTTTTTCTCCACGGATTTTAATACCTACTTCGAACTTTTCTTTTGCTTCCTTTATTGCTTGCTCAATATACAGATTGAATAGCATCGGGGATAGGCTACAACCCTGTCTCACTTCCGTCCCACCCAATGCTTCCCTTTCATGTTCTATGGGACTCAAATCAGGAGAGCGGGCAGGGCCACACAATGAGAGCAACATCTTCCGTTTCTAGAAATAACATCAACCACCTGTGCTCTATAAGGTCGGTCATTATCGCCCATCAGTACGAAGTCTGGGCCCGTAGCACCACGCAAAACCGTAAATGTGGTACCAAGACCTCGTCCCAATGCCAGACAGAAGTTTAACATTGCCAATTCACCTGTACAGTTTCATTAAGAGGGGTTTGTGTGGTAAACATAATCCGTGCCCGCACTATTATGGATCCTTGTTGACACAAGTTAACACTACCCTCATGTGGACAGAGCATGAAGTGGCTGTGTAACCCCCCTCCAGCATATCGGCCTATCCAGTTTGCGGTATAAAATATGACCGTGGATCGCGTGTGTGCCTAACGGATTTTTTCTAATTGTATATGTTTCCCGAAGAGGTGATACCGATAAGTAGGAGGAGATGGACAGTCTACTAAAATTGAGAGTAATTAAACTGAACAAGGCTATAATTTGGAAAATGAAAATTATTTTGTGCATTCACTCACGAAAAACGCTGGACTGAGAGGGGTACCACTGATCATGAATCCAAAAGTTACAATAATGAACGAAAAGGAAGTAATTAACGGTCGCCAGCCCACTAGGGCAATTTACATCCAAAATCATGTACAAGAGGATGGGAAAGAAAAAACGTATATTAGTAAACACTGACGTGGCAACTAAGGGTTTTATTTTTTTATACTAATTTTAAGTGAGTGTGTAATGATAAAGAAAACTGAGAAGTCACTCTTACGTTATGTTTGGCATTAAATTTTGAAAAAGGCAATCGAGTAATGATTTGAAAATATACAATTAAACTGTATGTTAGTACTGAACTTCGTTACGTGAATATTGAGTTCCAGCGACCTCAGCATAATGAATATTATTGAGTTACGTAATTTTCCACACGTTCATATTCCTCTCGTAATAAAAAATATATATATCGTGGATGTTATACCATATAATTTCGTGCACTCCACGAATTACGGCGAATATCAAACACTATTTTCTCGATGGTTCCATAATCTCGTCTGATCATCTGACTCATTATTCGTCGTGTTTACTTCCCAACATTCGCCCCGCAGCCAGTGACCACTGTGCAGTTACCATCTGCACAACGCAGCGGAAAAGTCGCCGACATCATAAGTACACTTTTACCGGCGTCTTCTACACTTCTGTAAATTTTCAGGACATAAAATCTAAGTACAGCTCCAAATTGACGATGTCGTACGACTGTGTTATCCTGCTGGGAAAGAATTTCCACAATATCACTCGAAACTAGTGACTGACCTGCTCAAACCCTACATAGAATGATCCTTTCATCTACAAGCTGGTGGGGAAGAGAGTTGGAGGTAATATCTTTATTCTAGGTGGGAATTGTGTTCATCAAACAAGACGCTGGTGGTGGACAGCGAGGAGTTTAATAAGTATATGTACATGTACACATATGGTTGATTATTGGCTCTATCTCTTAGTGATGTCAGAGTTTGCTACAGATACCTCCTGTTGTATTTCTCAAGTCTCAGCCTACAGCACAGGTGATCGAAATTCAGGAATGGCAGAACGTGCTACCACAACAGGTGGAAACTGCTTTGCTGTTAAAATTACACATCTAAATTCTCATGAAAGAAAAACAGTACTCAGAAACAACAAGCCATAACGCAACACCTGTATGGGGATTGAGAAAAATCATAGTCCCAAAAGACTGCACTGAGAGAGACGGGCGGAAGTTGCACGTGTGTTCTCCTCGACGAGTGATCACAAACTACCCACTCAGAGTTAGCCTCACCACCCCCCTACCATCCGTCATCTCTCCTTATTGTAGATAGGATACAGGCCTATTCTATCTTGTTGATGATGGTCCACAAATAGATCCATCTGGTGACAGTCTGTCGTCTGCAGAACTCTGTCACAGACGAATGCCTCCTGCAATCTGTTAAAGAAATTTCTCAAAGTCTGACCACCCCTGGAACAACAACAAAATTCAGGAGAACTCTCCAGAACGCTTTTTCAAACAAACAGCTGCTACCTCTTCTGCATGGTGCCAGCAACCGTCACATTAGATAGGCATGGCAGGCCATAGCCAGAGATCTAGGCTGTTGGTCAGTGCTAACGATGCCGACATATGCATTAGGCCATGACACTGGCGGGCCACAAAACAGAGAGAGATAAGTGATGGCTACCCGAATTGCAACTGTATACTGCAGCTGAACGCCATCCATGCTGCCACCCTACCACTCCTCCAAGCGTCCGTCATTCTGTAAGTGAAACACTTCACTGTAACAATTGTATTTAGTGTCAATGCACCTCTTATAAGCGAGCATTTATTAAAAACAGAAAACACAATCGCAACAATAATAAATGGCCTGTTTCCATTCAAATAGGTGTAAGTTTATTTTCTTTTAGTTTTATGAACAATATTGCTATAATTTAAGATCATTCATCATATTCAAATTATAAATTGTCTTGCACAAGTGCATTGCATCCTTTTCAGACAGTTGAATTACCGATATTGAACGATATCTACATAGTCATTCTTTTATGCTCTACTGCAGGATACAATTCACATTTCTCTCTCTCTCTCTCTCTCTCTCTCTCTCTCTCTCTCCCAACCTCCTGTTATTTTGCGACATCGAACAACGTAAAATAAAGCTACAGCATTGCCGCTGATTACTCATGACCGAACTGCAGCGGTCGTTGCTATACACCTGACAGGTATTAACTTATTACCAATCTGCCATTCATGTCCACCCTGCGTAAAATCGAAAAAAAATTCCACTATTCTGCTACGAAAACTACACATCACTGCAGAATGTCCACGTTATTTTGGAATAACGAAAAGCGAAACTTAAACTCCAAAGAAAAGGCAATCACCTATGTTAAGCGAATTCTTTCAGTTTGATGATCAGAATTAGAGAATTTCAGAGCATTCCTCTCATTCAAATCATTGTCTATAAATGAACTGTCATGCATGTGTGTATTACAAACATTTCAGAGACGTAAAATCGAATAACAGAATACAGCCTTTCATGCAATTTGCACACATGTCCTAAAAAACACAGTCATTTTACATTAGAGAACAACAAGCTATAATTCAAAAGGATGCTGTTTCGTACACTATGGCAGGTCCCAATTTACCAGTGTGCTGCTTTGTTGCATTATCATTTACAAAATGTGAAAAACAAATCGTGAGGGCATGCTTGTAATAGGATCTCCCGTCACCTAGCGGAGAACACTGTAAGATTCCACCAACACATCGAAAAAAAATAGTGTATGCATGCTGACATCTGACGGTCTTTTGCTCCATAACTCGCCTCTAGTGACCTGCGTGTAAATATTCTGTCTACCAGCGGACCAGCATTTGCAATAACAGTAGCTTCTTGTGCTATAGTTTTGTAGGCAACTTGGTCATCACAGAAAGGCCTGTTTCACACAATCTACTCATATATTGGGGAAAACGCTGTCATTTATAGGTTCCAAAACGAGCTATAATTCAAGTACTGTCTACATTATAATTAGGGGATGACAAGTATGAAATAACACAGGACTTGTGGTAAAATCTGTTTTTAAACACGCAGTTGTAATAACAATAAAAATAGTCATGACCCTGTGAGAGTTGGTACAGTCGCTTTTATTAGATTTATGAGCAAAATCGGTGGAGTTTGAGAGAATTGTGTGTTCGAATTACAAATTATAATGCATGAGAACACTGAATTGATTTCAGGTGTATAAAATACCGATACAGATCAGTGTCTATAAAGTTATTTAGTATGTTTGAGAGCACTCCTCAACACTATTTTATAACATACAGGGTAGTAAAAAGTTATGAACAATCTGCATCCAGTCTTTAACCAGACATACCACTCTTTGTAATAGAAACTCCTATAAGATTTTACCACATCCCTCTCTTCTGACATATCGAAGAACAAATATAATCTGCACATTGACATCGATCATATTGCATATACACACATTGCTTCATTGGAGCAGGTGGCCAGTGACCGAAGTCATTTGCAAAGACCTGTGTTAAGTTTTGTCGCCTGTTTTGATGAAAGACCATATCAAACAGACTATCAGTCTACCATGACTTCGATTTCTGTGTCAGGTGCTTAACCAAGATTAACGTGTTTCAGTCCATTGGCTCTCACAGAAAGCTGAAATGATATGGTGTAAACTATGCTGCACAACACACAGACTGTTAGCAATAAAACACAGACGCGACGTTTCTTATTGACAAAGATATGAAAGTCATCGCAACATATGGAAATGGAAGAGTTTGCGGCATTGTGGAGAGTTTCCAAACAACTTTCCGAAGGTGATGACCTGTACAGTTAATCTTATCTACCACTGTGATGGGATATCAGGTGTCTCATTGTTCTATTTCGAAGAGCATTGTTTCCTCATTTTGTATTCATGTACATGATCACAGGTAGTAGAAGTAAAAAGAGGTATTGTTATTTTATTGGTGAGGAAAAGGGAGGGCATCGGAGCATATGAAAATAGGACAAGTCTGCAGCATTGAGGAATGCTTCCAAACAACTGTCTGGACATGATGATCTCCACATTTAATCCCATGTTTCAAAGTGACAAGTAGCAGATGCCCTGTTTTCCGCCAGGGCTCTCTCCATCTCAAACAAGTGGCATCAGTCAGTCATTATGTGGTAATCAACAACATTCCAGTGGATGGGTCAGATGGAAAAGACACTATTTATATGGGATGATGTACTGTAATAAGCACTACAGTTGATAGTATGATAAATTATAGCAATTTCACCAGTTGTCCCACAATTTCAATGCCACACAACGTCACAACAGAATGCTTCCCGGTTTCTGTATATCCGCTAAACCACACCTCCACTGCTCTGCAAGTACTATTTACTAGACTGCAAATGCAGATATGTGAATGTGCAATATGTCCATTCCGTCATATACACCAAAGTATATGAGACAGAGTCCTATGCCGATACAGTTAGGTTATCTACATATTTCCAGCTCGTCGATCATATTGTGGAATTTACTATTACGAATAGCCATCGTTCACTGTGTGAATAGGAGTTGCAGAGTATTCTCACATTCATAGGATAAAACCGGAGATTGACAAATCCACCCACAATGTCCTTGATAGCCCTCCGTGCAACACGGTCTCCAATTTAATCTGTAACTTCCTGCTACTCGCAACATTCCACGCCTTACGACAGAATAGAGCCAGCTGTGTCCATAGCTGCTGTGCAGTGAAGACTGTTCGGCACCAGTCTTACTCATGGTGCTCATCCAAATGCTCAAGATCTCTTCAAATGTGTGTATGTTGAGGAGGTTAGCACTCCTTATCGGTGTATAGCACGCATGAGAGTTTAGTGAGATAACAGATGTTTAAGACGAAACATGTGGTGTATACATGATGGAGCTCCAGATGGATGGAGCTTGAAATATTTTACATAAATAAACTATGCTCTCAATTCTACAGTATTATTCCAGTGTCTGGAGTCAATTCCAAGAAGGTATTGGAACAAGAGAAATGATCCTTGAGCATAAACACACACCCCTATGACTGTAGGGTTCTACACCTAAAAATGCTATATTGTTTAAGCTGTATAGTTTCTGAAGTATCAGTTAAGTAGAATGGAATGCTCCCTATACTGTAATAGGATATATATGTCCAACATCTGACATACAACAAACCTGCAACTTTCCTACCCCAGTCACTACGGTGACAAACTATAACGTGATAGAACAACTACTTCCTTCTACACTATTCTGGTGTTCTAGGAAGTGAACGAGTAGTTCCTCACTACAAAGGTATCGTCGGTATATACTGGCTGCTCGAGTTGCTTATAAACCAACTAGAACAAAGTTAGCAGACTGCTGTTCTGTCTCTTAAGAAATTGATGGGTTTTATACGTCTTTTTAAGTCTGAAACGTCACATTGCTGGCTTCAGTCATGCTTATTATTAATAGTAGCGGTTTTGATCGATGTGGCTGTGTCTCACTAGGAAATATAGCAAGGAAGAAACGACACGAATATTTTCGATTGTTCATACACTGAGTTAACGCCAACATCCTGCTGCACGAAAATGCACGCAAAAAATCAGCGACTTTTTGCTAGGGAGTAAGCACCGAGATCAGTTGACAAAGGAAATGTAACAGTTTTGTTGCTGTTTACAGCATGACCATGGCCCTGATGGCATTCCTCTTGCACGCAGAAGTCGTGGTCTGATGTTAGGTAGTTTTTCTCACGTGTAGGAAAATATAGCAATTTCGTCCTCACACCATGTCTCTAGAGAACACATTGATTCTTCTTCTTAAAATTTATGGAATGAAGTTACCTGTGAGAACCAACTATAATTCAGTAATATCTATGTTCGACTGCATATGTGAGAAGACAGTCATCGACCTGGGATACATATGTTTCAGCTGCTTTAATGGTTCTGTGTGATACTTATATCACCTTTGTTGAAGTATGAGTTACAGATACCCACATAGCTTTTGGGGTAAGGGAGAAGGTTAAAAGTGAACTCAGTTTCCCGCATTTCATGGTATCTTTTCTCTAATTTTATGTGTGTGTGTGTGTGTGTGTGTGTGTGTGTGTGTGTGTGTGTGTGTAGAACTACTGTGTGTAAAACAATCAAAAGATGTATCCATAGCTAAAGATGGTGTGCATATAGGAACAGAACGTAACAATAAGTCACTGTCTGCCACTCACTGATAACACTGCACATTGTGCTGACAACACTTTCTTGGCCGGAGTATTTTCCGTTCATATTTCATTCCACCTCAGGTGACAGTCAACATTAATTCCGAAAAATTTTCTGTTGGGTATACAATCTAATGTCTGGTGCAAAGTCTGGCCATTATAATATTATATATGTTATCCTTGACATAGATTTATACAAACCCCGTGAAGTCACTTGAAAGCCTGTCATAAAATAATTGTATACCGATAAGGATTTTTTAATGCTGTTATGAATGTGAATCTCCATCTCATTCTATGTGTGAAACACTTTATGTCTTTAAAACAAAAAAATATGTGCTATATGAGCTTCGCCAGAAACTTTACAAAAGAGACAGGATTACTGAAACGACTAAAATCTGTGTAACGTTTTGTAGAAACAACTTACTTTACGTATTCACGCCATATTAAGGTGCTCTTTAATCGTTTTGCTATCTTTAAATACGTATATATGTTTCATGTAAATAAAGTGTATTGCTATAACAGTTTATGTGTGATTTTTATTTAGTAATATTGGCCCCGATACACTCTATATTGATAACCACAGCCTTGTGTGAGGTTTTTCATTATTTATTTATTTATTTATTTATTTATTTATTTTGAGGCCGTAGGGAAAGCGTTGGTGACGGATGGTTCTAAGGTTTAGCGACCGAACACGCCTCGTGTTCTTTCGTTATTCATGTTGTATCGCTAAGCACAACATCCCTAAGACTGAGTTGCCGATCATTTCTTCCAGTTTCTTGGGCATACTTTTACATAAGAACTTGTCTCAGTTTCATCAGTCCATTACTTTAGAACAATGGCGTCAGCAATCGTGACTCATCAAAATCAGCAAGCGGCAACCTGAAATATTACATGAATGCGTAATTAATGTCTTTTCATAGCAATAATTATTAAATTTATCTAGTATTTTGTATCAGGTTTGCCATCTTTCTACGTTTCTCTGGCTCGTTTTGTTGTTATAATCAATACTTTAATAAACCTATTGTTTTCTTGCCATGAATTACTGGGAAAATTTTCAGTTAAGAAATATTTCAGGCTTTTTCTTGCAACTGATTTAATAGGAAAATACTTCACCACTAACTCTTAAGGATGAAGCTGGGCTGTTCACGGCTATTTTGGTGCCTAAATAATAAAGTTCAATTACTCGTTTTAATATTTCATTTGCTGTTTCTGACAGAGAAGACAGAACTACAATGAAAATATAGTCAGACTGTAAAAATTACTATGGATGTAGTGGAAGAAGAAAAAGAATCCTGATGCCAAAGGAATAATATGGACGAGCCGCGAAGGAGCGAAGGGACTGGACAGCAAATGTGAAGAAATTTTGCTCTATCGAAATAAATGTGGTGGCAGAAGGGATGGACTATAATTGAGGAAGACGTTTCTGTGACACCGCGTCTCGTCAACACTGTTCCAAAGAGAATCGACGGTCAGGGAAAACCAGAATAGGGAAAAAAGCGTTTAAAATGCGATGGTAGTCATAGGCACTGCACGTGGTCACAAAAAGTATACGATAATATGGACACGAGTAGGTGAAAGAAAAAATCGCGAGATACGATGACAAAAAATAATTTAGTGATCGTCTCATATCTGTTTACACAGCAATACTATTTTAATTGTTTTCATTTCAGAATGGTATTAGAATTTGAGACTCGAGACGAACAGCCGAAATGCCGGAGTGACCGTTTATTGGATAATGCAGCGCGGAATCTTTGTCACTTATTTTTGCTCTAAGGTGAGAAAAGCGAACGATTTACCAAAGTGCATTTAAACACTTCTCGGCAGTTCCTGAACATAAGAGCATAAAGATGCAGTTTCTGCGGGAAAGTAGGTTTCTGCCAGATTTTAGTTTGCTTTATCCGTTTTAAATGCAATTCTACTGAGGTGCCCCTAGTTCCAAACCATATATTCATTGACTGTTTGATGTTGTTCATAACAAAGGAGAATTTTTTCAGGCCTTTTATAAACATACATCACGGGCCTGGGGAGCGATTTCTCTAACAGGGAGTGTTATTCGTACAAACTGTGAAATATTTTATTCGAGTTATGGTTACATAATTAACAAACGCAGTCGGATTTACCGCTCTCAGTCGATTTTTTGTACGGTAGTCTGCAACCAGTGGCTGAATCGCCATTTTAAATTTTGTACACGCAGTGTTTCTGATTTTTCTAATTCTTTTTTATTGTGATACTTTTACCTAGAGAGTTATCAGAAACTGATCACACTTCCTAGTGTAATTAACAGCACTGACAATAAGACAGTGAAATAAACACAGATCATGTGTCGAGTGAATCAGCACGACTTCTTGCAAAAGTATCACGTAATCGCGTTTGCTCACACGTCTCGGGTGATAATCAGTTTTCCTTTGTTTCCCATTTATTTAATGAAGAATGAAATAGTACTAACGAGTCGTATTCATCTGGTGGCTATACTCATTACGGCCACAGATTTTACGACTGAAGAGTAACACATTACATTCGGACACAGAAAATACGTTTCTTTAATTACGTAAGAATTCCGAGAGCATAGCGACGAAATAGGTAGGATGCTACATAGTGTACTAAAACTATCGTGAAATTTCAGTGCATTCATAAACATATTGTTGATTTGTGCATCTGTAGAAGACATCTGGCGTTTCATGTGAAGTCTTTTTCGGACTACACATTAAAAAAAAAAAAAAAAAAGGAAACAGCAGTGGATGGAGGGGGATCAATTACAAACCAGTGCATGTACTGGAAAGGTGACTGTGATGCCATCGCAATAACTGTAAAATAGAAAATGATACTATTGAAACAATGTTATTTATTGACGAGCACGAAGTCTCCAATTTCATTTTGAATCCAAAATTATTTGATAGCCTAGACAATAGAATGAAAAAATGAAAATAAAAGCTCATAATTAGATCTGAGTGTCAGTTACAATACAAGTTGTATATTAACTGCAAATCTTTAACAATTTTAGCCTCCCTTAAATTTAAATCTGTCACAATATTGTAGACCTAAACGGCTCTTAGTGTACTGGAAACACAAAATTGACCTTATTTGTGCAATAAAAGCTATTTATGCAAACGTTACAATAAACAGAGAAAAGGAAAAGAAAGAATTATTTCTAATAAATATCTTAAACTTAAAAACCAAACTGAGTGAATTAAATACAAAATACACCATACAATTTTGACACAGGTATGTCGATCAAATTTAGAGCAGGAAAAGTCTTGTAGGTAACATATGTGTTTGGGTACCAACGAATTTGTGATCTAAGATGGTTACGAAACACTATAAGTATGCAAGGAATTTCTTGATGACAGACCGGATTTCGTTGTCTGCACTTGGCATATGGAGTGAAAGCAAAGTGAGATAGTCTTGACAACCAGTTATTTGGACCAAAGTGATACCAATTAGTCAATTTTCTCTTGACTAAAGTAACCTCCAACATTGTGTAAAGATTGTGTGAGACTTTCCAGACAACCAGTCCCTTAATAAGTTGGTGTCTGACTGAGTTTATTGTTCAGCGTGTACTGAAAGGCTTCGTCACACGTCAAGCCAAGTGCTTGACTACAAATTTGTAGTCATTACTGGACGTAGAGGCAATGTAAGACATCCTGCAGCGTTCTGCTGGCATTTCTTAGGGAGGGTCTTCTTTTTCTCCTGTGAGAGCCTCTTTCTCTCCGAATAACTACTGCAACCTACATTCTCCTCAATCTAATAACTGTTCATCTATTCGTCTCCCTCCTCGATTTTTACCATTCATACTTCCCTTCAATACTGAAGTGATGATCCCTTGACGCCTCAGAACGCGTCTTATCAATCGATTCCTTCTTTTGGTCAAATTGTGCCACAAACTTGGTGACTCCCCAATTCCGTTCAGTACCTCATCATTAGTTAGGTGATCTATCCATCTAATCTTCAGCATTCTTGAGTACTACCGTACTTCGAAAGCTTCTATTACCTTTTTGTCTGACTGCTCATCGTCCAAATTTCACTTCCATAAAGGCTACACTCCAGACAAATCTTTTTAGAAAAGACTGCCCAACACTTAAACCTATTTTACATGTTAACAAATTTCTCTTCTTCAGAAATCCTTTTCTTACCATTGCCAATCTACATTTTATATCCTCTCTGCTTCGGCCATCATTAGTGACTTTGCTTCCCAAATAGCAAAACTCATCTACTACTTTAAGTGCCTCGTTTCCTAATGTAATTCCCTCAGCGTCATCTGATTTAGATTCGAATACTTTCCATATCCTTCTTTTGCTTTTGTCGATGATAATCTTATATCGTCCTTTCAAGATAATATCCATTCCGTTCAACTTAACTGCTCCTCCAAGTCCTTTGTTACCTCAGACAGAATTACTAAGTCATACGCAAACGTCAAAATTTTTAATTTCTTTTCCATGATCTATAATTCTTACTCTATATTTTTGCTTGGTTTCCTTTACTGCTTGTTCACCGTACAAATTTCATAGCGTCGCGTGTCGGCTGCAAACCTGTTTCACTACCTACTGAACCACTGCTTCCCCTTCATGCCCGTCAACTCTTATGACTGCGGTCTGGTTTTCTGTGTAAGCTGAAATAGCCTTTCGCTCCTTGTATTCTACGCCTGCTACATTCCTAATTTCAAGGAGAGTATTCTAATCAACAATGTCAAAGGATTTCTCTCAGTCTACAAATGCAAAATATGTAGATTTGTCTTTCCTTAAGCTACCTTCTAAGATAAGTCGGAGGGTCAGTATTGTCTTGCGTGTTCCTACTTTTCTCCGGAATCCAGAATGATCTTCCCCGAGATCGGCTGCTACCAGTTTTTCTATTCTACTGCAAAGATTTCGTGTTAGTATTTTGCAACAATGATTTATTAAACTGATAGTTCTGTAATTTTCACACCTGTAAGCAACCGATTTCTCTGGAATTGCAATTATTAATTCTTCTTGAAGGCGGAGGGTATTTCGCCTTTCTTGTACACCACATGGGGTAGTTTTCTCGTAAGTCTATAGTCATTTTTTTTTATTCAGGCAAGTCATTGTTTTAAAATGTTGATAGAGAGAAGGCATATTTATAAAACCGTAAATTCTATCCAAAATTTTATTCTTAAAAATACATCATCGGTAATTAACATTGTTTACTTGCAAACTGAAAGCAGTTAACATGGGTTAGCATGGACTTAGCACTGATTACTTGCTGGAAGAGTTAAAGGAATTTTGCTGTGAAACCTCTCAAAACCAGAAATTCAAACAGTCCAATTTTTTTCGTTTTTTGATACTAAGATTTGTATTTCCAATTTCTGGAATAATAAAGGACAGGATGCCCATAAGTGTTCACCTTCATAGCAAAACTCTTTATTTGATACAGTACATGTAACATGCGTTACACTACATGTGTCTTTACTCATTATGTTTTGAATCTTACGTAAACATACAAACATTTAATACAATAATATACTCCAAAATTTAAGACACTTCAACATGTGCACCCCACGAAACACGCGAAATATCCAGCTGATAGTCTCTTCCACACATTCTGCAACATGTCTAGTGTGATTGTGCCAGTGGTATCTCTCGTTGTAATAACGTCGCAATATCAATAACTGCTTTTTGCACACAATATCTGTCACATGCCCCTAAGAAAGAAATATAGGGAATGATGTCTGGAGATCTCGATGGCCATGGAATTGGATCGTTGGGAAAGGTTTCATTAAGAAAATCGCAGGTTGCTAGAGCTCAATGAGGGATTGCGCCATCTTGCTGAAAGATGATAGTGTATTGCGTATCTTGTAGATGGGGAAAGGCATAGTTGACCAACATGTCTTTTTCTAATCCCTAGATCTGGATAGCATGGTGGTTAACTGTATCACAGACAAGAAATATAGCCTCATCGGAAAAACACTCACCTTTCAAGAAATCATTGTCCTCATCCAAGCGGTTCAGCTTGTCCATTGCAAATTGTTTACGTTTTGGGTGATCATCTGGTTGTACAATTGTAATTTCTTAACTACTTGTACCTTGTACGCGAACAGTTTAAGACGTTTGTGAACCACATTTTGCACTGTACTCTTTAGCACGTGAAGCTCCGACGAAGCTTGTCTAATCGATTTCCGCGGCAATCTCTTGAATACAGTTTGAACTGCCTACGCAGTCTCCTCCGAAACAGATAATCTGCCACTGCTTGTCCGCTTCTGACTCGACACGGTTACTGAAAGATGTTCCATTCAGGTCCTCAGTAACTTGACGTCAAGTTCTTTCTTCCCATAACGGGACACAAACTTTCGCTGAGCAGTTATCGGTATTACGATACTTCCACATTTAGTTCCCTCCTGGAAGGAAGCAGTTTTTACGAAGTAGCACTAACAGTGCTCTTTGTCGCGAAAGCGTTAATGAAACACAGCTGCACAGAAACTTCATCGGTTCATGTGTTAACATCATAAATATAATTAATATTTAATCTTGAAATCGTAGTAAACATTTCTGGACACCCTGTATAACAATCTCAAAGATGAATCTAGGATTCAGAATTATATCAAATTAACTTTCTTGACCTCTTACTGGCGGCCGGAGTGGCCGAGCGGTTCTAGGCGCTACAGTCTGGAACCGCGCGACCGCTACAGTCGCAGGTTCGAATCCCGCCTCGGGCATGGACGTGTGTGATGTCCTTAGGTTAATTAGGTTTAAGTAGTTCTAAGTTCTAGGGCACCGATGACCTCAGAAGTTAAGTCCCATAGTGTTCAGAGCCATTTGAACAATTTTTTTTGAACTCTTACTACAGCACGTGAACGACGTTGAGGATGAAACTTCCTGGCAGATTAAAACTGTCTGAGGGACCGAGACTCGAACTCCGGACCTTTGCCTTTCGCGCGCAAGTGAGCTACCCAAGCACGACTCACGCCCCGTCATCACAGCTTTACTTCTGCCAGTATCTCTAGCTGTGGCAAAGGTCCCGAGTTCGAGTCTCGGTCCGGCACACAGTTTTTATCTGCCAGGAAGTTTCATATCAGTACACACTCCGCTGTAGAGTGAAAATTTCATTCTAATGTTGAGGATGGCCCTTAGCATTTCTGCCATCACAGCGCCAGATAAATCCACGTGAAAATTAGTAAGGGACACAGCTTAACATTTTTCTTGCTAAAATAATTATGCATATTTACGTGATTAGCAACAACGATTTGCGTTCAGGAATGTCTTCAGGATCTTTGAGTCTTAGTTACTCACGTAATTCTCGGATTTCAAAAGCAGCCTCCTGGCATTAACACGGTACACGTAATTAGTACTGACAGCCAAGTCTATGGCACTTACCACTGTTTAGATGTACACGTTCTAACAACCTTGCCATTAGAGATAGTCGGAAAATAGAAACAGAGCTGCTATTTGTTTGTTATCTTTGAACTATCAAATGGTTCAAAATTGCTGTGAGCACTATGGGACTTAACATTTGTGGTCATCAGTCCCCTAGAACTACTTAAACCTAACTAACCTAATGACACCACACACATCCATGCCCGAGGCAGGATTCGAACCTGCGACCGTAGTGGTTACGCGGTTCCAGACTGAAGCGCCTAGAACAGCACGGCCACACCGGCCGGCTGGAACTATCAACTACTATGATAAAGCATTCACGTACTATGTTTTACATGCAATAACTCATCAAATGCACTTACCATTGTTTACCGCCAAGGTCTTCGAACGGAAATCAAATCTGTGACCACCTACCCAGAGTAATGTTCTCCGTGTTTTCCCTAAATCGGTTAACAAGACTATTGGGACTGTTTCTTCAGACGGATTGCTTTTTCCTCTCTATTCGTGTTCCGTCTGCATTGCCCCAATACTCCCTCCTTCAAACGGACTCCAATTTTTGCTGTTTCGCTCAGAGGGAAATGCATCCTTTATTCATACCATTGGAAATAATTTCCCAATGTTGTAAGTGAAATGTTTTTGTAATTATACCATATTGTTACTATGAACAATCTTAACAGTTCTAGCTCCACGAGATATTTTGGAGTGGTTTAGAATTTTATCCACGACACTGTTGCTCCAATTCTAAAGTAATGCCTTCCATTCTCTTAGTATGAGCAATATTATGTTCTTAACGATATGTAGCTACTTTACCACACCATATACGTAGGTATTTTCTGACTACTTTTCAAATCAAGTATGGTCGTTTTGATGTTCATATGATAATGAATCGGCCAGGCCATTAAACGTTGTCAATTTATCTTTTTCTGTATGTCGCTGATGTTTCTATATATGAACATCTGCGTTCAGATAGAGTCCAGATGGGTGTACGAGTAAATAGGCACAAAAATCAGAAACACCTCACACACACAAACCGAAAATTAAAGTGTAGTTCAGGTTACACAATAATTAGGCAGTGTTGCTATTGAAGGTGAGAGGCCGTCAGAATGATTCAGCCATTATCATTGCGTGAACCTATGAATACTAGAAGTTTGAATAACTACTTGGGTAACACTTAGATTACGTGAATTTCTTTGGATAAGGATATATTGGATATGCTTTTTTAGGTGAGGAATACCTTTTGGGTCATTTTAAGGAGCTTTAAGAAAAAAAAACGACCTTTTGGCATTGATGGCCAGGAGTCCCGACCTGGGGAAGTTCGGCCGTAAAGTTGTAAGTGTTTCCAGTTGCCGTCACGTTGAGCAACTGCCTGTCGATGGTGGTGAAGACAACACTACACTCAGTCCTCGAGCGGAGAAAATCTCTGGCCCGGCCGGGAATCGAACCAAGGCCCTCTACATGGCAGTCAGACGCACTTACTAATCAGCTAAGTAGACGGGTGCTTTATAAATGTGTAGGAAAAGCGAAGATCCATTGGTTACGCTGAACTGGTGTAGCTGGACAATTACAATACGTAATGTGGAGGGCGTGGAAACTAATATGACATAGATCCACGCAGTAATGAAATATTTCTCTATGACGTAAGTAATAACAGAGAAATTGAAATGCCAGATGTTGGTATCTACCAATTTTAGTAATTCAGTCTTTAATTCGAGTACTTTAATTTCGGTTCACTATCATCTATTTTTCTTTCATTCACTGTTGTTGGGGCACTACGGTCCAAGATAACTTCTTGTATCAAAGTTGTTGTACCGAATACCCCCAACAGTGAGGCCAAAGAAGGTCTTTTAATGTACATTAATCACAGTATATAAAATGCAACGTTTCATCAATGTAAAAGAACTGTAATGTGTGACACTAGATTGCAGCGTTTGGAGGTAATAGCAGAAACCAGTGTCTGTTCGATTCGGTTATGCTACAATAGACATATGGTACTGTGTGAAAAGTAGGAAATCTGCCATTGTTTGGGACTGAAAACAGACCTGAAGCCTGACTTCTGTTTGTTGCAGAATACTTGAACATATTCTAAGTTCGAAAACAAACTTTCTTGAGAGTAAGAAGCTTATTTCCACGAATCAACATGGTCTTAGAAAGCATCGGTAGTGATAAACTCAGCTTGCCCTTTTCTCGCATGATATACTGCGAACTATGGATGAAGGGCAGCGGACGGATTCCATACTTTTAGATATCCGGAAAGAATTTGACACGGCAACCACATGCAGGCTGTTAACGAAGGTATGAGCATATGGAATAAGTTTACAGATATGTGAGTGGCTCGAAGACTTCTTGAATAACAGAACCCAGTATGTTGTCCTCGACAGTGAGTGTTCATCAGAGACAAGGGTATCGCCAAGTGTGCCCAGGTAAGTGTGATAGGACGCTGTTCTCTACATACATAAACGATTTGGCGGACAGGGTGGGCAGCAATCTGCGGTTGTTTGCTGTTGATACCGTGGTGAACAGTAAGGTGTCGAAGTTGAATGATTGTAGGAAGATACGAGACGACTTAGACAAATTTTCCATTTGATGTGATGTTTGGCAGCTAGCCCGAAAAATGTAAGTTAATACGGAGGGGTAGGAAGAACAAACCTGTAATGTTCGGATACAGTATTACTAGTGACCTGCTAGACTCAGTCAAGTCGTTTAAAAATCCGGTCGTAAAGTTGTGAAGCGATATGAGGTGGAACGATCATGTCAAAACTGTGGTAGGGAAGGCAAATGGTCGACTTCGATTTATTGGGAGAATTTTAGGGAAGAGTGGTTCACCTGTAAAGGAGACCGTTTAGGAGTACTACTCGTGTGGTTGGGACCCGTACCAAGCCGGATTGAAGGAAGACATCGAAGCAGTTCATAAGTGGGCAGATAGATTTGTTAACGCTAGGTTTGAACAAGACTTGAGTGATAGGGAGATGTTTCGGGAACTCAAATGGCAATTCCTGGTGAGAAGGCGAGACTCTTTTCGAGAAGTACTACTGAGCATTTGAAGCTGATTGTCGAATGATTGTACTTCCGCCAGTGTACATCGTGCGTAAGGACCACGAAGATAAGATACGAGAAATTAGGCCTCACACGGACGTGTACAGACAGCCGTTTCTCCCCTGCTATTTTTGAAAATGGAACAGGAGGGGAAATGACAAATAGAGGTACTGGGTTCCTTCCGCCACGTACCGTATGGTGGCTTGCGGATTATCTGTGTAGATGTAGATGGGCACTTATCCCTCAAATCTACGGTAAATAAAATACTCTGAGTTAAATTTCGAGTAAACATTGTAATGAACCATACTCATTGACATTAAGATAAGTGCATGTAGTAACTGGCTTCGCTAACGTCAAAAAAAAAAAATCCACGGTTGTGACCTGAGGCCTTGTCTGCGAAGCTTGAACTCACTATAGGATTTTAAGTAAAGTCTTTGGCACGAAAATAACTAACTAGGGGACAGTCGCAGACCGGTGCAAAACAGTTCCTTCTTTGAATTAAAGTTCATAAAGATTATTTGTAAAGCTTCGTAACTGCAGCATGAAATGAATGCAACAAGGTGGAGTCCATATTGTTGATGAGACAAGATGACGCTGTAGCTCATAGTTTCAAATAAAAATGTTTATTTTTCCGTAACACAACCACATTTGAGGCCTATAGTTATTGAGATAGCTATGCAAACTGGCAGACAATGTACACAGTAATTCACTAATATCCCACTAAATGAAGACCAAAGTTCATTTCCTATGCCGATCACTTCTTTTCTCACGATACCCTACGAAAAAATCAGAGGTCACAACATAAAATGCTTCCTGAGACAGACACTAACTTCTCTCGGAAAGCCATTTCGAGCATGCGGGTGTGTACCGCCCAGAAACTTGTTTTTCACTGCCCTACACGAAGTATTCATTCCACTGTCTCCCAAGACATGTTCATTCCACTATCTCCCAGGACGTAGCGTCCTTCTTTCATTCCCAAATAACTACTCTCGTACATCCCTCCAGTCCTGTAGGAGAGGGATATCTAGCCTGTCGTTGGCTGGGGATTTTTCCTGCCACCTTACCAACAGCTCTGTTACTACCGACTAATCTTAACAAAGTGAATTTACAGTTTTCGAAACTAATGGCCAATTTACATAAATGATGCTTTCCATGAAGCTCGCACGCCAGTTTGATGTTATTTAACGGGTAAATAAATTATTTCGTGTATAATGTTGAAATTATTGGTTTGGAACGTCGCTGACCTAGTCATTTCATAAACAGTAAAGTAAACCTCAGCAAATTATAAAATACTCTACGGCATTTATTGCGAACATCTCGCCCAGCGCGAAGTCCCAAGCGACTGAAAAAAGCGCAGGTGACTTCTCTATATAAAGAACGGACCCGCAAAATTATTCTTTTTGCTGCATAACTCTAGAGCGTTTTTGAGTTGGAATGTAAAAAATTTCTTTGAGACGGTAAAGCTTCTGTCCATGATTGAGCACGATTATAGAAAGCGCCGCTAATGCGAAACTTAGCTTGCCCATTTCTCAAGTGTATGAAGCGCAGCAGGCAGATTCCATATTGCCAGATTTCAGAAAAGCGTTTGACATTGTGCCCCATCGTAGGCTGTTAACGAAGGTACAAACAAGTGGAGTGGGTTCGCAGATATGTTAGTGGCTCGAAGACTTTCTAAGCAACAGAACCCAGTATATTGCAGTGGACGGCGAGTGTTCAGAGGCAAGCGTATCGTCAGGAGTGTTCCAGGGAAGTGTGATAGGTCCGCTGTTATTTTCAGTACACGTAAATGATCTGGCGGAGAAGGCGGTCAGCAATATACGGTTGTTTGCTGATGGTGCTGTGGTGCATGGGAAGGCTGGTCGTTGAGTACTCTATGAGGATGTAAGAGGGCTTAGACAAAATATCTACTTGCTGAGATGAGTCGCAGCTAGGTCTAAATGTAGAAAAACGTAAGTTAATGCAGATGAGCAGGAAGAACAAAACCGCGTAATGTTCCAGTGCACTAGTGGCCTGCTTGACAGTCACGTGATTTAAATATTTGGTCGCAACGTTGCAAAATAATATGAAATGAAACGAGTACGTTGGGATTGTAGTAGGGAAGCCGTATGGTCGACTCCGGTTTAGTGAGAGACTTTTAAAAAAGAGTGGTTCGTCTGTAAAGGAGACTTCGTATAGGAAACTAGTGCGACAAATTCTTGAGTATTGCTCGACTGTTTGGGATCCGCGAAAAGTCGAATTAACGGAAGCCTATGAACCAGTACAGAGGCGGACTGCTGGATTTGTTACCGCTATATTCGAACAAAGCGCAAGTATTGCGGAGATGCTTCGGAAACTCAAATGGGAGTACCTGGAGGGAAGGCGGTGCTCTTTTCGAGGAACACTATTGAGAAAATTTTGAAAATCTGCATTTTAAACCGACGATTTACTGCCGCTAATGTACATTTCAAGTAAGGACTACGAGAATAAGGACAAAGTAGGGCTCTTACGAAGGCATACAGATGTCGTTTTTCTCTCATTCTGTTTGCTCGTGGAACAGGAAAGGAAGTGACTAATATCAGTAGTAGGTACCCAAAGCCACGCCCCGTGCTTTGGCTTGTGGGTTGTATGTGTTGATGCATTAGCACAGATTTAAGCAACAATCCTGCACAGCACTTAATTTTGCTTAGTGAATGTAGGTCAGAGTAGAATATCTATCTATCTGTTGGTAACAAGCCGGCCGCTGTAGCTGAGCGGTTCTAGGCGCTTCAGTCCGGAACCGCGCTGCTGCTACGGTCGCAGGTTCGAAACCTGCCTCGGGCATGGATGTGTGTGATGTCCTTAGTTAGGTTTAAGTAGTTCTAAGGGGATTGATGACCTCAGATGTTGTCCCATAGTGCTCAGAGTCATTTGAACTATTTTGTTGGTAACATTTTTCATGTGGATCAGTAGACAGGTGCGAGCCTTTCAATCGGACTCCACTTCGGCGACTCGCGTATCCTTAATCTGCCCCAGTTGTCCAACCAGGCAAAGGAGACCTACAGTCTAACGTGGAATCAGAACCATGTGTTGTTCCTAGCGACACCTCATATCGTCGAGAGGTAAAGGCTAGACAGATTAAAGACAGATTTCCGTGCAGACTCCCCGCGAGGTTTGAGGCGCCATGTCATCGATTGCACGGCCCCTCCCGCCGGAGGTTCGACTCCTACCTCGGGCATGGATGTGTGTGTTGTTCTTAGCATAAGTTAGTTTAAGTAGTGTTCAAATCTAGAAACCGACGACCTCCGCAGTTTGGTCACTTAGGAATTCACACACATTTGAACATTCGAAAGACAGATTGAAAATTTCCGTGATGGTGTCAGGATTGATCCCGCGACCTTACGGTTTGCATCCACGTGCTTTACCACGAACTTGGAATCTCCAGTTTGGCTGTTTTAAGTAAGTACCCAATACGTGCCTGTGTGGGTTTTCCTCGTCGCGTTGTCTACATCAGAAAATCCGGACCTCTCGCCGCTAATCCTGTCTGCGCCAGCTCAGTGCAACAGGCAGCGCTGAGCCGTCCACGTTTGGATTTTCTTGTTTCCATTCATACACATTCATACAGCGAGTTTTTCTTAAGCCCTTCCTACATGTAGAAAACTTTACTCACCTTGCTAAGCCCCTTCTAGCTGGACTGGACGCTCACAGCTAAGATTCACTCAGATCAGTATACTGTGTTCAAGCACCATGAATGGCCTCGCAGAAAACGATTTATTGTCAAGTAGCCAACACGGGTTCGGAAAATATTGTTCTTGTGAAAAATCACCAGCTCTTTACTCTCACGAAGTATTGAGTGCCATCGACAGGGCATGTCAAACTGAATCCATCTTTTTACATTTCCAAAATATTTTTGATACCGTTCCTTACAAGCGACAGCTAATCAAATTCCATGCCTTTGAAATACCATCTAAGTTGTGCGACTACATACGTGATTACCTTTCACGAAGGAACAGTCCGAAATAGTTGATGGAAAGGAGTAAAATAGAAGTATTATCTGGCATCTCCAAGAGATTGTTATAGGCCTGCTGTTGTTCCTGATTTACAGTACATAAACGATTTAGGACACAATCTGAGCAGTCCTCTTAGGTTGTTTGCTGATGGTTCTGACACTGCCAGTTTTTTAAAGTCATCAGATTAACAAATCAATAGCAAAATGGTTTCGACAAGAAATCTGTATCGTGCGAAAAGTGGCAGTTGACACCAAATAATGGAAAGTGTGAAGTCAACCATGTGTGTAATAGAATCAATCAGCTAAATTTCGGTTACATAATAAATCACATAAATCTAAAGGCTGTAAATTCAATTTAATACTCAGGGTTACAGCTACGAATAATTTGAATTGGAACGATGACATAGATAATGTTGTGGGGAAAACAAACTAAAGACTGCGATTTATTGGCAGTACACTTAGGAAATTGAATATATGAAGGACGCATTTTCTAATTGTTTGTGTGTTAATCAAAAGATACATTCAATGAAGATTTAATGCTTATACAAAATATACTAAGGTGATAAAAGTCATGGGATAGTCTACGCATATATACAGTTGGCGGTAGTATCGCGTACACAAGGTACAGAAGGGCAAAGCATTAGCGGAACTGTCATTTGTATTCAGGTGAGTCATGCGAAAAGGTCTGCGGCGTGATTATGGCCACATGACGGAATTAACAGACCTGAAAGTTGGAATAGTAGTTGGAGTTGGACGTATGGGACATTCCATTTCGGAAATCGACAGGGAATTCAATATTCCGAGATCCACAGTGTCAAGAGTGTGCCGAGAATACCAAATGTCAGACATTACCTCTCACCACGAACAACGCAGTGGCCGAGGTGCTTCACTTAACGACCAAGAACAGAGACGTTTGCTTAGAGTTGTCAGTAATAACAGACAAGCAACACAGCGTGAAACAATCACAGAAATCAGTGTGGAACGTACGACGAACGCATCCGTTAGGAAATTGCACAGAAACCTGACGTTAATGAACTATGGCAGCACATGACCGACGCGAGTGCCTTTGCTAACAGCACGCCATCACTAACTCTCTTGAGTCCGTGACCACATCGGTTGGAGCTCAGACGCCTGGGAAACCGTGGCCTGGTGAGGTGAGTCCTGGTTTCAGTTGGTAAGAGCTGATGGTAGACTTCCGGTGTGACACAGACCACATGAAGCCATGTACCCTAGTTGTCGACATAGCACTGTGCAAGCTGTCGGTGGTATCATAATGGTGTGGGCTGTGTTTACATGGGATGGACTGGGTCCTCTGGTTCAACTGGAAGTGGTTACGTTCGGCTGCATCGAGACCATTTGCAGCCATTCGTGGACTTTATGTTCCCAAAAAAACGACGGAGTTTTTCTGGATGACAATGCTCTGTGTCACCGAGCTACAGTTGTTCACGAATGGTCTGAATAACAGTCTGGACAATTCAATTGAATGATTTGGCCACCCAGATCGCCCAATATGAATCATATGGAATGTTTACAGGACATATTCGAGAGGTCAGCTCTTACACAATGTGCTGCACCAGCAACACTTTCGCTATTATGGACTGCTATAGAGGCAGCATGGCTCATTGTATTATCAGAGAATATCCAACGGCTTGTTGAGTCTATGCAACGTCGAGTTTCATCAGTATCCTCGGCTAAGGAGGCCTGACATAATATGAAGAGGTATCCCATGACTTTTGCAACTAAGTCTATTAAACAATTTAGGTAGAAGAAAGGCAAACTAATGTTTGTTCCATTTGTAGATTTGAAGAAAGCTTATGGCAATATTAAAGGAATAAAGACTTTGAAATTCTGAAGTTAGCAAAGATAAAGTGCGGAGAGCAAAAGTTGTCTACAATTTGTACATAAACCAGATTGGAGTAGTAAGAGTCCAAGAACATGAAAGGTAAGTCGTGTCTGAGAAGGACGTTATCCACGACTGTAGCCTATCCCCAATATTATTCAGTTGTGTAAGCAGTGAAGGAAACCAACAAGGAAGTTGCAACTCGTATTTACTTGAAATTATTTACTTGGTTTCACCCTACAACTTTTAAGACCCCCAACCTCCCACCCACGCACATCCACTTCCTTTAATACGGAATTCACCATTCTTTGACACCGATCACTTCTTTTTCCTCAGTTCGATTCGGAATCTCCTCTCTAGCTATCCGATCTACACAGTTGATCTTCAGCACTCTCCTGTAGCACTACATATCGAAACATTTTTGTCTCTTCGTGTATGAAGTTTTTATCTTACACGCTTTTCTTCCTTACAAGCCTACACTCCAGACATATAGCTCTAGATAAGACTTCCTAAACATTTAAATTTATATTCGATGTTAACGAATTTATGATTTACAGAAACGTTTTTCTCGCTGTCGCCAGTCTGTATTTAATATACTGTCTACTTGGGCCACCGTCAGTTAGTTTGTAGTCCAAACACCAAATCAATTTCTGACTTTAGTGTTTGATTTTCTAATCTAATCCCTCAGCATCACCTGATTTTATTAAACTTCATTTCAAGTCATTGTCCATTCTGTTCAAGTGTCGTCTCTGATAGAATTACAATGCCTCTTGGAAGCCAATAAGTTCGAAGTATGTTAAAACACGTATCTCGAACGGAATGTAACATTAAAGCGCAATAAAATGCCTAATCAGAAGTAAGGTTTTCCCTAATATCTCCCGGATAAATAAATAAATTAATAAAATAAATAGATGAAAAATTTGTTTCATACTCCCATATATGCTGGCAATATGATGGAAGTTCAAGGCCAATAAATAAACCTTAGTCATACATTATCTTTCAAGCCATTGTACTGATGGATGGACTGTACGTCTGGATCATTCCACGTACATAAAGCCTTATTTCATGAGCAATAAGAAATGATAGTCATATTGATAAGATTGAGAAATCTGCTTGAACTGTAAATGACACTGTTAGCATGACTATACTGCCTTCGCCATAATAATAAACATGATGTAAATATTATGGTGTGCATTCTCATTGTGTTTCGTTCCACGTGAAGTGGAATCCAAGATGTATCGAGTATAGTGAAGTACGATAATACAGATACGTTTTATCGTTTGAGTTACGTGCATATCAAGCCTGTGATAGTAAGGAAAAACAGCTTCACCGGCACATTTAACATTAACAGGACTGGCCAGCCAGCTAATCTGAAGTGATGCGAACATTTGCAGTTAAGACATAAGAAGCGATGAGCACACCATCATTTAACTTGTAAACAAAATGAAATATTAAACGCCAAAATATGGCTCTACGCTTCTTAGGGGCCCAGACGGAAAACATAAGCCCTCATTCTTAGCTGACCTAGTACTGCAACTAAAAACAAGAGTGATGAAAATTCCAACACAGGGTAATTTTTCTGCGTGATCTATGTGTGACGTAAAAGAGTATTGGCGTGGATTTCACGGTGTAGTTGTATATCTCATTCACTGAAGGTGTAAATTACAGTCAGTAGTCTGGTAATCTCTGAAGTCGTTCGATATCCGATTTCGAGGAATAAATTTCAGTAATGGAAACGTCATCTGCTACGTTGATAACCAGGCGAACAACAGCAGAATCCGGCTAACCATTTAAGCGTCACACTTTCTTCTTGTGTTACGTGCTGCGTGGTTAAATGATGATAGTATCCCCTTGGGTAAAATATTGCTAAGATAAAATTGTCCCACGTTCGGATATCCGGGCAGGAACTCATCAGGAGGAAGTCTTTATCAGGAGAAACAAAAGGGACGCTCTACGGATCGGAGCGTGAAACATCATGGCCCTTAATCCGGCAGGCACGCTACAAAATTTTTAAAATGGAAGTAGATAAGTTACAGTTAGATATAGTGGAAATTAGTGAAGTTTGGTGCAGGAGGAACAGGACTCCTGGTCAGGTGAATGTAGGGTTATAAACAGAAAATCAAATAATGGTAATGCAGGAGTAGGATTAATAATGAATAAGAAAATAGGCCAGCGGATAAGCTACTGTGAACAACGTAGTGAACGCATTATTGTAACCAAGAGAGACACGAAGCCCACTCCCACCATAGTACTACAAGTTTTAATGCAAACATGATCCGCAGATGATGAAGAGATTGAAAAAAATGTATAATGAGATAAAAGAAATTATTTAGATAGTTAAAGGAAACGAAAATATAATAGTCTTGGGGTTCTGTAAGTCGATAGTAGGAAAGGGAAAGAATTTTGGACAGAGAATAATTTAGCACTTCATTAAGAATCTTGAAAGAAGGCTATACAACTGGAAGAAACCCGGAGATACCAGAAGGTTTAAGATTGATTACATAATGGTAAGACAGATTTCGGAACCACATTTTAAATTATAAATCGTTTCCAGAGGCAGCTGTGGATTTTACTGCAGTTTATTGATAGGAACTGTAGATTAAAACTGAAGAAACTGTAAAAAAGTAGAAAATGAAAGAAATTTGACTTCGATAAAGTGAAAGAACCAGAGGTTGTTGAGAGTTTCAGATAAAGCATTAGGGAACGATTGACAAGAGTAGGAGAAAAGAGTACAAAAGAAGAAGAATGGGTAGCTTTGAGAGATGAAATAGTGAAGGCAGCAGAGGACCAAATAGGTAAAAAGACGGGGCCGAGTAGAAATCTCTGGGCGACAGAAGAGATACTGAATTTAACTGATGGAAGGAGAAAATATAAAAATGCAGTAAATAAAGCAGGAGAAAAGGAATACAAACGTCTAAAATATGAGGTTGACAGGAAGTACAAAATGGCTAAGCAGGAATGGCTAGAGGAGAAATGTAAAGATTTAGAGGTATATATCACTAGGTGAAAGATAGATACCACCCGAAGGAAAATTAAAGAGGCATTTCGAGAAAAGAGAAGCAGCTCTGTGAATATCAAGAGCTCTGATGGGAAACTAGTCCCAAGCAAAGAAAGAAAGGCTGAAATGTGAAAGGAGTATATAGTGGGTCTTTACAAGGGAGAGGTGCTTGACAGCAATATTATAGAAATGAAAGAGGAAGATGAAGTGGGAGAATACTGCGAGAAAAATTTGACAGAGCACTGAAAGACCTAATCGGAAATTAGGCCACGGAAGTGGACGACATTCCTTTAGAATTACTGGCAGCCTGTGGAGAGTCAGAATTGAGAAAACTATTCCATCTGGTGAGCAAGAGGTATGAGACTGGCGAAATACCCTTAGAATATAATAACTCAAAGTCCAAAGAAAGCATGTGCTGACAGATGTGAATATTACCGAACTATCAGTTCACTAAGTCATGCTGCAAAGTACTAACAAAAATTCTTTAAGGAAGAATAGAAAAATGTGGGCCTGTGCGAGGCAATACTGATGCTATGATTTATCTTACAAGATAGGTTAAGGAAAGGTAAACCTACATTAATAGCATTTTCAGACTTAAAGAAAACTTTTGACAATCTTGACGGGAATACCCTCTGTGAAATTCAGAAGGTAGCAGGGGTAAAATACAGGGAGCGAAAGGCTATTTACAGAGATCAGACGGCAGTTATAAGGATCGAGAGACATGAAAGAGAAGCAATGGTTGAGAAGGGAGCGAGACACTGGTTGTAGCCTATCCCCGATATTATTCAGTCTGTATTTTGAGCAAGCAGTAAGGAAACTAAAGCAGAATATGGAGTAGTAATTGAAGTCAAGGGAGAAGAGACAAAATCATTTAGTTTTGCCGATGACGTAATTCTGGCAGAGACAGCGAAGGACTTGGAAGAGCAGTTGAACGGAATGGACAGTGTCTTGAAAGGAGTATATAAGATGAACATGATTAAAAGCAAATTGATGATAATGGAATGTAGTCGAATTAAATGAGGTGACGCCGAGGGAATTAGATTAGGAAACGATGCAAAGTAGTACATGAGTTTTGTTATTTGGCCAGAAAAGTAGCTGATTATGGCTGAAGTAAAGAGGATATAGAATGTAGATTGGCAATAGCAAGAAAAGCGTTTGTGAAAAAGAGAAATTTGTTAACATCAAATATGGAGTTAAATGTCAGTAAATCTCTTCTCTACGCATTTGTATGGACTGTAGCCATGTATGGGAGTAAAATGTGGACGATAAACAGTTTGGCCAAAAAGAATATAGAATCTTTCGAAATGTGCTGCTACAGAAGTATTAGATAGGTAGATTACGTAACTAATAAGGAGGTATTGAATGGAACTGGGGAGAAAAGAAATTTGTGGCACAAACCTGCTAGAAGAAGGGATCTGTTGATAAGACACATTCTGAGACTTCAAAGGATCTCCAAATTAGTACTGGATGGAAGTGTGTGTGTGTGTGTGTGTGTGTATGTGTGTGTGGAGAGAGGGGGCGGGGGGGGGGGGGGGAGGGGGGAGCAAGCCAAGAGATGAACACGGAAAGCAGATTCAGAAGGATGTGGTTGCAGTAGTTATTCGGAGATGAAGAGACTTACACAGGATAGAGTAAGCATGGAGAACAGCATCAAACCAGTCTTTAGGCTGAAGACCTGCCAGCATTCGGCAGCTTCGTGCATTTGTTCCAGTACATCTGGCAGCTTAAATCTCTTGTTATTTCTCACGATAAATTCCTTAATTTGGCTCCAGGTGAATTCTGTTGGGTTCATATTGCAGTGATACGGTAGCAACAGGAAAAATTGAGCACCTTTACGATGTGCTCAATGCCGTAAAAATTGTTTTCCATTTTTCTACGATGCTTATCACTCTGGCTCTTGTGAAACCAGATCTCTGGTATAAAATAACGGACAGTCCAAATAAAGATTATTTGATTTTTCATTTTTCCCCAAAACGTAATACGTAATCTTTTCTTAATTTAAACGTTTTTGATAACAATATTTTATAAAATGTCGATAAGTATTTACAATTGCAATAAAAGCACGAATTTTCCATGCGATATGTAATTAGAAATAAGAAGAATTGAATTTTTCACAAAAATATTAGATATGTGTTAATTACATATATTTGATGAAGGTATTCGAACTGAACGAAGAAAAATCGAAAAGGAGAACACACCGAGATTGGAAACAGCAGTCCATAGAGTACCTAACTACCATTCTCCAAACTACTGGTTAAGATACGCATCTCATTTACAGAAACGGCTAAATGTTAGTAAATACTGCTTTTCGAAAACTCTTTGTGGTGTGCGTACTGTAAGATCTTCAGTACACACACCATCAGATTATTGTCGCTCTAACGAAGTAGGCGAGTGTCAGCAATATCTCTCATGGTCTTATCGTGGCGTGTATATCTTCTGCCGTTAGGTCAAATGACAGAAATGCAAGTTGGACGCTTAGAGAAGCAGATTGACGGTGACCAACTTTAAACAGAACTTGATTAATTTTCACACACATTTATTAAAATAATAACAAACATAAAAATTAATTAACTTGGCTGTGGATGCTATTTACAATTGACAATCTGAAGTTCCTTTGGTGTTGGTACGTTAATCTTATTCTCACATGTATCTCTGATACTCGACAAAAGGGTCTATCCATTTATCTACATGGCTATGTACAGGAATATGGTAATCTTATTGGGCGCAGACCGAAACTTGACTATAGACTGGTGCAGACAAATGCAGACTGACTAATCGGAGGTCTGTACACTCGTTATAATACCTCACGCGTTCATGTATCACTGCGCGAGTGTGATCCGCGAAGAGAAAAGGTTCTACGTTAGCAGCAATCTCATTGGCTGCATTACATATTAATACGCGGATTGGTGGAAGCAGAATTTGGTCCGTCTCTATGGTAGCGCCGTCTCGTAGTGCGGAGACGGACGAGCGCTGCGCCTGCGCTGTTGTGCTTAGCGGGGCGCGCTCTAGTGGGAAAGTTGTGTACGCGCTGACTACGTGGAACTATGTACACAACAATCTTCGAAGTCGATTTTTTGTGCAGTCTTCTGAACTACATTAAGTACAACTTGTTTCTCACCGATTTTTAAAAGTCTGCCAGGTGTGTGTTTCAGTGCGGAACAGGAAGCAGCGCCGGTCATTTTCGTTGTACATACTAACAGCGCTACGATCTCAGTTTGGTTAGCGAGACCACAACTGCAAACGATTTTTGGAACAGACTACATAGCTAAAGTATGATTAATAAAAACATTTACGGCTGTTAATGCATTACAATATCTGAAAGTATGATTTACAGCGACACCAGTAAACGTGTGCTGGTCACATTTATTCTTATGATGAACGAAGTATAGTTTCGCAGACTATTGCTATGCCATCGGGTGCTACATACTGCGACAAGGAGGAGAGGGCGTGGTATAACTCTAAAAGCCTCAGTTAACGGCTACTTACTCACGTGGTACGTTAAGTCAAAGGTGTGGGTCGGGAGGGCCAGCTCCTCACGTACATGAGACATTAGCATTTTCAACAGGAAACGCTACACGGCAGCGAGAGGCATGGCTCAGATTTAAAGCGTAAATATAAAAGTGCACACTTAGGCGCCGCAGCTGCCAGTGAACGACTGTCTCGCCAGTAATCAGTAGACTAATGTCTCATATGAGTCAGGTATATTGCTTTGTGATTAACTAGTCCACCCGTCTCCCACACATGACTTGTCACCCTGTTAAATAAGTAGTAGCCATCACCCATGACTGTCACTGTTTTTAAGACGGTATTATACTGCGCCCTTCCCTTCTCATTTCTTCATACGTGTGGCCATATTGTCCGTAGTTACTTTACATATCTTAAGGGTATTTGTGTTCCGTCTTTACAAATACAAGAAAATACTTTTTTTCTCACCAGCCGCGTTTCCCTTTATTGAAGTAAAGCATCATCAGTGATCCATCATTAAATAAATTTACAGTCTGATTTTTTTTTAGATCGAAATGCCCCCCCCCCCTCCAGTCATCCCCTAGCACGATATTTGACAGAAGATGTAAAGAACACATCAGGGCACTGAAAGTCAATACAAACTATGCAACATTTGTAGACCATCTAAAACAGGAGCACCACCGACCAAGCTCTATTCAAAAAGAGAAAAAGAGGTGAACATTATAAGATCAGTAAAGACAGACATCTTCTCCGTTTCCAAGAAAATTTTCACTTACACAAAGCATAAACACAAAATAAACAGTTACTCAATGCTCAAACAAATATTGGAAACCAGACACCACAAAAATTAACTGAAGAAATCACTTGAAAAAGAAAAGGGTATCCTTCACCCTCTCCCACTCAGTTCCCTGCCCCCCCCCCCTCCACCCCCGCCAGCCTTAGCAGTCTGCTATACACTTATGTCCACTTATCTTTGCTTCTCCGTTCCCCACTTATTTGCCAAAGAAAATTAAAAATGAAAATAAAATTCCATCACAATTCTTTCATTACTCTTACACAGTACGTAAATATAGAACAACATAATTAAATAGAGTAATACACATATAACTAAATACAGAAAGAAAGAAGTATAGATCGAACGAATATTGTACGAAAAAGGGTGCCGTGTGAAACGTAAAAAAATCTTAGTTCTGCAAAGCAAAGAAAAATTAGACCACAAGTATCAGTGCTTAACGAAGGAAGACACCAAAAACTGTCTCTTATAGGCGAAAAACCAAGCAAAACTTACCATAAGTAAAAAGCTTCTAACTGTTAACGAACTTCTTTTCCATCTAAAAAACAAACTAAATAGTAAATATATTTAATTTCAGACCACTGATGACGCTCTACTTCAATAAAGCGAAATATGTGCGGGGAGAAAAAGACGCATTTTCTTGCAGTTGTAAAGACGGTTTCAAAAATACCCGTCCTTCTTGTGGCACGCGACGATGGAGCAGAAGTCTCCGAAATTGGTCACAAGATTTATATTTTCCAATTACATTAAAACAATAAAAAGAAGACTTCAGAACAAAAGTGGCAGAACAACACACACGCAAATATCTCATAAAACACCAGTGTAAGTATTTGCATTTGATACTCAGAACGCTCGAAACGCATCGTGGTATGGACGGTAAAATGTAACTGGTGAGTGTTTTATTAATTAAATCATGAGTCATCCACACCGTGATAGCAGCAGCTTACTGAAGTGGATTTTTCAGTCTTAGCAGTCATTCAATGCTCCCGGAAATTGAGCGCCGGCTGTTTTACCCTTGCTCTCTCTCCACTCAAACTCTCAGACCCTCTATACACGGATAGCTATGGTAGATAAACATCTGTAGTGGAGGCTGCCTTTTACCGCACTAAGTCGTGCAAGATTCAATAGAACACGATCACTGGGAGCGAATATTCGCCTTGGAGGCAGCAGCTCCGGCCTGCAACAAACGGTACCTCTCGAGGACGTCAAGCCATGCGTGCCGGGGTAGCGATGACGCAGAGAATACATTTGCATCACGTAGTGAACAGCTGTTGATGTTACACGTACTCACAGACGCCACAAACGGAATTAAGCGTCTTGTGGATACGCATCCTGCACTGTAACGCACAGCAAACTCAGGTTAAATACCATTCCGGAATTTACTTCGTCTATCAGGACTGCTATAACGCGACTTCAAGTAAGACTCACTTTGACAGAATTTTTTTTAATCATTTGATTTCTGAGTGGTTCAATATGACCAGTACGATTTATTCAAGTTACTACCCAATGGAGTGGCGTGTAACATTCAACACACTTATTTTTTGTATATACACAGTAAGCTGCTATCAAGGTGTGGATGACTCATGATTTAATTAATAAAACACTGCATCAGTTACGTTTTTTCATCCATACCATGACGTGTTTAGAGGTTCGATTCTGAGTATCAAGTTCAAATATTTACACTGATATTTTATGAGATGTTTGAGTTCGTGTTGTTCTGCCACTCTTGTTCTGAAGTCGTCTTTTCATTGTTTTACTGTGACTGAAAAATATAAATCTTGTAATTTGTTACGTGCTGATGTAAGAGCATAGTATTTCTTACCTTTCTGATTACAAGTAGCGTGCCTCCTTTATTGTGCAGAAATCCACAAACACGCAAACCATCAAATCACTCACACTGTTTGTTTGTGTGGAATTAAGATTTACATGTAAAATATAGAAAATATGGTCCAACGGTACTGCCATATGACGACTTCCCAAAGAGTTTTGATACAGTCGGAAGTGTTTTGCTTTCGTGGATTACACTGTTTACATCAGCTTATTTCTTAAAACTTCTATCCCCAAACTACTATTTTATTTCTATTGCACACTATTTTGTTGCAAATATTAAGTGGCATGCATGAAATAATGATCATATTCATGGATTTGCTGTAATTATTGTATACAGCGAGAACATTTGAGGGAATTAACCGATACACTATCTAGCCTGTTATTGAGAATTTTTTTCTCTTTACTTTTTGTGGAGTGCAAAAACTTCCAACTTTGGCATTAAATTCATTGTGTGTGATTTCTGGAAGTGATGGACTGCCTGATGATCTTCTTCTATGAAACTTCCTGGCAGATTAAAACTGTGTGCCGGACCGAGACTCGAACTCGGGACCTATGCCTTTCGCTCGCAAGTGCTCTACCAACTGTGCCACCTAAGCACTTGCGCGCGAAAGGCTTCCCCAGTTCGTGTCTCGGTCCGGCACACAGTTTTAATCTGCCAGGAAGTTTCATATCAGCGCACACTCCGTTGCAGAGGGAAAATCTCTTCTGGTTGGTTGGTTGGTTTGTGGGATTAAAGGGACAAGACGACTATGGTCATCGGTCCCTTGTTCCATAAAAACTAAAACCACCCAAAGAGAATAAAAAACGAACAATAGGAAAGACAGCAGACGAAACAGGACATGAAATACTCTGACAGAGACCAGACAAAACAAATTAAAACACACAGTGTGACGGTGGTTGGCCGACCGTAGAGAAAAAGAGGAAAAGCCAACCACCAAGAAAACTTTAAAAACTCAGTTTAAAATCAGAGGCTAGAAGAAAGAATCAACACTTAAAAAAAACAAAAAAACCCACTCAGATTAAAGGATAAAAACCCCCTGCCCGAATAAAACACAAAACCAAGTCCACCATGGCAGAGTCATCTGATAAAGGAGCAGAGAGCGTGTCAGGCATTGCAAAAGTCTGCCTGAGCACGGTGAGAAGGGCGCACTCCGACATAATATGGACCACCGTCAAGGACGCCCCACAACGACAAAGAGGGGGATCCTCACGACACAGTAAGTAACTGTGCGTGAGTCGGGTGTGGCCAATGCGGAGCCGACAAAGGACGACTGAGTCCCTGCGGTTGGCTCGCATGGATGACCGCCACACAGTCGTCGTGTCCTTGACGGCACGGAGTTTGTTAGGGGTGGTCAGACCGCGCCATTCAGCATCCCAAAACGAGAGAACTTTGCGGCGTAAGACTGCCCGCAAATCAGCCGCCGGGAGGCCAATCTCCAGAGATGGCGCACTGGTGGCCTCTTTCGCCAGGCGGTCAACAGTTTCATTGCCGGGTATACCAACATGGCCTGGGGTCCAAACAAAGACCACAGATCTGCCGCTACGGGCGAGAGTATGCAGGGACTCCTGGATAGCCATCACCAGACAAGAACGAGGGAAACACTGGTCGAGAGCTCGTAAACCGATCAGGGAATCGGTACAGATAACGAAGGACTCACCTGAGCACAAGCGGATATACTCAAGGGCACGAAAGATGGCGACCAGCTCAGCAGTGTAAACACTGCAGCCAGCCGGCAACGAACGTTGTTCAGAATGGTCCCCTAGAGTTAGTGCATAACCGACTAGACCAGCAACCATCGAACCGTCGGTGTAGACAACGCCAGAGTCCTGATACGTGGCCAGGATGGAATAAAAGCGGCGTCGGAAGGCCTCCGGAGGGACTGAGTCCTTCGGGCCCTGTGCCAAGTCGAGCCGAAGGCAAGGGCGAGGCACACACCACGGGGGTGTACGCAGAGGGGCCCCGAAAGGAGGTGGAACAGGGAAACACCCAAGCCAGGAAAGAAGCTGTTTGACACGTACGCGCGATCGGACAACCCAACCAGGGCCGACGTTCTGGCAGATGAACTACTGACTGCGGGAAGAGGACACGATAATTTGGATGTCCGGGCAAGCTAAAAACATGGGCAGCATAAGCAGCCAGTAATTGTTGGCGTCGTAACCGCAGTGGAGGGACACCTGCCTCCACAAGTATGCTGTCCACAGGGCTGGTTCGGAAGGCACCAGTGGCAAGGCGTATCCCGCTGTGTAGGATTGGGTCCAGCACCCGCAACGCAGATGGGGATGCTGAGCCATAAGCCAGACTCCCGTAGTCCAGACGGGACTTGATTAACGACTGGTAAAGCCGTAGGAGAGTAGATCGGTCGGCGCCCCACCTGGTGTGGCTCAGGCATTGCATAGCATTTAGATGCCACCAACACGCCTGTTTAAGCTGCCGAATATGAGGCAGCCAAGTCAACCGGGCATCAAAAACCATCCCCAAAAACCTATGTGACTCCACCACTTTATGAAGCTCGCCGTCAAGATAAAGCCGCGGCTCCAGGTGAATAGTGCGTCACCGGCAGAAATGCATAACGCAGGTCTTGGCTGCGGAAAACTGAAAACCATGCGCTACAGCCCAAGACTGCGCCTTGCGGATTGCGCCCTGTAGCTGACGTTCAGCAGCTGCAATGCCAATAGAGCTGTAGTAAAGTCAGAAGGCGTCAGCATACAGGGAAGCGGAGACAGTATTTCCCACGGCCGCAGCGAGCCCGTTAAAAGCTATTAAAAACAGACACACACTGAGAACAGAACCCTGTGGCACACCGTTCTCGTGGACTTGGGAGGAACTATATGAGGCTGCGACGTGCACGCGGAAGGTACGATACGACAGAAAATTGCGGATATAGATCGGCAGAGGGCCCCGAAGACCCCATCCATGAAGCGTAGAAAGGATGTGATGACGCCATGTCGTATCATACGCCTTCCGCATGTCTAAAAAGACAGCAACCAGATGCTGACGGCGGGCAAAGGCAGTACGGATGGCCGACTCCAGGCTCACCAGATTGTCGGCGGCGGAGCGGCCTTTACGGAACCCACCCTGAGACGGAGCCAGAAGGCCTCGAGACTACAGTACCAAATTCAAGCGCCGGCTCACCATCCGTTCAAGCAACTTGCAAAGAACGTTGGTGAGGCTAATGGGACGTTAGCTGTCCACCTCCAAAGGGTTCTTCCCTGGTTTCAGAATGGGGACAACAAGACTTTCCCGCCATTGAGACGGAAACTCACCCTCAACCCAAATGCGGTTGTAAAGATCGAGGAGGCGTCGCTGGCAGTCCACTGAAAGGTGTTTCAGCATCTGAAAGTGGATGCTATCTGGCCCAGGAGCGGTATCATGACAAGCGGTGAGGGCACTTCGAAATTCCCACTCACTGAATGGAACATTGTACAATTCAGGATGGTGAGTGCGAAAAGAAAGACTCCGACGTTCTATCCGCTCCTCAATGGAGCGGAAGCCCAAGGGGTATTTGGCAGAAGCGGAATTCATAGCAAAGTGCTCTGCCAAGCGGTTTGCAATGACGTCGGAGTCAATACAAACTGCTCCATTTAGTGAGAGCGCAGGGACACTGACCGGGGTCCAATAGCCATAGAGGCGGCGAATCTTGGCCCAGACCTGCGATGGAGTGACATGGAGGCCAATGGTGGACACATACCGCTCCCAGCACTCCTGCTTGCGTTGACGGATAATGCAGCGGGCTCGCGCACGCAGCCGTTTGAAGGCGATAAGGTGGTCGATTGAGGGATGTCGCTTGTGACGCTGGAGCGCCCGCCGGCGAGCTTTATTCGCTTCAGCGATCTCAGGCGACCACCAAGGCAGAGTCAGCCGCCGAAGGGACCCAGAAGAACGGGGAATGGCAGATTTGGCAGCAGTAACGATGCCGGTGGTGACCGATTGAACCACTGCATCAATGGCATCGTTAGAGAGAGGCTCAATAGTGGCAGTGGAGGAGAACAAGTCCCAGTCAGCCTTATTCAGAGCCCATCTGCTAGGGCGTCCAGAAGACTGACACTGTGGTAGTGACAGAAAGATCGGAAAGTGGTCAGTACCACACAGGTCGTCATGCACTCTCCATTGGACAGACGGTAAGAGGCTAGGGCTACAGATGGAAAGGTCAATGGCGGAGTATGTGCCATGCGCCACACTGAAGTGTGTGAAGGCACCATCATTTAAGATCGAGAGATCGAGCTGCGCCAATAAATGCTCAACGATGGCGCCTCGACCTGTTGCCACTGACCCACCCCACAGATGGTTATGGGCGTTAAAGTCGCCCAGTAACAGGAAAGGTGGAGGCAATTGTGCTATGAGAGCAGCCAGGACATGCTGCGCGACATCACCATCTGGTGGAAGGTAACAGGCTGTGGCGTCCACACCCGAACAGCGACAGCCTCTAAAGGTGTTTGGAGAGCTACAGACTCGCTGTGAAGAGAGTTCAGGACATAGATGCAGACGCCACCAGACACCCTTTCATAAGCTGCCCGGTTCTTATAATAACCCCGATAGCCACGTAGGGTGGGGGTTCGCATTGCTGGAAACCAAGTTTCCTGCAGAGCAATGCAGAGGAAAGGGTGAAGTCTGATAAGTTGACTGAACTCAGCTAGATGGTGGAAGAAACCGCTGCAGTTCCACTGGAGGATGGTGTTGTCCATGGCTGAGAAAGGCTTGACAGGACTGGGAAGGGAGATTACGCCGCTGGGTCACCTGCTGCCTCCGATTTAGCACCTGTGATAGTGCTTTCCATGGCGTCTGATGGACCGGCGAGATGGAGGTCCTCAGCGGACCCCAGAATCTCCACCGCATCCTCAGACGCAGAGCTGGAAGGTTGCGGTGGGATGGCTGCCACCGCGAGTTCCTTGGGCTGAGAGCTCTTCTTGGGTTTCTCACGCCGTTAATTAGGTCGCACCAGCTGGGAGGGCTTCACCGATTCAGTCTCCGGGACGGAGGAGGATCGTGAGGCCCTACGACCAGCTGATTGCGGGCACTTACGCCATTGTCGGTCGTCAGGCTTCTCGCTGGCGGAAACCTGGGAAGGGAGGGTCCCAAGGGACCCCCTGCGAGTGTGAGAAGCCGAAGAAGTTGGACACTTCTCCGGCTTAGAAGTGGGGACGGACGTCCCCGATGAGTGAGGTGGTGTTGCTCCTGAGGTAGGTGGCGCAAGAGCAACCCGGTGGGTAGAGCCCCCCACTGGCGAAGGGGCAGGAGGAGTTTTACTACTCGTCGATCCGGCCACAATTGGAGAAACAGATGGGGCTAGCACAGGTGTTGTAGCAGCAGCGTAGGAAGATGTCATTCTCACAGGATGGAGTCGGTCGTATTTCCTTTTGGCCTCAGTATAGGTTAGTCGGTCCAGGGTCTTGTATTCCATGATTTTACGCTCTTTCTGGAAAATTCGGCAGTCTGGCGAGCAAGGTGAATAGTGCTCCCCGCAGTTGACACAGATGGGAGGCGGGGCACATGGAGTATTGGGATGTGTTGTTGTTGTTGTTGTTGTTGTTGTTGTTGTTGTTGTCTTCAGTCCTGAGACTGGTTTGATGCAGCTCTCCATGCTACTCTATCCTGTGCAAGCTGCTTCATCTCCCAGTACCTACTGCAACCTACATCCTTCTGAATCTGCTTAGTGTATTCATCTCTTGGTCTCCCTCTACGATTTTTACCCTCCACGCTGCCCTCCTATGCTAAATTTGTGATCCCTTGATGCCTCAAAACATGTCCTACCAACCGATCCCTACTTCTAGTCAAGTTGTGCCACAAAATTCTCTTCTCCCCAATCCTATTCAATACCTCCTCATTAGTTACGTGATCTACCCATCTAACCTTCAGCATTCTTCTGTAGCACCACATTTTGAAAGCTTCTATTCTATTCTTGTCCAAACTATTTATCGTCCATGTTTCACTTCCATACATGGCTACACTCCAAACAAATACTTTCAGAAACGACTTCCTGATACATTAATCTATATTCGATGTTAACAAATTTCTCTTCTTCAGAAACGCTTCCCTTGCCATTGCCAGTCTACATTTTATATCCTCTCTACTTCGACCATCATCAGTTATTTTATTTCCTAAACAGCAAAACTCCTTTACTACTTTAAGTGTCTCATTTCCTAGTCTAATTCCCTCAGCATCACCCGATTTAATTTGACTACATTCCATTATCCTCGTTTTGCTTTTGTTGATGTTCATCTTATATCCTCCTTTCAAGACACTATCCATTCCATTGAACTGCTCTTCCAAGTCCTTTGCTGTCTCTGACAGAATTACAATGTCATCGGCGAACCTCAAAGTTTTTATTTCTTCTCCATGAATTTTAATACCTACTCCAATTTTTTTCTTTTGTTTCCTTTAGTGTTTGCTCAATATACAGATTGAATAACATCGGGGAGAGGCTACAACCCTGTCTCACTCCTTTCCCAACCACTGCTTCCCTTTCATGCCCCTCGACTCTACTAACTGCCAACTGGTTTCTGTACAAATTGTAAATAGCCTTTCGCTTCCTGTATTTTACCCCTGCCACCTTAAGAATTTGAAAGAGAGTATTACAGTCAACATTGTCAAAAGCTTTCTCTAAGTCTACAAATGCTAGATACGTAGGTTTGCCTTTTCTTAATCTTTCTTCTAAGATAAGTCGTAAGATCAGTATTGCCTCACGTGTTCCAACATTCCTACGGAATCCAAACTGATCCTTCCCGAGGTCTTCATCTACCAGTTTTTCTATTCGTCTGTAAAGAATTCGTGTTAGTATTTTGCAGCTGTGACTTATTAAACTGATAGTTCGGTAATTTTCACATCTGTCAGCACCTGCTTTCTTTGGTATTGAAATTATTATATTCTTCTTGAAGTCTGAGGGTATTTCGCCTGTCTCATACATCTTGCTCACCAGCTGGTAGAGTTTTGTCATGACTTGCTCTCTCAAGGCCGTCAGTAGTTCTAATGGAATGTTGTCTACTCCGGGGCCTTGTTTCGACTCAGGTCTTTCAGTGCCCTGTCAAACTCTTCACGCAGTATCTTACCTCCCATTTCGTCTTCATCTACATCCTCTTTCATTTCCATAATATTGTCCACAAGTACGTCGCCCTTGTATAAACCTTCTATGTACTCCTTCCACCTTTCTGCCTTCCCTTCTTTGCTTAGAACTTGGTTGCCATCTCAGCTCTTGATGTTCATACACGTGGCTCTCTTCTCTCCAAAGGTCTCTTTAATTTTCCTGTAGGCAGTATCTATCTTACCCCTAGTGAGATAAGCTTCTACATCCTTACATTTGTCCTCTAGCCATCCCCGTTTAGCCATTTTGCACTTCCGGTCGATCTCATTTTTGAGACGTTTGTATTCCTTTTTGCCTGCTTCATTTACTGCATTTCTGTATTTTCTCCTTTCATCAATTAAATTCAATATTTCTTCTGTTACCCAAGGACTTCTACTAGCCCTCGTCTCTTTACCTACTTTATCCTCTGCTGCCTTCACTACTTCATCCCTCAGAGCTACCCATTCTTCTTCAACTGTGTTTCTTTCCCCCATTGCTGCCAATTGTTCCCTTATGCTCGTCTTGAAACTCTGTACAACCTCTGGTTCTTTCAGCTTATCCAGATCCCATCTCCTTAAATTCCCACCTTTTTGAAGTTTCTTCAGTTTTAACCTACAGGTCATAACCAATAGATTGTGGTCAGTGTCCACATCTGCCCCTGGAAATGTCCTACAATTTAAAACCTGATTCCTAAATCTCTGTCTTACCATTATATAATCTATCTGATACCTTTTAGTATCTCCAGGATTCTTCCATGTATACAACCTTCTTTTATTATTCTTGAACCAAGTGTTAGCTATGATTAAGTTATGCTCTGTGCAAAATTCTACCAGACGGCTTCCTCTTTCATTTCTTAGCCCCAATCCATAATCACCTGCTATGTTTCCTTCTCTCCCTTGTCCTACTGACGAATTCCAGTCACCCATGACTATTAAATTTTCGTCTCCCTTCACTACCTGAATAATTTCTTTTATCTCATCATACATTTCTTCATCATCTGCAGAGCTAGTTGGCATATAAACTTGTACTACTGTAGTAGGCATGGGCTTTGTGTCTATCTTGGCCACAATAATGCGTTCACTATGCTGTTTGTAGTAGCTTACCGGCATTCCTATTTTCCTATTCATTATTAAACCTTCTCCTGCATTACCCCTATTTGATTTTGTATTTATAACCCTGTATTCACCTGACCAAAAGTCTTGTACCTCTTGCCACCGAACTTCACTAATTCCCACTATATCTAACTTTAACCTATCCATTTGCCCGATTAAGGGATCTGACATTCCACACTCCGATCCGTAGAACCCCAGTTTTCTTTCTCCTGATAACGACGTCCTCCTGAGTAGTCCCCGCCCGGAGATCCGAATGGGGGACTATTTTACCTCCGGAATATTTTACCCAAGAGGACGTCATCATCATTTAATCAAATAGTAAAGCTGCATGTCCTCGGGATAAATTACGTCTGTAGTTTCCCCTTGCTTTCAGCCGTTCGCAGTACCAGCACAGCAAGGCCGTTTTGGTTAATGTTGTAAGGCCAGATCAGTCAATCATCCAGACTGTTGCCCCTGCAACTACTGAAAAGGCTGCTGCCCCTCTTCAGGAACCACATGTTTGTCTGGCCTCTCAATAGACACCCCTCCGTTGTGGTTGCACCTACGGTACGGCCATCTGTATCGCTGAGCCACGCAAGCCTCCCCACCAACGGCAAGGTCCATGGTTCATGGATGTGATGGGCGTCCGCAATCGCGGCATGTGAGGCTGGAAGTGCAGCGAGAAGACATATGGCCGAAATTCCAGCACTTAAAGCACCGCATCGGGGGAGGGATATAGGGCTTAACGTCACATCGGTAGACCATCACCTTGACCTTTTCCGGTAATGTATCCCCTTCGAAGGCCAAGATGAAGGCACCGGTAGCAATCTTATTTTCCTTCGGACCCCGATGAACGCGCCGGACGAAATGTACACCTCGGCGCTCTAAATTGGCGCGCAGCTCTTCATCCGACTGCAAAAGAAGATCCCTATGGTAAATAACTCCCTGGACCATATTTAAACTCTTATGGGGTGTGATCGTAACGGCAACATCCCCCAACTTGTCACAAGCGAGTAACCGTCGTGACTGGGCAGAGGATGCCGTTTGTATCAGGACTGAGCCAGAGCGCATTTTGGACAAGCCCTCCATCTCCCCAAACTTGTCCTCTAAATGCTCGACGAAGAACTGAGGCTTTGTGGAGAGAGAAGACTCCCCATCAACCCTCGTACAAACTAAGAAGCGGGGCGAATAACTGCTACTGCCATCCTGAGACTTACGTTCCTCCCACGGTGTGGCCAGGGAGGGTAACGTTTTCGGATCGTACTTCTGAGCGTTAAACTGAGCCCGAGAACGCTTAGAGACTGCTGGCGGCTGGCCATCAGCGAGAGACGATGTACCACGCTTCATTGCGGGTCATCCGCCCTGATGCCACCTACTCTGACCAAGGACCCTCCCCACGGGCGCCAACCAGCCACGGCAAGAGCCACCTGGCAGGATGGCCGTTGCCGGGAGTCCCGATACCCCAGGAGGATAGGCATCTACTCCTTGGCATACGTGGGGAGTTAACGGCGCAGGCATCAGTAGAGCGATCCCTGTGTTGTCAGGGGGCTACAACCAACAGGGTACATGGCGGCCCCACCACAACGGACTGGCTACCGTGCTGGATGTTAGGTAACATGTGGTTCATGGTCGCCGTCGGTGCAGAAAGAGGCACTGCACAGTGCAAGGTGTTATCTGCACGCAGAAAAAAAGTCATTCCCAAGAGATGGAGAGCGGACAGGACTGCAGTTCAACGGTGTATAAGCTGGCGAAAGGTCTGATCGCAAGATGGACACAATGCACCAAGTAAGGCGCCCTTCCCCAATCGGCTCGCTCTTCGGAAAATTTTGAGAGATAGAGGTCAAACCCAACAGGGGACCATCATATAAGGCCGAAAAGTTAGAGACTCCTTTTAGTCGCCTCTTACGACAGGCAGGAAAACCGCAGGCCTATTCTAACCCCCGAACCCGCAGGGGGAAAATCTCATTCTGGAAACATCATCTTGTATGTTCGTGATTTCTGCACAATGAAGGAAGCACAGTACTTCTAAGTAGACGGATAAAAACAATACTATTTCTAACATTAGCGCTTAAAGAATCATAAGATCTACATTTTCCGATTGCCATAGAACCATAAAAACACGATTGCAAGATAAGTGAGGCAGAACAACACATTGCACGTATCATATAAATACCACTGTAAGTATTTTCACTTGATAATGGCAATATGTTTTGGAAACTCGTAGTGCTAAAAGTGTAATTGGTATAGTTCAAAATGGTTCAAATGGCTCTAAGCACTATGAGACCTTATCAGCTGAGGTCATCAGTCCCCTAAACTTAGAACTGCTTAAACCTAACAATATCACACACATCCATGCCCGAGGCAGGATTCTAACCTGCGACCGTAGCAGCCGCGTGGTTCCGGACTGAAGCGCCTAAAACCGCTCGGACACCGCGGTATTCTATTATTTAAATCATGACTGGTGCAGTTGTACACTATCTAAATACATGGATTACGATGAATGAAAGGGAAGCAACTTGTCATACTGCATAAAACGTGCTTCTTTTGCATGGCATAATGGTTTTTCGAGCTACCTTTCAACATAAATTACGCGACTCATGCAGCCAAAATTGCCAAAATATGATTGCGGCTGTGAAACAACATTATTGTTCGATTTTCTTGGAGCAGAGTATGCAGTGAAGTTCAGCCATTTCGTGGAACTCCCTGGAAGTTCTTGACAATCCACGATATTTGTCAGGCTTGGGACATCCTGAAGAGAACTACAGTATCTCCCTTGCCGAAGAAAATTACGTCCCCCTTAGCTGTATGTGGCTTTTGGACTTTATATTAATGAGAAATGTGATACCAGAACCCGTCTGACCGATCTTGTGAAACATGTTACTAGTTGCAAGGATGTAGATAACTAAAATATCTGAGAGTGTTGAAATGTTCAGCACTGGCGACCGAAGACTTCTGGCATAACAAGTCATCCTCATTCAGCCAACGGCCTTGTAAGAATCAAAAAGGATCAACGAAATGAGGATGCAGAGGGCAACGGCAACCAAAGCAATAAAGACACATAGGTGCATCCCCAGTACATGTGGCCTATAATTAAAAAAGTTTAATGATTATCTCTCCATTGGCAAAAGATAGAGGAACACCAAGGGTAGGTGACCATGAGAAGAAGATTGAATAACCAATGAAATGATAACGTTCTATGAGTTGGAGCGTCGAATGACAGAAGTCTTAACGTGCTAGCGAAGCCAGAAAATCTGAAAAATTAAATGCTAACTCTCAGTCAACATGTAGAGGCTGTAATGGCAAGAAGACAATTACTTTGATTAGATGAGTGCAGACAGAGTAATACCAACAGCAGTATAAAATGGTATAACAGGAGTAGGATTCGTTATGAATAGTAGGGTAGGCCAGAGAGTGAGTTACTATGGACAGTTCAGTGACAGGGTTATTCTCATCAGAACCGACATCAGATCAACGCCAACAACTGTACTTCAGGTATATCTGGCGACGTCGCGAGCCGAAGATGAAAAGATAGGGACAGTATATGAGGGTATTGAATGGGAAATTCAGTACGTAAAGAGAGATGAGAACCGAATAATCATGGAGATTGAAATGCGATTGTAGGGGAAGGAGTAAAAAATTGGTTACGTACTATTTGGAGTTAGTGGTAGGAATGAGAGACGTAAACAACTAATTGAGTTTGCAATAATTTTCAGCTGCTATTAGCGAATACTATATTCAAGAATCTAAAAGGCCGGGAGATATGAGAAGATTTCAGTTATATTACACCATGGTCTGGCAGAGATTCTGAAATTGCACTGTAAGGTGGACCCAGGAGCAGGCATGTCACAGTTTGAGTGATGAAGAGTAGGCTGACGTTTAATACTAGTCAGGAAGAATCAATGTGAACGAAGTGGAATGAGGGGATACGCTTGAAGTTCTGAGGCTACAGATACTGCAGTTACGAAGAGCTGAGTATTTCAGTTGCAGAGGAATGGGCATCTCTAAAAACAACAAAGTTTCTAAAGAAACACGTAGGTATAGAGAAGATAAATGAGAAGAAATCGTGGATAACAGAAGAAATACTTCAGTTGATGCATGGAAGAAAGAAATACCAAACTGTTCAGGGAAATTGAGTAATACAGAAATACAAGTCACTTAGGAATGAAATAAATAGGAAGTGCAGGGAAGCTAGGGCGAATTGTTTCCATGAAAAACGTGAGTAAATTGAAAGAGAAATGCTGTCGGAAGGACTCGCTCAGCATGCAGAAAAGTTAAAACAATCTTCGGTGAAATTAAATACAAAGTTGGAAACAAAGAGGGCAACGGAAATTCAATTGATAAATGCAGAGGAGACAGCGGGTGGATGGAAAGAGTACATGCAAAAGCCTCTATGATGGTGAAGACTTGTCTAATGAGGTGACAGAAGAGGAAGTATGGGTCAATATGGAAGAGATAGGAGATCCAGTATAAAAATCAGCATTTGAAAGAGCTCTGGGAGACTTAAAATCGAATAAGACGGTAGGGATAAACAACATTCCATCAGAATTTCTAAAATCATTGGGGGAAGCGGCAACAAAACGACTATTCACGTTGGTGTGTAGAATGCATGAGACTGGCGGTACAGACTTTGAGAAAAACGTCATCCATAACAATTTCGAAGATTGCATGGGGCAACAAGTGGAGAATTACGAAAAATCAACTTAACTGCTCATGGTTCCTTTTTAGCTGATAACAAGAATAAAATGCAGGCGAGTGGGAAAGAAAATTGAGGCAGGGTTACATCACGATTATTTTGGCTTTAGGAAAGTTAAAGGCTCCAGAGAGGCAGTTTTGATAATGGAAACAAGATTGAAGAAAAATCCAGACTCATTCATAGGATTTGTCGACCTAGAAAAAGCGTTCGCCCGTTCCACAATAGAAAATGGTGCATGATGTGTGAAATTCTGAGAAAAATAGGGGTAAACTATTAGAAGCGACGCGTAACATCCAATATGCAAAGGAGCCAAGAGGGAACAATAAGAGTGGAAGACCAAGAACGAAGTTCTCGGATAAAAAAGGGTGTAAGGCAGGGTTGTAGTCTTTTGCCACTACTATTACATCTGTACATCGAAGAAACAGTGTCAGAAATAAAAGAAAGTTTCAAAAGTAGAAGTAAAATTCGAGGTGATGAGATGTGTGTTAAGATTCGCTGATGACATTGCTATCCTCAGTGACAATAAAAAAGAATTACAGGATCTGTTGCGCGGATTGAACAGTCTAATGAATATAGACTATGACAGAGCGAATCGAAGAAATATGAAAGAAATGAGAAGTAACAAAGATCAAAACAGCAAGAAACTTAACATAAGGATTAGTGACCACGAAGTAGATAAAGTTAAGGAATTTTGCTGCCGAAGGAGCAAAATAACCCATGACGGACGGAGCAACGAGGATATCAAAAGCAGATTATCACTGGCAGAAAGGGTATTCCTGGCCAAGACAAGTCTGCTAGTATTAACCATAGGAGTTAATTTGACGAAGAAGGTTCTGAGAATGCATGTCTGAATGGAAGTGAAACATGAACTGTGAGCAGAAGAAGACAGTCGAAGAATGCTGAGAAATTAGGTGGACTGATGAGTTAAGGAATGAGGAGGCTCTCCGAAGAATCAACGAGGAAAGTGATATATTTGAAACACTGTCATGAAGAAGAGACAGGATGATAGGATATCTGTTAGTACATCACGGAATAATTTTCATGGTACTAGAGGGAGCTGTGGGTGGTAAAAAATGTAGAGGAAAATAGACGCTGGAATACATCCAGCAAATAATTGAGGGCTTAGGTTCCAAGTGTTACTCTCAGATGAAGAGGTTGGCACAGGAATGAAATTCGTGCTGGGACACAACAAACCCGTCACAAAACTGATGACTCAAAAAAAGAAAAGAAACAGTTCAGTGGGATTCATGTCGTGCGATTTGGATGGCCAAAACATTCGCCGGAATTGTCCAAAATGTTCTACAAACCAACTGGAAACTGCTGTGGGTCCGGTGGCTTGATCACGTTGTATGGGACCACGAAGTTGCATGAACGGCTGCAAATAGCCGAACATAGCTATTTACAGTCAACCATCGATTCAGTTGGTCCAGGCAACCCAGTGCATTCAATTTAATCGCAGCGCACACCGTTATGGAGCAATCAACAGCTTGCACAGTTCTCTGTTGACAACTTGGGTCTGTGGCTTCGTGGTGTCTGCGCCACAATCTAACCCTCCTATCAACTCTTACCAACTGAAATTGGGCCTCTGCTGAGCAGGCGACGGTTTTACATTCGTCTAGGATCCAACCAATATGGTCACGAGCCCAGGAAAGGCGCTGCAGGCGATGTGTTGTTAGAAAAGGCAGTCGCGTCGGTCGTCTGCTGTCATAGTCCGTCAACGCCAAATTTCGCAGCATTGTCACATCGGATATGTTTATCGTACGTTCCACATCGATTTCTAAGGAAAGGCGCTGCAGGCGATGTGTTGTTAGAAAAGGCAGTCACGTCGGTCGTCTGCTGTCATAGTCCGTCAACGCCAAATTTCGCAGCATTGACACATCGGATATGTTCATCATACGTTCCACATCGATTTCTACGGTTATTTCACGCAGTGTTGCTTGTCTGTTAGCACTGACAACTCAACTCTAAGGCAGCTGCTCTCGCTCGTTAAGTGAAGGTAGTCAGCCACTGCGTTGTCCGTGGCGAGATGTAGTTCCTGGAATTTGCTACTGTCGGCACACTCTTGACACTGTAGATCTCAGAATATTGAACTCCCTAACGATTTCCGAAGTGAAGTGTCTCCTTCTTCCTCGTCCAAAGCCTGTTAATTCCCGTCGTGCAGCCATAATCATGCCGGAAACCTTTTTATACGAATCACCAGAGAACAAATGGCACCTTTGCGAATGTGCTGTCCTTTTATACCTTGTGTACGCGATACTACCGCCATCTGTATGCATGTGTATCGCTAGTCATGACTTCTCACCTCGGTGGAATTTAGGTTAATATTTTTAAAGGGCGTGTTTATTCGGTTGTATGATCATGTCGTACTAATACAGTATTTGTGTCCAGACAATTGTTGCAGATGTACGGCAAGTAATCTGGGCCGTCGTTGCGTGGTGATGTTTCCTTCTCCTTGCCATGTAGCCAGGGCGGCCCCCAAATAGCAGCAAATGAGAAACAGCTGCCCGTCATAGCAGCGACCGCGGGCTTCGATCAGAAGTGCAATTATTATTAAAAAGGACACAAAGTGATGTTCTTTTACTCGTTTAATGGTCCAATAATGGATTCTACGATGAGTTAATAGCGTGGCTGTTCTTCAATGTCCACCGCAAAATACGGATTATTATTTGTGGGCAGATACTGCACCGCAAGTCGGAATTAAATGGGAAAAGGCTGTGAGACAATGGTTGGATCTGAATATAACTGGCGTTCGTGAGGTCGTTGTTAATGGTTGACGATTTTGTCTACTACGGCTAAAGACGTGCAGATATCTGCGAGGCCAGGCCCACATATCTCTGAGCTTTAGTAAATTTTATTCAGAATCTGACTCATGAATATGGAAAACTGATAATTGTGAGCGGAGGACGCAAATTATCAGGGTAGTAAGTGGCATATTCAGACGTTTTTATCTTTTTTATGCTATAGTTTGTGACATGTTCAACACCCACGAGAATCATCTTTTTTTGGGGTCTATAGAACGAAAATCGAATCTAATATAATCTAAAAATAGACCAACACATAATTCTGATTGTTTAGGAGCAACGGAAAATGCGTGCCAAATTTAAAAGAAATAAAAGTATTGCAGAAGTTCGAAATATAGCGCGTACTTCAATGCGAGATGCTATTAATAATTTTCACAATGAAACTCTGTCTCGAAATGTGGCAGAAAGTCAGAAGAGATACTGGTCATATATAAAGCAAACCAGGGGCAAGACGCAATCAGTACCTACACTGCGCGATAACAACGGTGAAGTCATTGATGACAGTGCCACTAAAGCAAAGTTATTAAACACAGTTTTCCGAAAATCATTCACAAAAGAAAACGAAGTAAATATTCCTGAATTCCAAACTAGAACAACTGCCAAGATGAGACACATAAAAGTAGATATCCTCTGTGTAACGAAGCTGCTTAAATCACTTAATACATGCAAGGCCTCCGGTCCAGATTTTATACCAGTCAGGTTCCTTACAGAGTATGCAGATGCCATAGCTCCATATTTAGCAGTTATATACAACCTCTCGCTCACACAAATATCAGTACCTAAAGACTGGAAAATTGCTCAAGTCGCACCAATCCCCAAAAAGAGAAATAGGAGTAATCCGCTGAATTACAGGCCCATATCACTAACGTCGATTTGAAGTAGGGTTTTGGAACATACACTGTGTTCGAACATTATGAATTACCTCGACGAAAACTATTTATTGACACAGTCAACACGGATTCAGAAAATATCGTTCTTGTGAAACACGACTAGCTCTTTGTACTCGTGAAATAATGAGTGCTATCGACAGGAAATGTCAAACTAATTCCATATTTTTAGATTTCCACAAGGCTTTCGACACCGCTCCTCACAAGGGTCTTCTAACCAATCTGCGTGCCTATGAAATATTGCTTCAATTGTGCGACTGGATTCGTGATTTCCTGCCAGAAAGGTCACAGTTCGTAGTAATAGACAGAAAGTCATCGAGTAAAACAGAAGTAATATCCAGCGTTCCCCAACGAAGTGTTATAGGTCCTCTGTTGTTTCTGATCTGTATTAACGACATGGGAGACAATCTGAGTAGCTCTCTTAGATAGTTTGCAGATGGTGCTGTCATTTACCGTCTTGTAAAGTCACCAGACGATCAAAACGAATTTCAAAATGATTTGCACAAGATATCTGTATGGTGCGGAAAGTGGCAATTGACCCTGAATAAAGAAAAGTGTGCAGTTATTCACATGAGTACTTGTACAATAGCTGCAGTTCTCTAACGCCCATTTTCCCATTCTTGCTTGCTGTGACGTAGATATTCCCTACTGCCCTTGCAAGATCACGCAAACGTGAAAGAATCGTAGGAGGCACAGCATCTCTAGCTTCTCGCACCACGAAAGTAACTTTACAACCAATTTACCATACAGATTAACAATCGACATATTTGTATACGAATACGTTAAGGCACTGATGTTTGATGATGTTGATAGAAGTCTCTTGTTTCCTATAGTCACCACGATTCCTCTCACATGCATTTCTTCTTCGAATCGCAATTGGTTGGAGTTGAAAACAAACTCCTTACTGAACGATAGGGTACGTTTCTTTGTGTCATCTACAAATTTTCTGGCCAATTCCGGAGTTTGCTGTGCATCTTCAGGTTGACGCTTTGTTTGCAATTTCGTTAGCTTACATATTCCAATTCTGTAGCACTGTATGAAGTTATGTAACCATCCTCTGGTTCCCATTAAATCACTGTAATGTATGTCTCGCGCAATTTGATGTGCGTAACGTAGTAGGTCACTCTTAAGCACATCCTGTGAACTGTACCGAGCATCCTTGTAAGGTGTAAAGACCAGTCTTGTCCTTCCTTGAATATCCGTCGTTTTTATTATGGGCTATATTGTTATATTGCTGTGGACTTATTCGAATTCTGTTCGTAATTGGATTTTCTTTCTAGCCGCACACAAGAAATACAACGAACAAGTTTGCTTCTGCTACAATATTTTATTAAAATTGAAAGCCTGATTTTTGCATTGACCTCAATATCAGTTTCACATTCCTTTTAAAAAATTTACTTATTTAGAGCGATGTTAATAAATCATATTCAATACCTTATCTATTTCTATTATTCTAATGGCTAACGTCGGAGGTTCGAGTCCTCCCTCGGGCTTGGTTGTGTGTGTTGTCCTTAGCGTAAGTGAAGTTAGATTAAGTATTGTGTAAACCTAGGGACTGATGACCTCAGAAGTTTGGTTCCACAGGAACTATAGGCAAGGTTCCAAACTTTCTTCTAATTCTTTTTAATCTCATTAATTCTTTAATTTATAATTATTATTCTTAAATTTTATGTTAGCAAAAAAATCCCGCTTTATAGCTTTTTAATACTAAAATTGCTCTAAAATGCTATTTTAAGTGTTAGTTGTCACGAAGTTTCCCTAAGTTGGGCCCACGCCACAGGTTAAGCCTAGGAGCCTATCCTATTGGTAACCACTCAGATTTGCAGCCTCGATGTCTGGATGACAGGAGAGGAACGCTGCCGGCCTGCAGCTGACAGCTGGGCCGCGAGTTGCGTTCTGACAGGCGAGCTAGCGTCTAGATCCGTATTCCGCTGCGGTCTAGAATACTAACTGGTCAGCATGTTCCCTTTGAGAGTACATTCCGCAGCAGAGAGAAACTAACATGCTGAGATGAAATTCAGACCCTTACTATCATATTAGGCTTTACGGTACATCTTCAAAATGACAGAAATCTTCATGAGTGCGCACATATAACCGTTTCTCGAAGTCTACTTATCCTACCAGCCTTCTCTCCGATTTCCGCTCCAGCAAGTCTTGTCCGAGCTAGGCACCTGTATTCGCGGGGGTCTCGTAAACGGGAGACGGTTATGACTGGCAATATTTTGCCTGCCAAGCTAAAAGTGATTTTTGTTGATGCGACGATACGATACACGATCTTCCCAGTCCATTATACCAGATTGTAGCATGAACTTTTCTGCAGCACAGCATGGAAATTTGACATCTACTGGGTTCTGTTACTCATAGACGATTTTTTTTCAATATGATAATAAAGAAAAAATAATCAGAACTGTAAGACTCATATTCGTCAGAGAATAAATGTAATCTTTCTAGTTTTAACAATAGGGTTTATCTCTCTGCAAGTTTCACAGATGTTGATTTCTTGGGATAGTTTATGATTGATTGGCGACTCCAGAAAGTGCTGTGTGCACCACCACCATATGATAAGTAAAATTAGAAGCAAGGTCAGTATTGGCCGAATTTTGATGATTTATTTATAGCTACATCGATTTTCGATCACATAGTGATCATATTCATTGCTTTAGCGTACAAATTACAGCTCGTAGGCACTGGTGTCTAGTTATTAGCAGTAACAGAAGCTATGAAACGATCACAATATTGTGATCGTTTAATTTCTACGCTAAGGTACTCAAGATGATCATTATGTGATGGAAAATCGATTTTGCTATTAATAAATCATCAAAATTACGGCCAATGCTGACCTTCCTTCTAATTTTAGAATATGATTCACCGGCTTCTATAAGTGCGGTACGAGAGCTACCCACTCTTTCGACTAAAAAGGTAGCAATATTTAATTTTGTATTAATCTTACTGTAAAATTCAGAAGTTACTTGCAAAGAGCGGAAAATTCGAAGTTAATGAGAACACGCCGACGTTGTGATGTCTATGTATATCATAAATTAAAATCCCCTGCCACATAATATTGAGCGTAATAGGGTGTTCTACACAGCTGTTATTTCTTATGTACAACGTCTCAACGGGCGACCGAGCCCCGTTCTTTAGGTGCTGCGACTTTTGCTGTCTGTGTGCTCTCTGCCTCAACTGCCGTCATACAGTGATCTATTGTTTTATTCAGGCTACTATGTATAGCGAGTTCGATTTCCGACGTCCACTACACACTTTGATACTCTTTTCTTTCAGATCCCTGAATGATATTCCGTGAAATTCAAATTCTATCAGCGTTTTCCAATTTAGATGGACGAGGGAGCCAGCGATATTTTAAAAATTTAGTGCTGGATCCCAAGTGTTATTTACATTGAAACCTTCGAACCTGTTAAATAGATTTTCTGACATCTATATTTCGAAATAATCTTTAAAATGCGGTCCCAGAAGCATTGGCGTTTGGATCACGACATTGATCTCACAATATTTCATTTCATGATTTCTTTCGAGGCAGTGCTCGGCATCTCTTGGTTTTCCTGGTTGTTTTAGTTGTTTTAGTCAGGTGTGTCGCTGATGATCGTTGCATCTCTCCTAGACTATTCCGATAGCTGCCTTACCTAAGACATGCCACATTCGTATAGCATGCAGTACACATGCCGATATTGGAGACCTATATTTAACATTAGAAAGACTACTTTTTATCTTAACTGAAGGCGCCGAAATACACTCGACGCCGTGTTTCCGTTATGAGTCTGCGGGTCTTTCTGAACATTGGGCCAACAGTAAAAAGATAACAGATTTTTGGCATCTCTTCATCGGTTCCAGTCTCAATCTCTTTCTCAGACGTTCTTGATTTTGACTGCATCCGTTTGGGGATATGAGTAGCTGTTCTTCCGGAAAACTATTCATCTGTAGTGTAATTCTTCGGTGCGGTTCTCCTTGTCTGAAAGCGTTAAGGCTCTGTGGACCAGACTCTTTAGCACCGAGTTTCCTTGTGACAGATGGTGATGGTTCGAGGAGTAGAGATAGTGGTCCGCTCTTATCTTAACCAACACATCGAAGAAAGATAGTTGGCCCTTTTTGCTAGTTCCATTGCGCATTCATATTACGATCGACAGAGTTCAAATGGTTCAGGAACTCCAGATGTTTTTCCATTCCGTGTTGCCACACTACAAACATGTCGTCCACGGATCGATATAAACACGTTGGTATCAACTTGGCGGATTCTAGCGCCTTTATTTCAGAGTGTTCCACGTATAAGTTGACCACGACAAATGATAATGAAGTAGCCATCGCCGTGCCATCGGTTTGTTCATAATAAATCAATTAAGCAAATCAATTGTCTCCGACCACTCTTTCGGATATAATCGTGACATGAAATAAGTTCGGACCAGCATCGTGGAGAAAACACTAAGTTTCTGGGACAGCACAGTGAAGGAGGCTATAGACACAGAGATGTCAGAAAATCTAATGAACAGAGACAGAGATTTCAATTTAAATAAGGCTTACGGTCCGGCATTCAGTTGATTAAAATATTACCGGCAAACACATTCTTCAGAGGGGGATAAGGCTGAGAAAATTTGTGTTTCACGGAATATCAGTGCGACCTCTGAAAAACAAAACAACATCAAAGAGCGAAGTGTAAGTCAGGAATCGAACTCGGCTATAAATAGCGTCGTGAGGCCAACATTAGTGCACTGTCTGGTTGTAGTCCAGGCAGCGAGTACACGTGACAGCAAAACTCGCAGCAGTTGAAGAAGTCGAAATAATGGGCAGAAAATGGAAACAACAACTGGTCAGAACATCCGGAAGCCCACTGTTAAACAACAGCGCCAAAAAAACCTCAGAGATGACTTCGCCTGCTGCCGTTTCTGATGTGTATTTAGGCTAACCTCAGGAACTACTGTGTGGATATTGTCACTGCTTTTACTAACACATGATGATTCACGAGAGAGTTTGAGTCTATAATTCATTACCACTAAATAATGATAAATGTTTAATACGTGTACTATCTTCTTTTCCATATTTAATCAGCGATTGGAGTGGCACGTCGTGGCGCTGATGGCGCTAGCAACCGCTCACGAGGGGAGCGTACGTACTTCCCTCACCGTTTTCATTCATACTGACAGGATGTGTACAGCACGATTAGGATTTCGGCACACACTGCCGGGAACGAAATTAGTGGACCCTTTAAGAGGTTTCCAGTTCACTCAAGATTTATTGCTGCAACAGTGGGTAAGGAGTACATGAAACGATTACAAGTACAAATAACACAAGCGATCCTGTGGAACCAGGTATGGACAAATGCTGAAACATCCATATTAGTACGTGGCGTAGTCACCACGGGCGGTAATGCAGGCGATGACTCTTGCATCCAGTTCATCGTACTGATGGCAAATACTGTCAAGGGATACGTTATACCATGCCTCCTCTGCCTGGGTCGTGGCCAATGTATCTTGGGCGAATGCACTCTACGGAACAGCACTCAAGTCTGCTTTGTACGCTCAAGCGACCATCACTGTAGTGTAGGCAGATCTGCCTTCATCACAGAATATCTCGGAGCACCGTTCCATCTTCCAAATGATGTTCTGCCCGCGCGAGTTGAGCTGTGCACGTCCATGCTGTACCGTGAGTGGAACACGGGCAAGAGGTGCGCGTGGCCTGAGTCCTACTGATAACAACCGGTTTCCAACGGTTCGTGTTCACAAGCCCTATTATCTGTGCTGTGGTAGCTGTACGACCTGCCATTGCTGCCCTTACAATATGGCGATCCTGGAGGACGTCTTCCCTGTTTGGTCCAGAACCTTGTCTACGGGTGTGAGAATGTTCAGGTGACCACCGATACCAGCATCGTTACACCACTGACGCAGCACGTCCAATTTGCGTGGCAGTTCTACGAAGGACCATCCTGCCATTCTGAAGGCCATAATTTCACCCGTCTCAAGCTCCTCAGTTTGCTATAGAAAGTACGAGTATGTCTCCGTGACGTGACTGCCTGGTTTCTGCACACGTTTGCACCACACTGAACCTTCTGAGTGTGGGCATTCCCTTTCATAGAGTAGACACACATGGCGCTCTTGAAGCTATGGCAGTACGACATTGAAACCATTCCCAGTACAACTAATATTCCGCAGGTGGCGTATGCTATCATCAAATCGAAATCGACGTCGTCTTTACAGGTGCACCATTTTTTTCGCCAGTGTACCCAAACAGGCAGACGAAACTATCAAAACTTTTCGAGAAAATCGAACTCAAGGATTTTAGGGGTACTGATGTGCTTTGCGTGGTTGCTACTATTCAAGCTTTCCGCAGCCTAGCAAGTGAGCCCTTAGCTCCACAACCGCTAATTATCTGAATGGTATCTCGCTGCCAGTACTTGCTTTCTTTAATGATTCATTTATTCTTTTCGTAATGTTTGGTCTGAAACACAGAGAAAATTCTTTTTAAGAACAATTGAAATAAAAAAGGATACTCAATAACTTTAATCGAATCAGCATAGTCATTACAAAAATGGTTAAATCTACATTTGAGACAAGTATAGTGTGTAATTTGTGCAGCACTGCATGAATCAGGCTGATACTGATCGTACAAACATTTAAAATAATGATTATTGCTACGTAGTGCACTGTAGATCGGAATCCTTTCTAAACTTCAAGTCCCCCTATAACTGGTTGGGTCAGTCAGTTCAAAGGCTGGAGGATGGCAACAGCACACAACCTCCAATAGAACCATGTCCAATTAAGTAATGTGGTGTTCAAACAAATCTTCGGATTGATCATAGCTTTAATTACTACAGCACATGTAATGAACACCGAATTTTCATCTGTGAATGGTTTTTACAATCTTCCTACAGCATAACAAACTTGGCTTACATTCATGAACAGTATTCTGTCTTCACACAATTTCGTGGCGTGTGGTTCATATCTATTGTTAGAGTTACTTTGAAATTAAAAAAGAACCACTGGCAGCGACGTTTGATCCGTGATCCCTACGCTTATAAAGTAAGCGCTTACCCGCTCGGCTGCCGAATTCTTGAATAGTAGCCACCGTATTGTGGGGCGGCAGGTGGAATAATAGAATATATGTTTTTTATTTATGCTGTTTGGTTTCTAACTACGTTATTGGCAACCAGAAAGTAATTAGCAAAACGTGAAGCCTGTAATTAGAATTCCTAGTGCCCACTTCATCTGAGAAATACATTTATAGCTGCAGCTTATAGCTCTGAGGAATTAGGAGATTGGCTGGGATTCATAATCAAAAACCATTCTCTCTAAAATGTTCACTATATTCTGAAAATCACAGACCAAAAAGAATCCACATAATCCAACTACCAGAGCAGTTCGGAGTCTAATGAGCTGATGCAACTATAACTGTTCAAATTAAATGTTTAAGTTAATGCTCGCCATAACTTGATAATAATGTTCATCAAACGCCACGCTAATAATGGTAGAATGTCTGTCCTGCGGCGGCACGTGAAAATACGACACACGCAAACTAAAGATAGATCATTAACGTCATCCCAAAATTAACACTTCACTCGAAAACGATTTCATGGTTACGCGTATCCCGAGTAACTTATTACTGCATCCCAGGCTGTTTATATCAACGATACCGACGCGACGCGACTCCCGGTACAGGTGGTGCGCTAATCAGCGTCTGGAGAGAACTGGGGCCTTCCTCTTTCTCATGCAGCGTTCTTACATATAAAGCCACGGTGCGGAAGGCTAAGGGAACGCCTGATCAAATCTACTCTCCCGACTAGCTGCTGGGCTAGTAATGCACCACTTTAAGTTATCGAATAAATAATTGCTTCCTTTGCTGATAGCTGGTTCACATGGCTCTGAGCACTATGGGACTCAACTGCTGTGGTCATTAGTCCCCTACAACTTAGAACTACTTAAACCTAACTAACCTAAGAACATCACACACATCCATGCCCGAGGCAGGATTCGAACCTGCGACCGTAGCAGTGACACGGTTCCGGACTGCGCGCCTAGAACCGCGAGACCACCGCGGCCGGCGCTGATGGCTGATGAAGCTTTCAATTTAACTGTGCAATCAGCACACAAGTAAGTAATCATAATAAAAGTCTGACGTGGCTAAGTCAAATATTTTGGGCGAGAGAATTAATTTAATTACAATACACGCAGTAGACGAGCTCTGAACTTGCTCTTTGGAGATACGCTATAGCTATAGTTTTATAGTTATTCTGTTGAAACTTCTCACTTTTTTATGATTATACCGGATCTCCCTTATACTTACATGTAAACACCCTAGCTTTATTTATTCGCCTGCTTAATCTATCTTGATTCCTTGATTTCTAAGACAAAAACCAGAAAATCATGAATTTCAACTACAATTTTAATTTGTGAGATCCAGAATACTGTTTCCACTAAATTATTATGCCAAAGGTATCTAAACATAAATTTTTAAGTTTCTAGCTCTTTTCTGTTGCGCCAATGATTTTTACAGAAAAACATACAAATTGCGAAAATGGTTGAAGTTATTGAACTGATATCCAACACATATTGATTTTGTATTACTCCTGACATGCTAGAAACGTTGCAGGTTATTTACTTCATTTTAAAGTATTGCGCAATATTTATGACATCAGAGCTAGTTACAACGGACTGGCTGGCACACAACGGAAAGACTGATATGAGTTTTATAAGGGGTGAGTATGCTGCTTCCCTACAGTACGAAGTACCTAAGTACCTATGAAGTTTTTGAATTCGATTTTCTCGAAAACTGTAGAGCGTTGTGTCTTCTTGTTTACATATGGTGAAGTCAAAATCATACCCTACACGCACTGTCAGTATAAACCAAATCAGCGAAGGAAAGTACGTACGGTCTGCTTGTGTACTCTCTGTGAGTTGACGGTATCTGGCAGGAAAACCAGTAAACAGCCGCCGCAGCTCCAGAGGGCAGAGAAGCATGGCCAGACTCTGTGCCAGGTCTGGTAGCCGGCACGGTTCTCAGCGTATTTTGTCAGGGGACTGGCCATTCTCTGTAATAAAGAAAACAGAATGCATATTATCATCGTAAGAATTTGAAGGATGTCATGGGACATAAGCACATTAGACACATTGGAAGAAAAACGACGAAGAAACAAATAGGTAGGAAGACAGGTAGGGGACAAATTAAAAAAAAACGAAAAGAAATGTGGTCTACCAGTAAAACGTGGGCCTGGAAACTTTGAGGTAGTGGAGTCCAATCCTGATCGGACAAAGGTTCTCTAAATGTGTGTTTTTACCGAGATGTGGAAAGGGTCCTTCCGGATGTTATGAAGAGCACAGGGTGCAGCCAGCTGCAGGTGGTGGCACATGTCGGCACTAATGACGTGTGTCGCTTTGGATCTGAGGAAATTCTCTCTGGATTCCAGCGGCTATCTGATTTGGTGAAAGCTGCCGGTCTCGCTTACGAGATGAAGGCAGAGCTCACCATCTACAGCACCGTTGACAGAACCGACTGCGGACCTTTGGTGCACAGCCGGGTGGAGGGTCTGAATCAGAGGCTCAGACGGTTTTGCGACCGTGTTTGCTGCAGATTCCTTGACTTGTGATAGGGTGGTGGGGTTTCGGGTTCCGCTGAATAGGTCAGGAGTTCACTACACTCAGCTTGGGGCTACACGGGTAGCGGAGGCTGTGTGGCGTGGACAGGGCGGTTTTTTAGGTTAGAAGGGCTCTGGAAAGTACGGGGTGGGCAGCAATCTCGAAGGGTGCATGGCAAATACAGAACGTGCTTGGATCAAGAAACAGTCGGAGTTGTAGTTGTAAATTGTTGTAGTGGTGCTGGGAAAGTCCCTGAGCTTCAAGCGCTAATAGAAAGCACAGAAGCTGAAATCGTTATAGGTACAGAAAGCTGGCTAAAGCCTGAAATAAGTTCTGCAGAAATTTTTACGAAGTCTCAGACGGTGTTCAGGAAAGATAGATTAGGCAGAATTGGTGGTGGAGTGTTTGTGTCTGTCAGTAGTGGTTTATCTTGTAGTGAAGTCGAAGTAGATACTCCCTGCGAATTGGTGTGGGTGGAGGTTATACTTAACAGCCGAATTAAGTTAATAATTGGCTCCTTCTACCGACCCCCAGACTCCGATGATACAGTTGCGGAACAGTTCAGAGAAAGTTTGAGTCTCGTAACAAATAAATACCCCATTAATACGGTTATAGTTGGTGGGGAGTTCAACCTTTCTTCGATATGGCGGCAAAATACTTGTTCAAAACCGGTGGTAGGCAGAAAACATCTTCCGAGATTGTCCTAAATGTTTTCTCCGAAAATTATTTCGAGCAGTTAGTCCACGACCCACGCGAATTGTAAATGGTTGCGAAAATACACTTGACCTCTTAGCCACAAACAATCCAGAACTAATAGAGAGTATCATGACATACAGGGATTAGTGATCACAAGGTCGTTGTAGCAAGGTTCAATACCGTTTCTTCCAAATCCATCAGAACCAACGCAAAATAATTTTATTTAAAAAAGCGGATAAAGTGTCACTAGAAGCCTTCCTAAGAGACAATCTCCATTCCTTCCGAACTGACTATGCATATGTAGACGAGATGTGGCTCAAATCCACAGATATAGTAGCAACAGCCATTGAGAGTTTCATACCTCATAAATTGGAACGGATCCCCCGTGGTACACAAAACAGGTCCGAACGCTGTTGCAGAGGCAACGGAGAAAACATGCGGAGTCCAGAAGAACGCGAAATCCCGAAGGTTGGCTAAAATTTACAGCCGCGCGAAATATGGCACGGACTTCAATGCGAGATGCCTTTAATAGGTTCCACAACGAAACATTGTCTCGAAATTTGGTAGAAAATCCGAAGAAATGTAAAGTACACAAGCGGCAAGACGCAGTCAATACCTTCGCTGCGCAGTGCCGATGGTACTGTTACCGACGACTGTGCCGCTAAAGCGGAGTTATTGAACGCAGTTTTCCGAAATTCCTTCACCAGCGTTCAAATGGCTAGAGCACTATGGGCCGTAACATCTATGGTCATCAGTCCCCTAGAACTTAGAACTACTTAAACCTAACTATCCTAAGGACATCACACAACACCCAGCCATCACGAGGCAGAGAAAATCCCTGACCCTGCCGGGAATCGAACCCGGGAACCCGGGCGTGGGAAGCGAGAACGCTACCGCAAGACCACGAGATGCGGGCCTTCACCAGGGAAGGCGAATGGAATATTCCAGAATTTGAAACACGAACAGCTGCTAGCATGAGTTTCTTAGAAGTAGATACCTTAGGGGTTGTGGAGCAACTCAAATCGCTTGATATGGGCAAGTCTTCAGGTCCAGATTGTATACTGATTAGGTTTCTTTCAGATTACGCTGATACAATTGCTCCCTACTTAGCAATCATATACAACCGCTCGCTCATCGATACATCTGTACCTACAGATCGGAAAATTGCGCAGGTCGCACCAGTGTTTAAGAAGGGTAGTAGGAGTAATCCATCGAACTACAGACCTATATCATTGACGTCGGTTGGCAGTAGTGTTTTGGAGCATATACTGTATTCAAAAATTATGAATCGCCTCGAAGGGAACGATCTATTGATACGTAATCAGCATGGTTTCAGGAAACATCGTTCTTGTGCAACGCAGCTAGCTCTTTATTCGCACGAAGTAATGCCCGCTATCGACAGGGGATCTCAAGTTGATTCCGTATTTCTAGATTTCCGGAAAGCTTTTGACACCGTTCCTCACAATCGCCTTCTAATCAAGCTGTGGGCCTATGGGGTATCGTCTCAGTTGTGCGACTAGATTCGCGGTTTCCTGTCAGGATCGTCGCAGTTCGTAGTAATAGACGGCAAATCATCGAGTAAATTTAAAGTGATATCAGGTGTTCCCCAGGGAAGCGTCCTGGGACCTCTGCTGTTCCTCATCTATATAAATGACCTGGGTGACCATCTGAGCAGTTCTCTTAGGTTGTTCGCAGATGATGCTTTAATTTACCCTCTACTAAGGTCATCCGAAGACCAGTATCAGCTACAAATCGTTTTAGAAAAGATTGCTGTATGGTGTGGCAGGTGGCACTTGACGCTAAATAACGAAAAGTGTGAAGTCATCCACATGAGTTCCAAAAGAAATCCGTTGGAATTCGATTACTCGATAAATAGTACAATTCTCAAAGCTGTCAATTCAACTAAGTACTTTGGTGTTAAAATTACGAACAACTTTAGCTGGAAAGACCACGTAGATAATATTGTGGGGAAGGCGAGCCAAAGGTTGCGTTTCATTGGCAGGACACTTAGATGACGCAACAAGTCCACTAAAGAGACAGCTTACACTACACTCGTTCGTCCTCGGTTAGAATATTGCTGCGCGGTGTGGGATCTTTACCAGGTGGGATTTGCGGAGGACATCGAAAGGGTGCAAAAAAGGAAAGCTCGTTTTGTATTATCACGTAATTGGGGAGAGAGTGTGGCAGATATGATACGCGAGTTGGGATGGAAGTCATTAAATCAAAGACGTTTTTCGTCGCGGCGAGATCTTTTTACGAAGTTTCAGTCACCAACTTTCTCTTCCGAATGCGAAAATATTTTGTTGAGCCCAACCTACATAGGTAGGAATGGTAATCAAAATAAAATAAGAGAAATCAAAGCTCGAACAGAAAGGTTTAGGTGCTCGTTATTCCTGCGGGAGTGGAATGGCAGAGAGATAGTATGATTGTGGTTCGATGAACCCTCTGCCAAGCACTTAAATGTGAATTGCAGAGTAATCATGTAGATGTAGAATTCACCTCTCAGTGAGGACACTTGGTTGGTATTTCATGTTAGCTGTCAGTCCTCTCTCCCCCGTTGGATAATTGGGGTAGATTAGTGACACACAAGTCGCCGAAGTGGTGTCCAGTTGATAGGAATTGGGCCAGGCCATTGAATCACACGAATTTTATTATTATTTTATAACATATCTAATACTTCTACACATTTTTTCTTAGGTACATATTATAAATTAAGGTCCCCCGCCGCATTTTTCTTCCTGTATGTGAAGGGTAGTCTCTGGGATTGCTATATGGGCCTCGATACAGTGTCCAATAATACTCGTAGAAAGACCTCATCATGAGGAAGGTTTGTCTATATAGTTTACCACCGCTACTACAGATCCGGTCCGCGATTGGTTGCAGTCCGGGCCGTGAAAGAAATTTGCAAAGCTACTCCTAATGTTTGTCAGTTGGGGCTATCTATTCCAGTGCCGTATTTTCTTTTTCTATTCTTTTTCGTATTATCATTATTAAATAATTCTTGTTCAATGTGGACGTATTAGAACACTGGCAGTTTTGAAATTGAAGGAAATTTAAAATGAATCAGCTGCAACCAACAGATAGGTAGTGCCACACGTGCGAAGCTGGTGTGGGTCGCTTGTTAGACGAAGATTGGGAATTACAAATACCATTTACTTTTGTAATTGTATCTCAAAACTGAACTCTGTTTTAGCTCTCAAACACTTTACCATAAACTTCAGCTATTTGTTAATAAGCCTTCGTATTCCTCTTATTAAAATTTAAAATTCTTACCACAGAAAAATAGATTTTTTAAAAGAAATATCGCTCTTGTAATAGTCGGAAAAGGGGGAATAAAGTTGTAAAAATTTAAATAATCAAGTCAATTTGGGAAAAAAACTTGTTTTATGTACAAAAATCACAGTTCTCAGAGTGCTCTGAAGTTAAACTCTTTAAGTATTATTTAAGAGTAACCGAAAAATATTTAGATTCAATAACAAATCAGAATCAAGGTTGGTTTTATGGAATACCAAGTATGTCATCTTGAACTTCACAACATAAAAACAGAACAAGCTGTATCCCCAGAGAAAAAAGTTTCATCACGACCTACTACACTTTTGCCTAATAAATTGCATGTTGCACACTTTTCATCGCTAATGTGCATTTTAAGTAATTATCAACATTTTTGAAAACTTAGCTATAAAAATTTTGCCAAACCACGAAAACTGCCTTTCCGCAGACGATACACTGTAACTGTTGAAACTGAAAGTAATTTAGAAGGGGAATTATCTGCAACAGGTTGCGTTTGTGAATGTTTATTTTTTCATAGATAAACGTAAACATGTGAAGATGGGGTCAACATAAAATGGATGTACTCTGACAGCTGCGTGTTTTAAGGAGTAATTTGTTGGCGTACCTATCGAGTAAAGTGTGCCATTCATATTGGTGCGTTACCCCATGCTCTAGGAGCTCTGCTGTCACGTCACGAGACGAGGCGACCTGCGAGCTTAAGTACATACGTATCAGACCCCAGGGTCACCAAAGGTTGCGCTTGACTGCGTTAATCGAACGCCAGCAAACTGGTACTCCACTACTTTCATGTCTGCAGGACACTTTTATTGACATTTCATCTTTATACGAAGTTGTTTCCAGTATATTCACAACAGAAAAAAGCCATTCGTGCAGATGAAGCGTGCTATGAGTGCAGAATATCTATTGGTGAGTCAAAAGTTGATACAGTTTTACGAGCAACTTATCGCCATCTTTTGGATTTCGAGAAAGGTCGAACCATTGTCATTTAGCACATGACATGGCTCAGCTATGCTGGCTTGTCTTTAGCAACGGTTTTGAGGCAGTCAGAGGCTCAGCCAATGAGAAGTGGAGGTGGCTGAGTAGAAAGCATGGCCTCTTGTTTTGAAAACGAACAGATTGATATTTTGTTCTGACTTCCTATTTGTTCCGTTCTCATTCGAAGCAAAAAAGGCTAGTTAACATGCATACCTTAAGAATTTGAGCATTTCTTCATCTTTTATACTGTCAATCAAATCTCTGCTATTCATATTTAGGAAATAAGCAGTATGGACAAAAACAAGAAAAAACTGTCCAATAAACATGGGATCTAAGCTGTATACCTTAAGGGCTATGAGCTTGTTCCGTACAAGAGATGTTTTTGACAATAGCGAAGATGAACAAGCGCCCATAGCCCTTAAGACATGTAGTTTAGAGTCCATGTTTGCCAGACATTTTAGCTTCGAATTATCGTTAATGTCATATCCCTGAATATAGACTATTGTTCCTGGGACACCTGGTATTGAGAAGGAAGGAAACTGATGCAGCACAGCAGCCTGGGTTTGTATGTGTGAGGTTTTAATGAGAATTGTAAAGAGCGATTCTCCGTGGATTAGTGCTCGAAAACAAGGTAATGTTTGCTGTAAATGCGTGTTTGTCTGTTGTGTCCTGCCCTCTCACCTCGTATAGGATGCCTAAAGGATGCTGCATTCTCAGGATGCTATACAACAATTAAAGCAAATAAATTTAGTAGTTTTATTTCTATAAGGCAGACTGACAATACTTAACTTTAATATACGAAGGCGTCGCAAGCGATGGCCGACATGCGACATAAATCCGAGTCCTTGCTATACACAATGTTCCTGCAAGTTGACTCATGTAACTGATAACAGTTCACGTAGCACTCTCTGCTAGGACGTGCTAATATTCCACTAACGTCTGGCCGAGGCTGCAGGAGCGGTGCTTATATTCACTTCTTCCAGAGGTCGCTCCTGGCGCTGCGCGGTCCTTGTCAGCGGGCTATTGGCTGATTTCGTTTCATCGCCTTCTCTGGTCTTGCGTTCTTCTTCTTCGTTCCGGCGCTCGTGGTTACGCCAGAACATTGGCGAGCGCTTCTCGTCTGTACTGAGTCATTATGAGCAACGAAGTGTGGCTTCCAGTTTTGATTAGCGTCGGGCAGTTCTCGCGTATTTTATTTGTAACCGAGATTATTAAATATGTTATTGATTTGCCTAACTTTTTTGAATCTCCTTTGATTTCACTTTGTAATCGAAATCGTTTGCTTACCAAAGCATAGCTCTTGTAATATCAATTGCGATAGTAGTAGTTGTGGCCTTCAGTCCTTAGACTGATCAGATGCAGCTCTCTATGCTACCCTATCCTGTGCAAGCTGCTTCATCTCCCAGTACCTACTGCAACCTACATCCTTCTGAATCTGCTTAGTGTATTCATCTCTTGGTCTCCCTCTACAATTTTTACCCTCCACGCTGCCCTCCAATGCTAAATTTGTGATTCCTTGATGCCTCAGAACATGTCCTACCAACCGGTCCCTTCTTGTCAAGTTGTGTCACAAACTCCTCTTCTCTTCAATTCTATTCAATACCTCCTCATTAGTTATGTGATCTACCCATCTAATCTTCAGCATTCTTCTGTAGCACCACATTTCGAAATCTTCAATTCTCTTCTTGTCGAAACTATTTATCGTCCTTGTTTCAGTTCCATACATGGCTACACTCCATACAAATACTTTCAGAAACGACTTCCTGACACTTAAATCTATACTCGATGTTAACAGATTTCTCTTTTTCAGAAACGCTTTCCTTCCCATTGCCAGTCTACATTTTATATCCCTTCTGCTTCGACCATCATCAGTTATTTTGCTCCCCAAATAGCAAAACTCCTTTACTACTTTAAGTGTCTCATTTCCTAATCTAATTCCCTCAGCACCACCCAACTTAATTCGACTTTATTCCATTATCCTCGTTTTGTTTTGTTGATGTTCATCTTATATCCTCCTTTCAAGATATTGTCCATTCCGTTCAACTGTTCTTCCAAGTCCTTTGCTGTCCATGACAGAATTAAAATGTCATCGGTAACCTCAAAGTTTTATTTCTTTGCCATGGATTTTGATACCTACTCTGAATTTTCCTTTTGTTTCCTTTACTGCTTGTTCAATATACAGATTGAATAACATCGGGGAGAGGCTACAACCCTGTTTCTCTCCCTTCCCAACAACTGCTTCCCTTTCATATCCCTCGACTCTTATAACTGCTATCTGGTTTCTGTACAAATGGTAAATAGCATTTTGCCCCCTTGTATTTTACCCCTGCCACCTTAATAATTTGAAAGAGAGTATTACAGTCAACATTGTCAAAAGCTTCCTTCAAGTCTACAAATGCTAGAAACGCAGGTTTACCTTTCCTTAATCTTTTTCCTAAGATAAGTCGTAGGGTCAGTATTGCCTCACTTGTTCCAATATTTCCACGGTATCCAAACCGATCCTACACGAGGTAGGCTTCTATCAGCTTTTCCATTCGTCTGTAAAGAATTCGTGTTAGTATTTTGCAGCTGTGACTTATTAAACTGATAGTTCGGTAATTTTTACATCTGTCAACACCTGCTTTCTTTGGGATTGGAATTATTATATTCTTCTTGAAGTCTGAGGGTATTTCGCCTGTCTCATACATCTTGCTCACCAGATGGTAGAGTTATGTCAGAACTGTGTCTCCATAGGCCGTCAGTAGTTCTAATGGAATGTTGTCTACTCCCGGGCCTTGTTTTGACTCAGGTCTTTCAGTGCTCTGTCAAACTCTTCACGCAGTATCGTATCGCCCATTTCATCTTCATCTACATTCGCTTCCATAATATTGGCTTCAAGTACATCGCCCATGTATAGACCCTCTGTGTACTCCTTCCTTCTTTCTGCTTTCCCTTCTTTGCTGCCGGCTGGTGTGGCCATGCGGTTCTAGGCGCTTCAGTCTGGAACCGCGTGAGCGCTACGGTCCCAGATTCGAATCGTTCCTCGGGCATGGATGTTTGTGATGTCTTTAGGTTAGTTATGTTTAAGTAGTTTGAAGTTCTAGGGGACCGATGACCCCAGATGTTAAGCCCCATGGTGCTCAGATCCATTTGAACCATTTGAGCCTTCTTTGCTTAGAACTGGGTTTCCATCTGAGCTCCTGATATTCATACAAGTGGTTCTCTTTTCTCCAAAGGTCTCTCTAATTTTCCTGTAGGAAGTATCCATTTTACCCCTAGTGAGAAGCCTCTACGTCCTAACATTTGTCGTCTAGCCATCACTGCTTAGCCGTTTTGCACTTCCTGTCTATCTCATTTTTGAGACGTTTGTATTCCTTTTTGCCTGCTTCATTTACTGCATTTCTATATTTTCTCCTTTCATCAATTAAATTCAGTATTTCTTCTGTTACCCAAGGACTTCTACTAGCCCTCGTCTCTTTACCTACTTGATCCTCTGCTGCCTTCACTATTTCATCCCTCAGAGCTACCCATTCTTCTTCTACTGAATTTCTTTCCCCCATTTCTGTCAATTGTTGCCTTATGCTCTCCCTGAAACTCTATACAACCTCTGGTTCAATTTATCCAGGTCCCATCTCCTTAAATTCCCACATTGTTGCAGTTTCTTCACTTTTAATCTACAGTTCATAACCAATAGATTGTGGTCAGAGTCCACATCTGCCCCTGGAAATGTCTTACTATTATATAATGTATCTGATACCTTGTAGTATCTACAGGATTCTTCCATGTATACAACCTTCTTTTATGATTCTTGAACCAAGTGTTAGCTATGATTATGGAACTTCATGTAAATGAACTGTATCATTTGGGATTCAATAATTTTCAAGTGATACAAAATTTCTTGAATTCATTATCACAATGTTCCTTTATTAAACTGAAAATACATATTTATATTTTCGTTATTGTCAGTAAGAATTGTAAAGAGCAGAATCAGATGCACCTGTGGTCTAGGTATAGTGCCATTGACTAGTAATCAAAAGGTCATCGGTACTGAGTTCGAGTACTTAAATTAAATCATCAGCAATGGTTGCCAAGGACACCTTACATTACAGTCACATTCATTCTTGTAACTGCCTTGTCAAGAAGGGCGGAAGAGAGGACAAAGCTTCACGACATTCTCATTTTCCTTGGAGTGGGTGAGAAACTGTCAGGAAAAGGCGAAAGAATCAGCGGCGGCATGAGGATGCAGAAGGCAATGGAAACACCGCATTAAAGACACATAATGATAATCCACAAGACATATGGTCTATACTTTAACAAGTGTTATGGAGATGGCTCCATTGGCAAAAGATTCCGAAATGGTCCCCCATTCAGATTTCCAGGACGGGACTACCGAAGGGGAGATGACGACTACAAACAGATTGAAAAACCAAAGAAAGGATAACGTTCCACGAGTCAGTTCGTGAAATTTCAGAAGTTTGAACGTGGTAGAAAAGATCGAACACATGAAAATGGAAATACTAAGATACAGTGGGCGTCAGTGAAGTGAAATGGAAGGAATACAAGGATTTCTGGTCATATGAGTACAGCGTAGTATCAACAGCAACAGAAAATGATATAACGGGACGAGGATTCATTATAAATAGGAAGACAGGGCAAAGAGTCTCTTCTGGTGAACAGTTCAGTTATACGGTTTTTGTCATCAGAAACAACAGCAAACCAACTTGAACAGCAATATCTCAGGTATATATGCCGACGTCGCAAGCAGAAGATAAAGAGATGGAAAAAGCATATGAGGACACTTAAGGGTAATTCACGACGTAAAAGGAGATGAAAATCTAATAGTCATGGGATGCAGTTGTAGGCGACGGAGAAGAAGAAAGGATTGCGGAGAATATGGGATTCGTGCTAGGAATAAGAGACAAGGAAGACTAATTGAGTTTCCAATCATTTTCAGCTAGTATTAGAGAAAACACTGTTCAAGAATCACAAGAGGAGGCTCTATATTTCGAAAAGGCTGGGATATATTGGAAGATTTCAGTTAGATTACATCATGGTCAGGCAGGGATTCTGTAATCAGATATTGGACTTTAAGGGGTATCCAGGAGTAGTTATAGACTCAGATCATAATTTAGTAACGATGAAGGGTAGGCTGTAGTTTAAGAGACTAGTCAGGAAGAATCAATGTGCAAAGAAGTGGGATATGAAAACGCTAAAGAAAGAAGAGGTACGTTTGAAGTAGACTAACCTATAGCTGCTGCTATAATGAGTAGCTCAGTCAGTAGACAGTTCAGCTGAAGGTGAATGGACTTCTCTGAAAACAGCAATCACGAAGGTTGCGGAGAATAACTTAGGTGTAAGGAAGGTCACTGCGAGAAAATCTTTCGTAACAGAAGTAACTTAGCTGACCGAGGAAGGAAGGACGTTCCAAAACGTTGAGGAAAATTCAGGAATAAAGAGATACAAGCCACTTAGGAAATAAATAAATAGGAAGTGCAGGGAAATTAACGTGAACCGGCTGCAGGAAAAATGTGAAGATATCGAAAATGAAACGTTTGTCGGAGGTAATGACTCAGAAAGTAGAAAAATCAAAACAATTTTTGGTGAAATTAAAAGCAGGGGCGGTGACGTTAAGAGTGCAATGGGAGTTGCACTATTTAAAGCAGAGGAGAGAACTGATAGGTGAATAGAGTACATGGGAGGCGTCTTTGAGGGGGAGGACTTGTCTGATTTCATAGAAGAAGAAACGGAAGCCGATTACGAAGAGGTAGGGGATGCAGTATTAGAGTCAGAGTTTAAAAGACCTTTCGACGACTTAAGAACAAAGAAGGCAGGAGGAACGGATAACACTGCACTGGAATATCTAAAATCGTTGGGAGAAGGAGCAACAAAACGACACTTTGCATTGGTGTGTAGAATGTATGAGTCTGGCGATATACCATCAGGCTTTAGGAAGAACATCGTCCACACAATTCCGAAAATTGTAAGAGCCAGCAAGAGCTTCACAGATCATTCATCCATGTTCCTGACAAGAATAGTATACAGAAGAATGGAAAAGAAAGTTGAGGATCTGTCAGGCGACGATAAGTTTGGCTTTAGAAAAGTAAAAGGCACCAGAGAGGCAGGGCCCACGATGCAGTTCATAATGGAAACAAGGTCGAAGAAAGATCAAGACACGTTCATAGGATCTGTCAACCCGGAGAAAGCGCTCGACCTTGTGAAATGGTGCAAGATGTTCCAAATTCTGAGAAGAATAGGGAAAGATAGAGGAAAAATCGACTAATATGTAATATTTACAAGAAGCAAGAGGGGGCAGTATGACTGGAAGAGCAATAATAAGAACTCGAATAAAGAGGGTGTAGGATAGGAGAACCCCATAGTGTGCAATCTATACATCGAGTAAGCAACGACGGAATTTAAAAGAAAGATTTACGAGTGGGATTAAAATTCAGTATGAAACGACATCAATGATAAGATTCGTTGATTATGCTATCCTCAGTGAAAGGGACGAAGAATTACGCTATCTGTTGAATGGAATGAACAGTCTAAACAGTACATAATATGAACTGGGAGTAAATCAAAAAAAGACGAAAGTGATGAAAAGTAGTACAAATCAGAATACCGAGAAACTTAACTTCAGAACTGGTGATCACGAAGTAGATGGGGTTAAGGAATTCTGCTACTAAGATAGCAAAATAACGGTCGGAACAAGGAGGATATGAAAAGCAGGTTAGCACTGGCAAAAAGGGCATTCCTGGCCGAATGTAACCTGAAGAAGAAAATTGTGAGGAGTAGAAAATTGTGAGGAGAAGAAAATTGTGAGGAGAAGAAAATTGTGAGGAGAAGAAAATTGTGAGCAGAAGAAAATTGTGAGGAGAAGAAAATTGTGAGGAGAAGAAAATTGTGAGGAGAAGAAAATTGTGAGGAGAAGAAAATTGTGAGGAGAAGAAAATTGTGAGAAGTACGTTTGGATTATGGTATTGGATGGTAGTGAAACATGGGCTGTGGGAAAACTGGAACAGAAGGGAATCGAAGCATTTGAGATTTGATGCTACAGAAGAATGTTGAAAAATTTGTTGGACTGATTAAGTAGGCAATGAGGAGGCTCTTCACAGGATTGGCGAGGAAAAGAGAATATGGAAAACACTGACAAGAAGAAGGGACAAAATGACAGCACATCTGTTAAGACATCACAGAATAACTTCCGAGGTACTAGAGGGAGTTGTAGAGGATAAAAACTGTAGAGTATGAAACAGATTGGGAAAAAAATCCGGCAAATAACTGAGGACGTAGACTGCAAGGGCTACTCTGAGACGAAAATGTTGGCTCAGGAGAGGAATTAGTAGCGTGCCGCATCAGACCAGTCAGAAAATTGATGAGCCAACGATAGGAGACTGTCAAAGTGGTGTATCTCTAGAGAGACTACGTTGTAAAATAAATATGTTGGTATGAAGGTTAAAGATGTAGTATAATATACATTTGTATTATTTAAAATTAAGGAGATGGGACCTGGATAAACTGAAAGAACCAGAGGTTGTACAGAGTTTCAGAGAGAGCATAAGAGAACAATTGACTGAAATAGGGGAAAGAAGTACAGTAGAAGAAGAATGGGTAGCTCTGAGGGATGTAGTAGTGAAGGCAGCAGAGGATAAAGTAGGTACAAAGACGAGGGCTGCTAGAAATCCTTGGGTAACAGAAGAAATATTGAATTTAATTGATGAAAGGAGAAAATATAAAAATGCAGTAAATGAAGCAGGCAAAAAGGAATACAAACGTCTCAAAAATGCGATCGACAGGAAGTGCAAAGTGGCTAAACAGGGATGCCTAGAGGACAAATGTAAGGATGTAGAAGCTTATCTCACTAGGGGTAAGATAGATACTGCCTACAGGAAAATTAAAGAGACCTTTGGAGAGAAGAGAACCACGTGTATGAATATCAAGAGCTCAGATGGCAACCAAGTTCTAAGCAAAGAAGGGAAGGCAGAAAGGTGGAAGGAGTATATAGAAGGTTTATACAAGGGCGATGTACTTGAGGACAATATTATGGAAATAGAAGAGGATGTAGATGAAGACGAAATGGGAGATACGATACTGCGTGAAGAGTTTGACAGAGCACTGAAAGACCTGAGTCGAAACAAGGCCCCCGGAGTAGACAACATTCCATTAGAACTACTGACGGCCTTGGGAGAGCCAGTCATGACAAAACTCTACCAGCTGGTGAGCAAGATGTATGAGACAGGCGAAATACCCTCAGACTTCAAGAAGAATATAATAATTCCAATCCCAAAGAAAGCAGGTGCTGACAGATGTGAAAATTACCGAACTATCAGTTTAATAAGCCACGGCTGCAAAATACTAACGCGAATTCTTTATAGACGAATGGAAAAACTGGTAGATGCAGACCTCGGGGAGGATCAGTTTGGATTCCGTCGAAATGTTGGAACACGTGAGGCAATACTGACCTTACGACTTATCTTAGAAGAAAGATTAAGAAAAGGCAAACCTACGTTTCTAGCATTTGTAGACTTAGAGAAAGCTTTTGACAATGTTGACTGTAATACTCTTTTTCAAATTCTAAAGGTGGCAGGTGTAAAATACAGGGAGCGAAAGGCTATTTATAATTTGTACAGAAACCAGATGGCAGTAATAAGAGTCGAGGGGCATGAAAGGGAAGCAGTGGTTGGGAAAGGAGTGAGACAGGGTTGTAGCCTCTCCCCGATGTTATTCAATCTGTATATTGAGCAAGCAGTAAAGGAAACAAAAGAAAAATTTGGAGCAGGTATTAAAATTCATGGAGACGAAGTAAAAACTTTGAGGTTCGCCGATGACATTGTAATTCTGTCAGAGACGGCAAAGGACTTGGAAGAGCAGTTGAACGGAATGGACAGTGTCTTGAAAGGAGGATATAAGATGAACATTAACAAAAGCAAAACGAGGATAATGGAATGTAGTCAAATTAAATCGGGTGATGCTGAGGGAATTAGATTAGGAAATGAGACACTTAAAGTAGTAAAGGAGTTTTGCTATTTAGGACGTAAAATAACTGATGATGGTCGAAGTAGAGAGGATATAAAATGTAGACTGGCAATGGCAAGGAAAGCGTTTCTGAAGAAGAGAAATTTGTTAACATCGAATATAGATTTATGTATCAGGAAGTCGTTTCTGAAAGTATTTGTTTGGAGTGTAGCCATGTACGGAAGTGAAACATGGACGATTACTAGTTTGGACAAGAAGAGAATAGAAGCTTTCGAAATGTGGTGCTACAGAAGAATACTGAAGATAAGGTGGATAGATCACGTAACTAATGAGGAGGTAATGAATAGGATTGGGGAGAAGAGAAGTTTGTGGCACAACTTGACTAGAAGAAGGGATCGGTTGGTAGGACATGTTTTGAGGCATCAAGGGATCACAAATTTAGCATTGGAGGGCAGCGTGGAGGGTAACAATCGTAGAGGGAGACCGAGAGATGAGTACACTAAGCGGATTCAGAAGGATGTAGGTTGCAGTAGGTACTGGGAGATGAAGCAGCTTGCACAGGATAGAGTAGCATGGAGAGCTGCATCAAACCAGTCTCAGGACTGATGACAACAACAACAACAACAAATTATTTAAAAAGCTTTAAAGAGTTTTCACATAAAGAATTCGGAGGCATTACTTTTTAGCACGCCCGCATTCGATCCCTTCTTGGAAAGTTATTTATGGAGTCCTTGTAGGATAATGTAAGACCCCACAAAACGTCCTGAGGGATGTACAGATCTGTGACTATCCTCCTTGCTTCCTTGATTTTTCACCGGTAGAGAAAGTCTGTGTTGCTAAGAGAAAACGCATACTTTCATAGCATTCTTCAACTGGCATTCTTAATGAATGTCCTCAAGATGACATTCGGAGCCTATTTGCTTTCATGAGACTCTGATTACAGGGGTGTATTTGCTACCGTGAGGGATTCACGTCCCGCTGATGTTCATGATGCACATCAATTCCAAATGGAAAGTAAGTTAAGTCATTTAATACGAGTTACGCGATGGACATCCCCACAAAGTTCGCTGAATAACGGACTGGTTCTTCGTGGTTTAAGACTTTCATTACCGTCTGTTTTATATCTATAATTGTTTCTGTTAATGATTTAATATTCGTTCAAAACACAGTCATTAGAGATTCGTATTTACCTCAGTCGCACAATAATACAGAAGTCAGGGACATTTGCCCGGGTTTGACGAAGGAGATTAAGATTGAATTTTAATTATCTGTCAATGCCAGTGTTATCAGATCAGACAATCTGAGACTACTTTATATTTTGCTCTTTCCGTTTGTAATCAACAATTGCTTAATGAGTTGAATACGTTATACGCATTTCAGCATGAAATTACGGTAATGGAGGGTCATGAATAATAAAAAGTTTCTCATTCTGTGTTTACTGAGTGTTTGGAATGGAAATATTTAACATCACGGCAATAGGCTTGCTGCCTGTGGAAACCTCGGAGAGAAAAATAACAAGGCAGACCTCCGCTGATATGACATGAGTCCGACTCTAACAGATCACCTCGGCTTGGATAATAACGACCACATGACCTAAAACCTCGGAATACGTAGTACTGTTTCTATTAGTTATTCGTCTCATTGAGTAATTGAAGGAACGGAAATACCGAACCTGTCTATACTAGCCGCCTGCTTTGATTCAAGGTGAATATAAACCATTCATCCAAATTCAATACAGGTGCTTTGATTCAAGGCGAATATAAATCATTCATCCATATTCAATACCGGTGGAATATACGGTATAGCTAGAATTATAGCTACTCTCAAGACATCACATAGGATGGCTGCTCCAATTCACAAGTAATGTGTCAACTTTTAAACTAATCTAGACGTCAAGCAACGATATATACTAGTTTTCCATAGTCTACAATACAGAAAATAATAAAGAAGTAGACTAAATATCCTCAGTGTTCTGTTATGTCTGTTTTGCACTATAAGGTCAAAAGCCCACCAACATTAGGACAGCAATCAAAGACTACATCCGGTATCGCTAGGTTCCATCACAGCAAGTAAGCAAATGATAGACAGTTCTTAATCTAGTGCCGTAATGATTCCAAACACGCCTAATTGCTATTTACGCTATTCTTATATCGACTCAACCCTGCCGGTCCTTAAGATTGCAAAAAACGTAACATCGGCACATTTAGGCTAAGCAGTAGTTTGACGTAATCTGATAAACACCTGCTAGACGATAAGCAGATATCTAAATCAGACCGCGCTCAGAGTAAAGACACTTTGTCAAAAATTTTTCAGTGAACTGTCGAAGTTCTCGTAACAAAACATGTGTAAATAAAAATCCTACCAAAAAATTGCAAAGTTTTTAGAGATGAGGTGCCCTACTTAAAATCCTAAAGTGAAAATCTTAGTTGGTTATGCATACTGACAACGTTCGTCACTAGTCAAATGTTGTTACAGTGCCCATTCGGCCACACTGTAACAACATTTCATTAGTGATCGAGGTTGTTAATATACATGTCCAACTAAGATATTCACTTCAGAGTTTTATTTACCTAGGGCCTTTTAGTTCTAAAAAATACGATAATCTGTAACGAGTGTCCCACAGCGAACAACATTCTAGACTGATCTGAAGACGGTTAGGTAATGAGCCGAAGCCAGTAATAAGTAAAGAATATTTGCGATCTTGACGTAGAAGTTTTATCCACAAATATTTTATATCAACAGTCAGCATATCATCTCCTATTGAAAGTGTCAAACAATATAATGTTAGTAACAAAGTTTCCCAATTCACTACCCTCCAAGAAAGTTCTCGCGCTCATATTATTCTTGGGACCGAGAGCTGGCTGAGACCCAAAGTAGTAAACTCTAAGATACTAAGCAAGTAGTGAAACTTATATCGGAAATACAAATTATACGCCATAAGAGAGGGAGTGTTTATTGCAGTTTGCAAAAATATTGTCTCTATTGAGGTCGAATTGCATGTGACAGTGAAGTTATCTGGTCGTCTAGATGAAATCAAGTCAATTGTTAGATGTTCACCGTCAGAATTTATGACTGATTCAAAGAAAGTCCTCGGCCAGCAACGAGTAAATACCAAGATAATTCGGAGGCGACAGCCTACCGAGTATAGACTGTGATGTCTATGGATTCGTTGCACGGAGTACAGTAGTCTTGCGAAGTCGTTTTGAATACGTTTTCCGAAAACTGTCTCGAGTAGCTAGTTCGGCAACCCATACGCAATGGAAATATTTTATACCTTCTAGCTACAAACAGACCTCAGCATGTCGAAGGCATCAGTGTAGAGACGTGGTTTAGTGAGGCCACTGAATTTAATAAACCAGTCAAGAAGTCTTGGAGGATATTTCTACTGGAAAGGGAGACGAGCAATTGTTAGCATCTCACTTAGACAACGAACTCACATCATTTAGTTCCGGTATGATGAACGTAGAGGAATTATGGACAAAGTCTAAATGGACTGTAAATTGTCCTCTGGAGAAGTATGCACCTAGTAAGTGGATTAAGGACGCAAAGGCAGCACCGTTGTTTAACAACAAAATGCGGAATATGCTGAGGAAGCAGAGGCTGTTGCAACCTCGCTTCAAATGAGAACGCGTAAATGACGACAGACGAAGGTTAGCACAGATTCCTGCTTTTGTAAAAAGATCTATGTGCGAGGCATACAGCAGCTACCTCCGTCATACCTTGGCAAATGATCTTCCGAGAACCTGAGAAAATTTTGGTCCTACGTAAAATCGCTAAGCGGGTCTAAAGCTTCCATCCAGTCGTTCACCATTCTGGTGTGGCAGTAAAAGACAACAAAAGGAAAGCCAATGTTTTAGATTTCGCGTTTAAGGCATCTTTCAAGCAGGAGAATCGTACAAACATACTTTCATTGGCCATTGTGCTGACTCACATGTGGACGACAAGTTAATAGGCATCATTGGTCTAGAGAAACAAATTAAAGACTTGGAAACAAATAAGTCGCCAGGTCCGGATGCAATCCCAGTTCGGTTTTTCGAAGAGTACTCTCCTGCATTGGCTCCTTACGTAGCTTGAATTTATCGCGAATCTCTCGCCCAGCGCATAGTGCCAACCGACCGGCAAAAAGAGAAGGTGACTGGTGTATACAAGAAAGGTAAAAGAGCAGGTCCGCAAAATTACAGATCAACACCCTTAACATTGATTTTCTGTAGAACTGTAGAATATATTCTGAGTTCGAATATAATACATTTCCTTGATCCCGGAAAGCTACTGTCCACGAATTACCACGGCAGTAGAAATCGTGGCTCGTGCGAAACTCAGCTTGGCCTTTTCTCATGCAGTACACTGTAAACTCTGGAAGAACAACAGAAGGTAGATTCCAGCTTTCAAGATTTCCGAAAAGAATTTGCCACGGTGCGCCACTACAGACTATTGACGAAGGTACGAATATATAGAACAGGTTCTTAGATATGTGAATGGGTCAAAGACTTCTTAAGTAATAGAACACAGTAATTTTTTGTCTCAACGGTGAGAGTTCAACAGAAACGAGGGTATCGTCAGTAGCGCCCAAGGGAAGTGTGATAAGATCGCTATTATTTTCTACACACAAACATAGAATGGGTAGTCAGCAGTTGGTGGTTGTTGTTTGCTGATGAGTTTGTGGTGCACGGGGAGGGATCGTCGTTTAGTCTTTGAGGATACTAAATGTCTTGAACATAATTTCTAGTTGGCGTGCTGCTAGCTCTAAATGTAGAAAAATGTAAGTTAATGTATATGGTTAGGAAAAATAAACCCGTTGAACCGCGAATTTACCTTCAAGTTTGTTTAAAGAATTTACTTTATTTACTAGCGATTCGTCAAGAACATTAACACATTTAATCACACTAGGTGAGCGTGGAAGTAGTTGCCAGGAAGTAACTGTTGGAAAATGAAATTACTTTTAACAAATGTGAATTTTATTCCTAAAAGCTTTTTCAAAAACAGATCTAAAATTCTAAGCAGAAAAGCACCCTCGAAATAGCAAGTCAATTTTATTTAGAGGCAGAAAGATCAATATTAACAGTAGGAGCCTTCGGGCTGAGAAGCTTGCCTGCTCCCTTTCAACACAGCAGTAGTCATGACCGCTCACAACAACCTCGGAAAGAGCACACTGGTGCAAATCTGCAACACACCAGATTACTTTAAACAAAAAAACAAAAATTCTGCGACTCACACAAACACGTAAACTACGCACCCCGTAAGGGGGATGGAAATGGTACAACACTCAAATTATTTGCCACCGAAACTGCAATTTTTTTAAAGAACTCTTACGGTGGGAGGGTGTCAACCTTATAACCTAAAATGAATATTTCAATAAAACCCATAAAATGCAGACTTACATAAAATGTACAACATGCTCTACATTACACACCTCGCAAGATGATACGCAAGATAAAAACATATTTCAAGAACTCGGCATTTAAGCAATAAATTCGTTAACACCGAATCCGACAAACATGACAGAGGCAGCTATTAATGTATGGCAGATTGACAGGGGAGGGGGTTACTAAACAACCGGAACCGCAGATTGTTCTAAACCTCCCAAATTCCACAAGGAAAAAACGGACCACCCAATTCACAAATAACCACCTTCCCGCGGGTGGGCAAACGGAGAGGAATGGTGGGACGACCCCAAAACAAAGCGGCTGGTGACCTCACCAAGAAAACAAGTAGAATTTAACAAGTGAATGAAACATATCTCCAATGATTTAACTTCTAATAAACTGCTATTTCTGGCGAAGACCTGGCGCAGCACCCCCAACACTCTCCCGAACCGTCCGCTGCCAGCAGCTTCAACGGACCCAGGAAGGCGCGCCGATCTCCCGTCTCAAGGCGTCGCAGCTCGCCCCGGCCAGCCCGATGTCGTGGTTTCGCTCCTGTTGCTCTCGTGTGAACCGCGGAGCCGCAACCCCTTTCTATACGGCGCTGCCCACTGGACTGACGTGGCGACCTCACATGCGCCGACGCTCAAGGCGGCCAAGTCATCTCGTGTCTCAGTGCGCGACCGTCCAACCGACCGATCCAAACGCCAATGACCGTTGCCCGAGCAACTCGAACAGACTGGCGACCTAACGCTCAGACTCAGCCCCGACCAGGCGACCACTAGCTGTTACTGGCGGAGTGGCAAGACTCATTTGCTGGCAGAAAAACTAGCACTCCGACGACAGACAGACACTAACTGCCGCACATATGCAAACGAGAGACAGACCAGCAACTGGTGACACGAGACTGATCTAGCCTCATCCCGACTGACTGACTCAGACTGACCACTGCCGAACTCATTGGGAAAGTGTGATTCATCTGTGAGAGAGGTTGCTGCGACCCATTCTTGAATACTGCTCGAACTTTTGGGATCCCCATCAGATCGGATTAAAGGAAGACATCGAAGCATTTCAGAGACGGGCTGTCTCCCGCAACGACTCCTCACCTACTTTTTACTTCCCGTAACTCCAGTGGAGTGAAATGTTCTGTTTATGGGAAGCTCTTATCAGTTCATAGTATTTTAAAAAGGATAAAAATATTTTATTTAAAAATTCAATGTACAACGAACAGTTCCAATAATTTTAAAAACAATACTAATTTTAAATGTTTTAATGCACGTTGCTGTAATATTTTATCAGTGGCCTCAGATGAAGAGCAGTAATGTTCCACTGCCAGCACTTCGTTGCCACGACCAGCGAGGCAACTACTTAACAGTAAACAGAAGAAGAAGAAAATTACACAAAGAGACTAGAACAACGATACATTAACGCACCACGCAAACGTGGTAGCAAGGCTGGTTTGCCTGTCGTGCATGCACGACAACAATGGATTTCCCGCCCCCTTCTAGGCTGTGTGTATGCGTCCACAACACTCATACACACCATTATCTGACAAGTGTATGCATCCACGACGTATAAGGTGCTGAGCTGCTCTGCTCTCCTTGAATGAATGACCAACTATCAGTCTCACGCGGTGAATCAAATACGTGCTATTGTACGGTACACCGCAGCAGAAATTCCAAAAGCACAATTCGATGGTTTCTATAGGTGTATCTTCTCGGTCTCTTTTTTTTTTTGGCAGAGGCCACTGATCCGATTGCAGCTGGTGCCAATTCGTCAGAAAGATCAATAGAACAAACGGCGAGGTACGGCTGCACAAATCGCTCATCCTGTTCGTAAGCAGTTCAAATGTGGGCTGTATTCGTCGTTGGTGCGTTTGTGAGACTTGCTAGAAGCAGGTAGAATGACGGATTTCGGCAGACGGATAGCATCATTCATTCGCCATATGTAACAGCTGCGTTTGCCCGCCATCGCCGCTGAAATCGCTGTCCCCCGCTTCCAGCGCTAATCATCGCTTTCGCCGCTAAGCCCTCGCTTCATTCAATCCCGCCACGGCAGATGCTCACCGTCTACCCCCTCCACCTTTCTCAACACCGCGCACTCCTTCCATCCTGTGCAACCTTTCCTATTGACCTCTCGATACAAGCCGAGTGGCGATCTGTCTTTGTCGGAAACAGTTTGAACGCTTCGCCCGAATTCTCGCGAAATTTCAACAGATCGTTCATAGCTCACCACACGAGTTAAGTGAAATTGATTGCTAGCATTGCTTAGACTTAGGTGTTATAGATTCATTCCCTTACCATTCATTCCGCGAATTACACAGCAGAGTAACTTTTTTTGTATGAAGTTAATTTTGTAAAGATTGTTGTAACTGATTAATCAGTTTTAAAATACAGTTTTTAAATGCTAGTATTTTCTGTACCATTCAGTAAGTTCAGTTTCTTTCACTGTCCCCTCACTGAAGGTTTTTTGTAATTGTGTGTCATTGCACTTGTCGGAACTTAAGAGTGATGAGCTTAGCGTAGTTATTTATCTCTGTTTTGCATGGGGCAAGGTTTTCTTTGGCTGGTTTTGCTGCTGCACTGCATTTTAATATTCAACACTTTCGAACAGTATCTAATTTCTGTTGTCATTAAATAAGTTACGAAAGTTTGTTAATGGCGGTTTAACATCACTGTAAGGCCACTGTAAGATTATTTATACTTAAGTATTGCATTTCAAAATGATCTTCCAGATAAGTTGAGTTAAATTTTAGTTCAGATCACATTTCTTTTGTCAGACAATGTAAATATTACAGAGCAGTATTACATCGTCGCTTTTGTGTCATTTAATTTTCGGAATTTTACTTGGTTAGTTTTGGTATGTAAACAGAAGCCTTTTGAACATTTTTTTCAAAATTCGGTTTCTAATTTTATGCAGTGTTTTCACTCCTGTTAGTTTTATGGGTTGGAACTACAAGACACAAACCGTAACGTCATGCATTATAGCACTGTTCATTCCACGCCACAATACAGAATTTCACAGGACAGCTTCTTTAGTATACACCTTTAGTTATCTGGAAAACAGTTACACAATTTCAGATGTATTTGGTGATTACTTTCAACAGGTAGCGTTCACGTATGCAAACCACTTGCACTGTTCATTCGACAGAACGTTCACATTACAATACACACACACAATATTACTCAAAAGTGCAAATAGAAGACCAATTTATAAACCAAAACAAGCAAAACAGTTACAGTCTCTCTGTATTTCGTAATACCATCTACCCTCCCTTAGCTTCTGAAGATTCCTGTCCTTTAAGAAAGACATACTAAGTTGTGTTGGAAAGGATAGCTATATCTTGTATTCTACTTATCAGACTTTCTGAAAGTCAAGAAGCACAAGATGAACCTGAGATCCATTATGTACTGTCTTCCGCGTCTCAAAGTTGAACAGAACAAGATGACATGTGTTCGGTGTCATACTTTTAAGAGTTTTCCTTCAACGGTTCAAATAGTTCCCCCATGAAACATGTTTCATTTACTGTGTTTCAGAAACCCTTGAATTACGGACGTGACAGTTATAGCTCAGTAGGGTAGATGTTTGTAGTGAGCCAAATGGGCGAAATAATGAGCATTCGGGAAAAAAACTTGCACAATTTCACACTGTCTTCTGCATAAGGCAGCGGTTATAAAATCCAACCGGCCACGCAAATTTAAGTTTTCTGTGATGTCCCTAAAACGTTTAGGCAAACTGCTGAATGGACCTGTCGTAAGTGCACGGCAGTATCCTTCCCATACGTCTCGACTCTGAGCTTTACGTTCCTTCTACGAGCGAAGTGGCGCAGCGGTTAGCACACTGGATTCGAATTCCGCGAAGCGGCGGTTCAAATCCGCCTATGGCCATCCAGATTTACATTTTCCGTCATTTGCATAAACCGCTCTAGGCAAATGCTGCAATGGTTCCAAGCGTACGACCGATTTTTGTCGCTATCCTTGACAAACCAATCTGAGCTTATGCTCTTTCTCTAATGACCTTTTTGTCCACAGGGCGTTTTTCTCATGTTAAGCGACTGTTTGTCTGTCCGTCCGTTAAGACCCAATTTTCTCAGGAACGAGTAGACGCATGAAGTTGACATTTATGTCACAGTCATTTATTTCACATAGTTTGATATCTTTCCAGTATCGGTATTGATAATAGGCAAAAAGAAGCGAAATTCTCGATTACTGAGATAGGTGAACTACCTATGTAAGTATTTATGCTTTGCGATACCCTCGGTTCACTAGTCCTAATCGCACTTATCCTTATTTATTTTTTTAAGATTTCGTCATCGACAAATAGCTCTTCCTTTCTCCTTATAAAAATGAAACAATTGCAGTCTATTCAGGTTTACATATTGACATGAGATTATTCTTTTGTTAATGAATAAATTTAATCTAAAAGTTATTGCATTTTCAACCATCAGTTGGTATCTCATTATGATGCGTAGTCTGTGGACTGGCACTTTGCAGTTAACAGTTGCGTACATTTACACTGCCATTAGTTAAAATGGGTATTCGTGTGCACACGGGACGTTTAACAGCCAGCACATGTGTTTGAATAGCAACAGGCACCTGCTCCGGGATCGCGCTGGCGATACCTTTTGATGAAAAATACAACTATTTTTGTAATACGTATTTTGGTAACATAAATAACACGCCATCTTTTTGACAGTTTCAGTAAAAACCGATATTTTTCAATTTTATTTTTTTTATTTTTTCCTTCTTACGTTTCTGGAATCAATGTTGATGAGGAGTATCATTTCAGTTTTAAATTACTAATTATGGATGTGACTTCCGTCATTACCGTGAAGTAAACATTTCAGATACCTAAGTGAAACTACGCTATCTGGAAAAATTATCCTGACATCTATTGATGGACATGAATGCAGGGTTTTTCGACCGTTCGCCTTTATGAATCCTTGAACTCTGCTGGAAACATTTTCAATGAGTTGTCTGAAGAAACTGTAGGCAGGCCAGTCCATTTCAGGAATGTTATTTTCCACATACTATTGCCTGAGAGATGCTAGAGATGCTACAGGGTGCATTGTCATGCTGATACAATCAGTCATCGTTTCCGGACAGTTCCTCCACTATTCAGTGCACACAATGCAGTAAAATGAATTCTAATCCTTCCATATTTTTAGCATTTGGTTCAGTTTAATAAGGGTTCCACGCTTTCACCACAAAAAGAAAAATCAGATGGTGGTCTTACAAACGTTCCCATCCTGTATAATTAATGAGTTCTCCCGCCGAAAGCCTCAATAATCATACTTTGTGGCGCGGACGTGCAGGAAGAGAATAATTGAAGTTTTGGAAGATTCCAGCAGTGACGTGGAGTCAAGCTGGCTCCAGTGCGCCAGGTTTCTCGGTTGAGGATCCATGGTGTTAACTGCCTTATCAAAGTGGTTCCGCAGATTCTCGATTGGATCTAAATCCGGGCAGTTTTGTGGCCAGAGAAATATGTAAACTCATCCTGGTGAACTTCGAACCGCGCATGTACACTTCGAGCTGTCTGACATGTTGCGTTGCCCTGCTGATGAAACAGCTTATAGGGGTGGACATAGTCCCCATAGATAGATGCATACTCGTTTTAATCCACTGTGGCTTAGAGAATGAGGAGATCCCCCAGGGAATATCACGAAAACTTTCCGCAGACCATAACGCTCCTTCCTTCGACCTAGACACTTACCGATAGTTGCAAGGCCATATACGCCACTGGCCATCTGCCCGAAGGAGCAAAAAACGTGATTCATCAGAAAAGACCAGTTGTCGCCACTCAGTGGACATCCAGTTAAGATATTCGAATGCAAATTTCAGCTTTCGTCACATAGAGCAGCAATCACCATGGATGCATGAACCACGCCCTTGTTTAAGAGTCCCTTATGGAGCAGCGTCCGCTGAGCAGTCGTTAAGGAGACAGTGTTGGTAGCCTCTTGGTTCATCTTGGTCGTCAGTTTGTCAACAGTTGGACGTCTGTTCGCCTATATATGTCTCCGCAGCCGTCTTTCACCCCTATCATCTATGGAGCTGGTTTAGACAGTCCCATTTTGACATTCACTGTATGCTTTAACAAAGCCTACACCTGATCAATTTACAGACTTAGCCGTTTCTGAAATGCTTGCGCCCCAGTCGTATTAGAGGAAGAAACCAAAGCAATTCAGAGACGACCTACAGATTTGTTACTGGTAGGTTCGATGAACTCCTGAGTATTACGGTGACGCTTCTTGAACTCAAATGAGAACCCGTAGAAGGATGGCGACATTCTTTCCGCGGGACGCTATAGACAAAATTTAGAGAACCGGCTTTTCAAGCTGACTGCAGAACAATACTACATTTCGCTTAAGGAGCATGAAGATTAGATAATATAAATTAGGGCCCTTACGGATGGATATAGACAGTCGTTTTTCTCCCTCGCTTTATTTGAGAGTAGAACAGGAAAGCAAATGACTGATAGAGGCACAAGGAACCCTCCGCCACTCATCGCAAGGGTGGCTTGCTAAGTATGTATGTAAATGCAAGAATCAGATGGGACGCGTACAATTTATGAACACAAGCAAAATTTAAATATCTAATGTGAAAAGCCTCAAAAGTTACCAAAACAGTAATTTATAGTAAAATACAGTCACTAGCCTAATTAGTCAGCGAGTCGATCAATGCAGATTAACAGAAGAATCCTCTTGTTTAACTTACGTACGGTAATTGCAACACGTAATAATTCCATTCAAAAACTGTTACAAAAGTAGATTTAAGCCGTGTAACAAATGAAACACGGTAAAATGACTCTGTAGGCCTCCTTTCCTTTTTCAGTTGGTGTAACTGAGATGGCAAGCAGACACGACACAGCTCTCGTATACACTACGAATCGTACACGCACAGTAACTTGTAAATTTTGCTCCCCTATTAATTCCTTACTCAAACTACTGTACAGAGTGTCCCATTTATCTCGACGACCCTAAATAACTGTTTGTGCAGACGCAAATTACAAAATATTTCAAGCAAATGTTCTTTAACCGTCAGGGGGACTTCAGTAAGCATTATTGCCATCCTTGTAGCTTTGTTTTTTTTTTTACAAAGATATGAACAGCGGTATGACTTTTTTAAATGGCACCCCGTATTTTTTATTCGGTAATTCATTTCCTGTCCTAAAGACCTATTCAAAAATATATCACAGTGTACCATTCACTGAAACACAACGTTATTAATTACATAACACATCACTGACGCTGACGCTTCCAGTGCTTAGTGCAGGCACTCGGGGTAACGGAACACATCCAAGTGCTGACGTTGACAGAGGACAAACGTAAACGTAAGTAGAATGCACACCCGTCATTCAGTCAACCATCGTCAGTTGAAGAGTTGTGTGAGTAGAAGGTACACCAACGAAGACAAGGTAGATATGCTATTCATCTATGGGGAATGTTAGTTAGCAGTACAGTAATTCCAATACTGTTTTCTTATGTGCAGGTACCTTTAGTACAGTACTTTAGTCCTCTTAAATACTGTTGTGTAGAGTAGGCATACAGCAAAGGCTGTCCTTCCTACAAACTGCATCGACATAACGTTTCTTATGTTGTTGTTGTTGAAGGTAGACGAAATGCTACGCAGGCAGCGAAACTGTACAGAGAGCGATATCCTGACAAGAACCCACCTTCCCGACGGATGTTTCCTTGGCTTGTTGCGACCCTTCAGGAAACGAGAAGTTTCAACCCACGACAACGCAATCGTCGTAGAATTCGAACAGTCAAAGCTGCCGAAGTTACCGCTCTCGCTTCCATTGCTATGAATCCACATGTGAACACACGACAGCTTGAACACGAGATTGGCAGTCGTAAAACCAATGTACACCGTATTCTTACACATCATCGGTTCCATCCTTACCATGTACTGGGAATGATTTCCAGAATCGTGTACATTTCTGTCAGTGGGCACAGCAGCAAATCCTCGCCAACCCGAACTTCTTCCCCAATGTTCTGTGAATGTTCCTTCTCAAACAAAGGGCAGGTAAATACAAGGAACATGCATTATTGGTCCTGCGACAACCGACGATGGCTTAGACAGGTGGAACATCAGTGTCACTGCAGAATTAACATCTGGTATGGGATGCTTGGTACTACAGTTATTGGCCCTTGTTTCATAAATGGTAGTCTAAACGGCACAACGTATGCCAACTTCCTCAGACGAATTCTTCCTCCTCTTCTGGATGAAGTGCCGCTAAGAAGCAGAATGCTTATGTGGTGTCCAGCACAAAGTGCCTTGCGTGCACATCGTGTTCTGAACCGAAGGTATCCTTCCAGATGGATTGGTCGAGGAGGAACAGTTACTTGGCCTGCTAGGTCTCCTGATTTAAATCCTCTGAACTTTTCCTTTGAGATGCATTAAAGACGTTGTCTGTCGCGATATTCCAACAACTCCAGAGGATATGCAGGAAAATATCGTGCTTGCTTTTAACTCTCTTCAGCAGGCAACACTGGAAGCAGTAAATAATTCTTTCATTCAACGAGTGCACCAGTGTATCGGTGTCCAGGGTCACCACTTTGAGCACCTTTGAATGTTCTGCTCCTGGTCAATGGTTCAGGAGAGTCAGATTCAAAGCTACAGCGAAGGAAATCATGCTGATTGATGCCCCCTGACATTTAAAGAACATTTGCTTGAAACATTTTGTTATTTGCATCTGCGCAAACAGTTATTTATGGTTGACAAGATAAATGGGACACCCTGTACATAAAATCTTAGATCACACTTCATACCCTCTACAGGTCAGTGACGTAGAAAACATCGGGATAGTAACGCTATTTCTTTTTCAGCGCCGTAGACGAATAACAATGAATATTATACACAATACAGCCATATAATACAGGAGACAACATACACTAAGATGATAAATCATGCGATACCTCCAAATACCGTGTTGGATCTCCTTTTACACGGCAAAAAAAAAAAAAAAAAATGTCTTGAGACTAGGTCCTCCCGTCGGGTAGACAGTTCGCCGGGTGCAAGTTTTTCGATTTGCCCCCACTTGGCGACTTGCACATCGATGGGGATGAAATGATGATGATTAGGAGAAAATCTCCAACCCAGCAGGGAATCGAACCCGGGCCCTTAGGATTGACATTCTGTTGCGCTGATCACTCAGCTACCCGGGGAGGACTTATGCCCGGCGTGTTGCAAATAAATCGGTGCGGCATGGACTTAAAAAGTTGTTGGAAGTCGCCTGTAGAAATATTGAGTCATGCTCTCTCTATAGTCGTCGACAATTATGAAAGTGACCTCTCGATTATATCTCATAAATGTTCGAAAGGATTCATGTCGGATGATCTCAGTGGTCAACCTATTCTCTCAAATGGTGCAGAATGTTCAAGTCAATAGGGGACAGTTGTGGCCCCCGATAAGGCTCATCGTCATCCATAAAAATCCCATCGTTGTCGGTGAGTATGAAGTCTATGAATGTCTGCAAATGGTCACCAAGTAGCCGAATATAATATTTTCCAGACAATGATGACTGGAATTGGACCAGAGGGCCTAGTCCATTCCATGTAAACACAGTCCACACCACTATGGAGCCACCACCATCTTGTAGAGCGTCTTATTGACAACTTGGGTCCATAGCTTGGAGGTGTCTGCACCACACTCGAAGCGTGCTGTCAACTCTTGCCATTTGAAACAGAGACTCATCTGACCAGGCTATGGTTTTCAGTCGTGTAGGGTGCAACAGATATGGTCACGAGTCCAGGAGAGGTGTTGCAAGCGATGTCATGCTATTAGCAAAGGCACTCAAGTCGGTCGTCTGCTTCCGTAGCCCATTAACGCCAAATATTGCCGCACAGTCCTGAGGGATACGTTCTTCGTAGGTCCCACATTGTCTTCTGCTACTACTTCACGCACTGTTACTTGTCTGTTAGCACTGACAATTCTACGCAAACGCTGCAGCTTTCGGTCGTTAAGCGAAGGCCATCGGCCACTGAATTGTGTTTGCTGAGAGGAAACGCCTGAAATCTGGTATTCTCGGCATACTATTGACACTGTATCTCTCGGAATATTGAATTCCTGCATTGGAATATCCCATGAGTTCAAAGTCGGTCAGATCCTATCGTGTGGCTTTTCACATGAATCACCTGAGTACGAAGTATGTCTTCGCCAATGCACTGCCCTTTTATATCTGTGTACAAGATACTGCCGTCATCTGTGTATGTGTATATAGTTGTCCCATGACTTCTGTCACCTCGCTGTATGTAGTCCGCGACTCGTGGTCCATTTTCTATCGTCACTGCTTCTATGTCGTGGAGCACCGGGTTCGACTCCTGCGAGCGAGAGATTTTCCTTGCTATGGGACTGGGTGTTTGTGTTGCCTAATCATTTCATCAAGTTGCCGAAGTGGCGTTAAATAGAAAAACTTGCACCAGGTGACGGAACAGTCCAAGACGGAGTCTTCCGGCCGATAATGGTATACGATCATTGTATTTCACAGTATGTGTTGTAGATACTTATGATAATTCATGTTTATGTTCTAAGTAAGCGGTTTCCGCTTCGTAATACCTCTTTCATTTGGTCACTGCTGTACTGTCCGGCCCCGGTAGCTGAATGGTCAGCGCGACAGACTGTCAATCCAAAGGGCCCGGGTTCGATTCCCGGCTGGGTCGGAGATTTTCTCCGCTCAGGGACTGGGTGTTGTGTTGTCCTAATCATCATCATTTCATCCTCATCGACGCGCAAGTCGCCGAAGTGGCGTCAAATCGAAAGACTTGCACCAGGCGAACGGTCTACCCGACAGGAGGCCCTCGTCACACGACATTTCATTTCACTGATGTACTGCTTGAATGAATTGTTGCAATCCTTGTGAGAAAGGAAATGGAGCTCCAGAGATTATCCTTATATGCATCCTGATCTCATCAGACTTAATGAAAAAAGTTATTTTTGATTTTGTACTTTAAACGACGGCGTTCTCATGTACCAAAAGTGGCCATTATTAAGGAAATTTTTTTAACGACAGTTATAATACCCATAAAATTTACCTCTACATTTATTTTAAAATACTAACAAGAAATATTTTTAAAAGATTGGAAAAACTGGTAGAAGTTAACCTCATGGTAGTCCAGTTTCAGTTCCGCGGAAATTTAGGAACCCACGAGGTAGTACTATGACTTAGACGATAGCCTAAAAAATCAGTCGTATGTTTACAGCATTTGAAGAGTAAGTTTTTGACAATAACAGCTGGAACACACTCTTTGAAATTATGAAGTTAGCGGGGATTAATTACAGGGAGTGGTAGGTTATGACCAACTTCTACAGAAGCAAGCCTGCAGATACAGTAGTCGACGGCCATGAAAGGGAGACAGTGGGTGAAAAGAGATTGAGACAAGATTGTCACCTATCCCCGACGTAATTCGGTGTGTAAATTGACCAAGGAGTAATGGAAATCAAAGAGAAATATGACAAAGAAATTAAAAATCAGGAAGAAGAAATAAAAATTTCATGTTCTTTAATGATAATGCAATCCTGTCAGAGATGGCACAGAACTTGGAAGAGCAGCGGACCGGAATGCTTGGTGTCTTGGAAAAAGATTATAAGATGAATATCAACAAAAGTGATACAATGTAAGTGAATGTGTCCAAAATGAAATAGAATGTAGTTGAATTACGTTAGGCGATGTTCAGAAGATACATCAGGGAATGAGATACTCAAAGTAACAGAGTTTTGCTGCTTGGGCTGCAGAATTACTTATTATAATGCAAGCTGAGAGGATACAAAATGTAGACTAGACATAGCGTTATAAGCATATCTGAAAAAGAAAAAATGGCTCTGAGCACTATGGGACTTAACATCTGAGGTCATTAGTCCCCTAGAACTTAGAACTACTTAAACCTAACTAACCTAAGGACATCACACACATCCATGCCCGAGGCAGAATTCGAACCTGCGACCGTAGCTGTCGCGCGGCTCCAGACTGAAGCGCCCAGAACCGCTCGGCCACTCCGGCCGGGTATCTGAAAAACAGAAATTTGTGAACTTCTAATACAAATTTAGTTTTTAGGAACTCTTTTCTGAAGTTATTAGCCTGGAGTGTAGCCTTTTACTGAAGTGAAACGAAGATGGTAAGTAGTCTAGATAAGATGAGAATAGGGGATTTGGAAGGGTGGTACTACAGAAGAATGTTGGAGATTAGATAGGTCGACTGTGTAACTAACGAAGAGGTACTGAATCAAAGTGAGGAAAAAAAGAAATTTAAGGAAGAACTCTACTAAAAAAAGAGATCGGTGGATACAAGACATCAGGGGAACGTCGCTTTGATAGTGGAGGGAAGAGTGAGGGGCAAGAATGGTACAGGGCGACCAAGACATAAATATAGTTATCTAGTTCAAACTGCTGTAGGTTTGCAGTAGTATTCAGAGGTGAAAAGGCTTGTTCATGATAAGACTAGCATGGAGAGGTAATTCAAACCATACTGAAGAATATAACAACAATAAGAACAAGAACATATGCTTCGAAGTTTCTTGAATTCGTCCTCCAAAAAGTATTTTTTTTTTTTAGGAACAGTCAACTATAGGAGATTACTTACCTCTAGGAATGAATCGGCTAGCTGCTAATTTATTTTGTGTACAAATGCAAGTATTATGAGAATACTGGCTCACAAAAACATTTCTTTGTTTGTACTCGTATACTACTGACGAGATGAATCCGATGCTGACGAACAGGTGATAGCTGTCAACACTTTGCAGGAGTGGCGAGGGCTGCTCAAATACGCTGCACAGGCGTGCGACATTATCTTCTCTATGGCCTCCTAATGGAGACTAACCGTGACAGAACAGAATCACTTGAGGTATTTCAGCAACATAAACTGTGCACCACACCATACTTTCCAGACCGAAGCTGCGCCACCGTCCGTTCACCCTCCCTGCCAGCTCGCGTCGGTCTCTGCCACGTGGTGCGACTGCCAGTTTTGCATCGATTTCACTGTAGACATTAGATACAGTTCATGTCTTTGCCACTTGTCCTTACAGTATCGAATGCAACTTTTTCAATGCGTTTAACCTTACTCAGTCAGCATAATTATTGCCAGAAAAAAATTGCAAAATGAAAAAAAGATGTGTTTGAAACTACAAATCAGTTATCATATGTGCAAATCATAACGTCCCAGATTCTTTTAGTCGAGTGTCTGACAACTTCATTTATACTCCGCTTGCCACGTTACAGCGTCCAGCGGTGACTACTTCACATAAAAGTCAATTCTCCCCTATCCTGTTCCATTCGCAAATTGTCTGCGTATAGAACGATTGACGAGAAGCCTCCGTGTGAACTGGATTGTGTCTTAAGGAAGTAATATGTTGGTTGACTATTCTTGGAACGTGCGCTCTCGGAATTTTAACAACGAACTGTACATCTCTTGTAGCGCCCGCTACACTAGTTGGATGAGCATCTCCATTACGCTTTCGCTCTAACTGAACGAACCTCTAGCGAAACGCGCTATTCTTCCTTGGGTTTTCTCTATTTCTTCTATCAACCTATCTGGTAAAGGTGCCAGTCTGACGAGCAATACTGAAATATCAGTCGAAAGACGGTTCAGTAAGTTACCTGCTTCGAGCGTGGACGTAAATTCCCTCGTGATTATTTCACTGAATCTTTCAGTAAACCGCCTTTCGTATAATTAGTCTTATGTGGTCATTCCACTTTAAATCTGATTCTTGAGCATAGTCCGAGAAATTTTATCGCTGTGACTGCTTCCAGCGACTTTTTGGAAGTCTCTTTGCCTATTTATCCTCAATATATAACATGTTCAGAGTAAATTACTAATCCATGCACCAGACGTCAGTTGTCAACTGGTTGTCCTGGTCATCCTACTTTTCACTCCAATTTTCTAGCGTTGCTACTTCTCTATACATGGTGATTGAGCTGCTCCTACCGGTCCATTTTATGCAACCCGCACGATGTCCTTATTAGGAACGGTATCCAGACAGGCGACAGCCTCGTAATCGACATGAGTTCTCTCTCAGAACTTTGAGCGACTGTTAGTAAACAGAATCGTGTTGTAAAAAATATAAGTCAGGACTGGTGTTGAGTTACACGGTATTTTTGGACCAAGGTATACCTTACTTCAGTCATACTTATCCAAATGTTTCCAATCTTTCTTGGTTTAATTAGCTGTGCAGTCATACAGGTTTTGGATGTCTCTGTAAAGTTATTCGATTTTTAATATTTAATCCTTCATAACTGGTTCAGAAACGTTGCTCCATAAAATGTGTTTTACCATCAGAAACAACGATACTAATAGGAGATATCAAAATGAAAAGTATAGAAGTAACAACTGTCCGGTGTATAACCCAATGAACAGTTTGATATACGGGTGATTTAGCAGCCCCTTTCAATGTCGTTTTATACCACCCCATATGACGGAACAATGCTTCTGGCCGGTTCGCACTGGAGATGTGAAGCACATTATCAAATTGTCGCAGAATAACTGGTGAAGGTTATGAAGACATTTTAGATCAATTTTACAGATTTTGTTTATGAAACAACTTACGGTTGCACTTTTGATATCTCCTGTTAATTTCGTTATTTCTGATGGATAAACACATTTATAAGGCAACGTTTCTGAACAGTTTACGAAGGATTAAGCGCAATACATGGAATAAACTTATAGAGACATCCAAAAGATGTGTGACTATATCACTAATTACACAAACATTGGAGACTCTTGGATAAGTATGGCAGAAGTAAAGTATCTTTTGGTCCATAAATACTGTGTAACTCTTGGCCAATACTTACTTCTATTTTTACAGTACGATTCGGTTTGCTATCAGCTGCTCAAAGCACTACGAGGGAACTTTTACCGTTTACATCCTTGACGCCTGTCTGAAGACTCTTTCCGATTAGACATGGTGCGGGTTGAATAAATCGGATCGATAGGGGCGACTGAATCATCCTGTATACACCAGCATCATCTGCGAGCAGCGTTCTTTATTTATTGTCGTTTTTACTGTACTGAATATTTATGACTGGACACAATTTCATACAATATATCGTAGTACCACATTAACAGAAAAGAAAACTGTATTAAAAGATGCATGGAATGTCAGGAAGAAAACAGCTATGAAGATATTACTGATAAATGATAGTCTAGTATTGAACACAGAGTGCAAGAGTTGGTTTCATTTTACACAAGGAAGGGGTCTATGGAAGATGGCGGCCGTGGTCTGTTACAGGAAGCCATTGTGCTGTTCACCTCAAATAGAATATCCGAATAAGTACGAGTATGGTTAGACTAAGTGAACACTCATGTGCGGCCGTTACATTGTCATATTTTGTATTTCGCAATGCGTTTTAGTGACTCGTAACTGTAAAAAATAGTCAGTTAAGTGGCCATACATGGATTCTGTTATCGACTACTCCACTCACTTCAGTGGATTGCATCTTCACAACAAAGAGGTGAAATATTACTTATAACATCTACCAGTACTTTACGAAATATTTTTCCATTTTTATGAATTGGTTTTCCATCCTTTTGAGGATGATCTTCGTATGAGACACGGAGGAAGGCAATGGCAAACCACCTCCGCTAGAAACTTGCCTAGTCTGCGGTGCGGGTCTCCCGCATCGTTCCCTACGCTCCAAGGAGTATGGGACCTCGTCATTATCATATGAGACACGCTCACGTTCACATATTCATTCTTCTAGCATCTTGCTGGTCAACGGGTGGTACTACACTTTTTTCAAGAAGGTAGGAAATGAATAAATGATAATTTGTTGAAACTCTCAGCTCCCGAAAGGTGTTGTTTATATACTTCGATGGGGACAGCTGAAAATGTGTGCCCCGACCGGGCCTCGAACCCTGGATGCTCTATTTGCACATAGTGGGTGCGAGTAATGAGTGGATGGGCAAATATCTATTAGGAACATTACGTATTTAGATAGTGGACAGTTGGGAATGTGGGTCTCACGGGAAGCGTGCAAGGGGCAAGTCCCAGCAGTCGCGCTATTCATCTGTATCCTCGGTGGCTCAGGTGGATACAGCATCTACCATGTAAGCAGCAGATCCCCGGTTCGAGTCCCGGTCGGGGCACACATTTTCAGCTGTCTTCATCGAGGTACATCAACAACACCTGTCTACAGCTGAGGGTGTCAACAAATTATCATTTATTCCAAAGGAGCTGCACGGTCATCAATGGTATCTATTGTTTTGAGAACAGTTAATCTCTTCACACATAGGAAATACTTTGGTGAATTGCATTTGGTGGGAATTATTTGCCAAATGAATTTACATACTTACAGCAGCTTCCATTGTCACTGCTTTACATTCCCAGAGTTAAGCACAGAGTGTTTGTTACTATTATTTTTTGAACAGTGGGTATCAGTACAAACAAAATAATAGTAACGTATATGTAATGATAGTGAATAGTGCTTAACTCTGTGACCGAAAGATATTAACATTAGTACAGCCCTACTGCCGCAGTAAGTAAATGAATTTATTTCTCGACGTTTGCCATTTAGGTAAGACACAAGCTAAATATTGAAGTGTTTGCTATATTCTAGTCACAGGAAGCAGTCTCCAGTATCCAGCATCGTTCTACAAAAATGAATATGTAAATTTCTGGACGTTTCATCTAAAGATGTGACTGGGAAGGCTCGGAAATTAGTTCCGAAAATAACGAAATATATCGTAAGTGACTGGACGCACTTATTTTATATTTTATTTCATTTAATTCACAGACACAGACTTCCACGATATCCATAATGGATAACCTTAATTTGACATCTAAGGTAATATAAAATATTCATACAGGCAAATTTCTCATAGGGAAGTTCTTTAGGCTGGCTGTGCAGAACCAGCGGTTAGTCGTTAACAGGTATTAGTTCTGGTCGAAGTCCACTGAAGAGATTTGTTGCGCAATACTGCACAGTTTACTGTGTAAGGAAGTGCTCACAATTTTAACTCGTGCCTCTGCCTTTCACCCTCTGACAGAGTGTTACTCTGCTTTTAATGAAGTTAGTTTTATTTGCCACAACACCGACAGAGAATATCTATGTAGCACAGTCACCTTTTGTGTTGTTTAAAAATCAATAAGAAATAAAAAATTCATTTTTAGGTACAAATCGGTTTATTGTTTCTTGACATTTATGCACTTTTCCGTGCATTAAAACCAATTCTCAAATTTTTTCGCAATCTAATGTTGAGTCCTCGAAAAATAACATGTTCTTTAGATGCTGAATGTCATGTTATTTAGATGGTGAAAATCGCTATCCATGCAGAAACACTATATGACACGGTGTGTGAATGGTGCAACATTATCGGTTACTTTTCTGGATTTCATCGATAACTTATAGCAAAAGAACTTATTTGGCGATGTGGTACTAATGACTGCCGTTCCCATAACACTCTGCACTCTACAGACCGCTAAAAGAACACAGTTCTAGACACTTTAACTTCCAAAAATTACTCCCCATGAAGTTTCCATCTCGAACTTGACTCAAACACTACTCATTATTACTTTAAAACTCATTGTACTTCAAAATGAAACTTTTCTCAATGCTTCTCGGCCGCGACCACACCGTCATCCTCGGCAGTTAGCAGTCGACTGACTCGCTCCAAGATCACGAAAGAGCACGCTGTCTTCCTGGGATGCCTAGATCGTTGGTCGTAACTACAGCTTCAGAACCTTCTAAAACGTCATAGAAATCTCAACTAACGAAAATGAGTTGCTGATATCGATTTTTAGGAAGATTTTTGATAATAATACCCTCACATACGTTCCAGCAGAGTATAGCAGAACTGTGCTGTTCGTGTTAAATGAGTTATGAGACAGATTTCAGTTGTAATAGAAGGCTTTTCGCAAATGATGCATTTATCTATGAGAAGATTCTCTTCGGTAAAACAGTAATATTTAGTAACATCTCGGCAAAATATCAGTCTGGTGCAAAGATTTGGAGCGAGTTCTGAAGGTACAGAAATTTAAATTTGTGCATGTCACGAAAAATAATAGTGAGCTAACCTTTGAACACAAGTTTAACTAGTCATAACTATAGATAATCATCTCATACAAATACACTCCTGGAAATGGAAAAAAGAACACATTGACACCGGTGTGTCAGACCCACCATACTTGCTCCGGACACTGCGAGAGGGCTGTACAAACAATGATCACACGCACGGCACAGCGGACACACCAGGAACCGCCGTGTTGGCCGTCGAATGGCGCTAGCTGCGCAGCATTTGTGCACCGCCGCCGTCAGTGTCAGCCAGTTTGCCGTGGCATACGGAGCTCCATCGCAGTCTTTAACACTGGTAGCATGCCGCCACAGCGTGGACGTGAACCGTATGTGCAGTTGACGGACTTTGAGCGAGGGCGTATAGTGGGCATGCGGGAGGCCGGGTGGACGTACCGCCAAATTGCTCAACACGTGGGGCGTGAGGTCTCCACAGTACATCGATGATGTCGCCAGTGGTCGGCGGAAGGTGCACGTGCCCGTCGACCTGGGGCCGGACTGCAGCGACGCACGGATGCACGCCAAGACCGTAGGATCCTACGCAGTGCCGTAGGGGACCGCACCGCCACTTCCCAGCAAATTAGGGACACTGTTGCTCCTGGGGTATCGGCGAGGACCATTCGCAACCGTCTCCATGAAGCTGGGCTACGGTCCCGCACACCGTTAGGTCGCCTTCCGCTCACGCCCCAACATCGTGCAGCCCGCCTCCAGTGGTGTCGCGACAGGCGTGAATGGAGGGACGAATGTAGACGTGTCGTCTTCAGCGATGAGAGTCGCTTCTGCCTTGGTGCCAATGATGGTGGTATGCGTGTTTGCGCCGTGCAGGTGAGCGCCACAATCAGGACTGCATACGACCGAGGCACACAGGGCCAACACCCGGCATCATGGTGTGGGGAGCGATCTCCTACACTGGCCGTACACCTCTGGTGATCGTCGAGGGGACACTGAATAGTGCACGGTACATCCAAACTGTCATCGAACCCATCGTTCTACCATTCCTAGACCGGCAAGGGAACTTGCTGTTCCAACAGAACAATGCACGTCCGCATGTATCCCGTGCCACCCAACCTGCTCTAGAAGGTGTAAGTCAACTACCCTGGCCAGCAAGATCTCCGGATCTGTCCCCCATTGAGCATGTTTGGGACTGGATGAAGCGTCGACTCACGCGGTCTGCACGTCCAGCACGAACGCTGGTCCAACTGAGGCGCCAGGTGGAAATGGCATGGCAAGCCGTTCCACAGGACTACATCCAGCATCTCTACGATCGTCTCCATGGGAGAATAGCAGTCTGCATTGCTGCGAAAGGTGAATATACACTATACTAGTGCCGACATTTTGCATGCTCTTTTGCCTGTGTCTATGTGCCTGTGGTTCTGTCAGTGTGATCATGTGATGTATCTGACCCCAGGAATGTGTCAATAAAGTTTCCCCTTCCTGGGACAATGAATTCACGGTGTTCTTATTTCAATTTCCAGGAGTGTATATGAAAGGAACGATGTGTAGAGATATGAATGGAAATGACATTGTTGTGTCAGTTGCAGATAAAACAAATGAGAGGCTCCAGTTTTTTCGTGATGTACTGGGAAACTGCAGATTTCCTTCAAAAGAAATTGCTTACGAAACTCTTGTCTGCTACGTACGTGAATATTGTTGAAGTGTATGGGACTCATGTCATTTCAGACTAATGGAAGACGTAGGACAAATCCAAAAAAAGTGTGGTGTTATAAATATTGACGGTAAAACTGATTTCTTTCCGATCCTTTGGAGCACAGGTAAATATTTTCCAAATTTTATTTCAACTGACACTATAAGACGAAAAAAGCGACACAACACGAATGAATGGTCCGAACGGGACGGTAGTTGGTAGATGTGACCTACATGTACAGACAAACAAATGATTACAGTTTCAGAAAAACTGGATCACTTATTGAAAAGAAAGAACTTCACAAACTGAGCAAGTCAATAACGCGTTGGTTCACCTCTGGAACTTATGCAAGCAGTTATTCGGCTTGGCATTGAATTATAGAACTATTGGATTTCCTCTTGAGTGATTTCGTGCCAAATTCTGTCGAACTGACGCGTTAGTCGGCAAAAGCCGGAGTTTGTTGGAAGGCCCTGCTCATAATGTTCCAAATGTTCTCAACTAGGGAGAGATGCGGCGACCTCGCTGGCCAAGGCAGAGTTTGGCAAACACGAAGACAAGAAATACAAACTCTCACCGTCGGGGTGGGCATTATCTTTCCGAAATGTAAGCCCAGGATTGCATCACATGGATGGCAACAAAACGGGCGTAGAATGTTGTCGACGTACTGTTGAGACGAAAGTATGCCGAGCGTGAGTTCAAGAGGGGCCCTACAATGCAAGAAATCGGAACCCCCGACCATCAGTCCTAGTTAGGCCATAAGGCGGGCACCAGTCAGATTGATAACCCTCTGCTGTCCAGGGCGCCTCCAGACACGTCTCTGCTGCTCATTGAGCCTCAGTTCGAAGTAGGACTCATCACTGAAGACAATCTACTCCAGTCACAGAGAGTCAAGGCCGAAGAGGTGTCTGCCATACGGCCATAACGGCCATACAACCAGGAATGATGATCTGGGTTTCTATTTCCTTTCGTAGCAGGAAACTGTAGACTATCATGTACGGCATCCTTGCAACACTGCGAGGTTTCGACGATATTCTACACCCTATTTTGTTGCCCTACTGAGAACATTTGGTGCGTTACTGGCTGGGCCCTCCAACCAGCTCGGAACTTTGGTGGTCTGACTCACCTGCTGGTCATGATTTGATATGATATTCCTCAGGAGGGCATCCAACAACTCAGTCAGTAACAAGCCGAATAACAGCCTACGTCAGGGCCAGAGGTGGACTGATGCGTTATTGACTTTCGTCACATCTACTGATTTCCGTGCCACTGGGATAATTCCGTCGTGGAGCGTCGTTTGTGTGTGTGTGTGTGTGTGTGTGTGTGTGTGTGTGTGTGTGTGTGTGTGTGTGTGTGTATGTTTAAAATTATTTATCTTAGATTTCTTTCCAAATATTCATACGATTTCCTTTGTTTTATGTTTCATCTGCACTTAACAAGTTCGCGACATGGTGACATAATATTTCTTTGTGTACGTCGCACTTTACAGTGAAGGTCGCCGCGATGCTTCAGCCGACAGCCAGGGGCTGCGAGTAGTAGTGCTTAGAACAGCCCAATAAAAACAATCGATACAGTCGGTTGCTACATAACAATCAACTGATTCCGTTGCGGTTTTGCGTATCCGTTGAATTATTCCTTTATTCTTGTGAATCAAACTAGTCTGTTGCAGCAGTCGAATGAAAACAATCGACATTATGGATTGTAGTTTTGCATAGGTGCCGAGTTATTCATTCATTTATTTCCAGTAAAACCATTCTGTAGTTTTTCTTTCAGTTGAATCACATACTCGTTCATTAAACTCATAGAACTCTTCAGTGGGTTAGTTGACAGAGATAGTTCTTCACTCTTCGGAGTTAAATTAGTCTGTAGTACTTTCCTTATGTGAACTAAAGTAGTGGTGTACGATCGAGATACGGATATTCCCGGATAGTAGCCCTACCATCGGGGAACATGAAGACATCTCACGGGGCAGGCCAAAGATAAAATAAGCATTTTACGTATTCAGTTAATTATGTAGGGAATAGCCAATTTTTCTTTTCGTCATTTCAAACTGATTAATATATTGCTGTGGACTAATTTTTTCCCGATGCAAGTAACGTGTATCTAATTAAACTGATGCATCGGTGATGATTCAAAGACGTGCATTAAAATTCACTTAGAGATATGTGAAGAAGACTGGAATATTGACAAATTTTAACGACTAATTCCATCCGTTTGACGGAAATGGGGTGATGATGTCAATTGATTTAAAATCGCTTGGATCTAGCTCTCAAATAAGTATTCAACCATTAATTTGCATGGAATGTAAATACAATGCCTGATAAAATAGTGAAGCATTCATAAGACAAGATCGGATGTCAACATAATTTCGTACAGGTACGTACCATCGAACGTTGTGTAAATGATTAGAGCTGTAATTCTCTGTGGAAGGTAAAGCGGTCACAAGGATGTATTAGTTTTGTTCATGTGGAGTGTTATTACCAGGTATCTAAGTGGCGTAAACAGTGTCAAATGTTGACTGACCGCTGACAAGGACACCGAGAGACCACGTATTCGTCCAGTGCAGCATTATAAGCACCTGACAATGTTTGAAACAGGGCTGACTTTCGGTCTGCATCTGGGCGCCTGCTCGGATTGTGCAGTAGCCAGGTTTGTGAAACATTTGAACGTGACAGTGATCCAATGTCAGACAGGAAACGTGATGGCAGGCATATTCATCGTCAAGGTTCCGGTCAACCACCTGTGACCACTACAAGGGAGTATCGCCGCATCGTAACCCCTACGCATTTGCGCCTGCCAGCCTTGAGTAAGTAACTGCCAGGAACACTCTGTGTCATGCCGCACCATTGGCCGTATACTGGCAGCAGCCGGACCAGCAAACTATCTGCCCTATGCGTAGGCCGCTGAGTAGGCTGTTAACAACCTGGCACATACAGTATTGTTTGGAGCGATGCCGTGACCGAGAAACATGGACTGCCGATGAAAGGCGTCGCTTTGTGTTTAGCTACGAGTTGCGGTTCTGCACGACCATCACTGGCGTGTATGGCGGTTACATGGGAAGAGGTCTCATCGTTCCGATGTTTAGGAGAGGCACAGTGGTGTTACTCCTGGTGTCATGCTGTAGAATCCCACAGGGTGTGACTTCATGTCATGGCTACTAGTGCTGAGGGAACTCTGATGGCGGAATGGTACGTCCCAAACATCATTGTGCGTCACCTCTCACCTGACAGTATCATAGCGTCATTCTTCAACAGATAATGGTCGTCCATACATGGGACACGTCCCTAAGAGCTATTTGAGTAATGTTGAGGTACTTCTGTGGACAACAAGATGTCCAAATTCGTTACCAATAGGAAATTTATGGAACAAGCTCGGGCGTTAACTCCGTTCCGCTGCCAGCATCCAGTTTATCAAGAACCAGTTGCAACATTTAAAGGTCGTTTACCCTCAGGAGGGGCTACAACGGCCTTAAGATATTCTTCCCAAACAAATCAGTACATGCATTACCCATACTGATAAATGGACTCATATACAAAGTTCTAGGTAAACACTTGATACTGGAATCACCGAAATAACGTTAGAGACCCTGAATATCTGTAAGTTTCAACTCGTTCTCTCCTTCTCTTCTGGGTGTTTCATTTTTTGTCACGCAGAGCAGACTGCGTACAAAATTTTCAGCCTTTGGAAAGCAGCCGGTTTAGTGTTCCATAGGCATCAAGAAGTACTGTTGACATTCACACGTTGATACTTCAAGTTAACAATTAATCCTGCCTTTAACCATCACTGTAAACAGTCTGCAAGTAAGGTCACACTGCTCCGGACCATTGACAGGGACAGCTTATGTCGCCTAGCCCCAGTCGCTTTCAGTTCCGAGTGGAAAAATTGATTTTTTTGGCATTGTTAAGTTATTATTGCTGATTGCGCTCTGTTATCACATAGGAGTAATAAAGTGACTTGACTCATTGAAATATGTATGTTTCAGGTTACAGTCGTTTTCAGAGACAGTCCGTGGTTCGCCGGGTCTGAAACCTGTATCCACGATATTAGGTACAGTGTAAACAGTAGCGTAAACTGTTTAGTGCTATCTGACAGTAGTAAATGTCATAAACAGCGCTACTGATTACACTGTACCGAGTATCATGCTGCAACTTTCAGAACGGGCTAATCACGGATTGACTATGAAAATGCCTGCACTCTGAAACAAATTTAGTTAATGGATTCACACTTTACATGAAAATGAACAAACAGCCGAAACGACGAATTACGCTAAATAAATAATCAGAAAGCTTATTTCTTTCAAGAATTTATCACGCCCGTGGACAGTGTTGCAAGTAAATTATTTGGTGTTTTATACCGTTTTTCGTCCATGTTTAAGCATAAGTATGCATGAATCAAATTGCGGAAATGCTGAGCGGCATGACAATGGAAGAAATCACATGACATGAAAAAAAGTGATCTGCAAGATACATTCAGTGCGATATACCGTGTCTCCGAGGATGATTCAAATTCTGAAACTATGGTAAACAAAAGTAACGAATGATAGCAAACATTTTTCGTGAAAAAATAGTTCTACAAGTGACAGTGTGTATCAGGTGATAAAGTCACCAAAGAATTTAAAAATTGTACCTTATGCGCTGTCTGTTCATGTCACCTGAGCATTTACGGCAAGAAAAATTATCGATAATGAGGGCAAACCAGTGGGAATGGGACACACAGTTTTAATAAATTTAAGCAACAAGTAAGTGCTCATTTATTTAAACATAAATTGTTGATGTAATCCCAATAATATTTTTTTAAATCAACCAAAAATCCACATAATGCTAAAAGTACGAAATATTCCTTAAAGTAAAGAAACACATAGATTTTGAAAATACTTAGTTTTTAAAAATATATTTTTTATTCCCCTGTCCTTGAAACAAGATATGTTGTTTACCTCTAAAGAAGTTGGAAATCCTGCATCTATTTTTCATATGTCTTCTGTAGAATCACATCTCAAATGCTTCGATTCTCTTCTGCTGCGGTTTCCACACAATCCATGTTTCACTACCATACAGACCTGCGCTCCAAACTTACTTTTTCGAAAATTTATTCCTAAATTTAAGGCTTATGTTTGTTACCACTAGAATTCTCTTGGCTAGGAATGCCCTTCTTGCCAGTGCTAGTCTGCACTTGATGTCTCCCTTGCTTCATTAGTTTGCTGCCTAGATATCAGGATTCCTTAACTTCATCTAATTCATGTTCACCAATTCCAATACGCTCCTCGCTGTCCTCACGTCTGCTACTTCTCATTACTTTGGACTTTCTTCGACTTACTCTCAATCCATATTCTGTACTCATTAGACAGCTCATTCCAACCAGCAAATTCTTTTATTCTCGTCGTTGCTTCTTCGATGAATACAGTGAAGAACTTATACCCGGTAGAGAAAAAAGCAGATAACAGATCGCACACGCGCGGTCAGGCAGATAGTCTTGCCAACCTCTCTCCGTAAAGTGAACGGGTAGAATCCTGAATAATGGTTCAATAACTATTACCCTCTGACGCGCACTTCGTAGTGATTCGCGCAGAGCAAATGTAGATGCATGAATTTATATAGTCGTAACTGAGCTAGTACTTAGGCAACATTGACACTCATAGCACACACGTAAACTGAATTAACACTGGATGCTAAACAATTTTAAAGACTGTGTATGACAATCAACTTCGTCTTTGTTTGTTCTCCAAAATGTCTCGTAATCTGTATTATTAAGAGTAAATGCTAAAACAGTTAACTATCTCTAATTGTAGGTTGTCTATCTAACGCCTTCGAAAATAGCAAAGATTTGATTTTCGATACTTTGTATAATTATCCGCCGTATTTAAAGATTTAAAGAGCTGCCATTATCAAGTCATTAAGAAATATAATTTTGTGTTAAAGGTTTAACAAAGTTAGAAACTCCGTATATGACTTCAGGGAACATACCACCAGCGCGCAAATTACGCAGTCTATATTCGTCCACTATTTCAGAATTACAGCTCTTAGAGACTCCCAACAATCTTTACACATAATTTAAAGCTTTTTCGAAGCTTTATCCCCACCCAAAGACTAAGCAATAAAAGGCAAGAAAGTTTATCGCTTTCTTAATTTTCGTTGTTCATACAGTAAAACTTAAGCATCTGGCATTAAGTTTACAATGTATTACTTCTTTACTTCTGTTTCTATTCGCAACATATTTTTCAGACAGTGTCCACATATACCACTGAATGTACCTGCAAAATTATGTCACTGTATGACAGTTCAGAAGATATGACGTCACAAACATTGAGATGCGGGGAAATTAAGTTTTCCTTAAAACGAAACGAAAATTACACTAACTGTACTCATCCAGTGTCTGATGATGAGATCACTTAGAGATTTCGAACAAAAAATAGTTTCGTGCCTTTTATAAACTTGTACATTAGCCTGTCTGTGTGATTAATACGAAACGAATCAAACGAAAGCACTGAATTTGCAATTAAATCAATACAATGAAACGAATACTCTTAGCTGCATACAGGCGTTGATATATGTCAACAGGGACAGTTGAAGATGTGCGCCTGGACCGGTACTCCAGCCCGAGATATCCTGCTTACATGACAGACGCTCTATCCATGTGAGCCACCGAGGACACAGAGGATAGTGCGTATGCGTACACATTGCCCGAACTCCTACGGGAATCGGAAAGGCCGCGAGTAATGAGTGTAATGGGCAGGGGCACTACGAATATAGTGCGGGACAGTAAGTTGGGAATGTGGGTCTCGCGGGAGACGTGCCAGAGGTAAGTCCCTGCAGTCGCACTATCTTCTGTGTCCTCGGTGGCTTAGATGGATAGAACGTCTGCCATATAAGCAGGAGCTCCCGGGTTTGAGTCCCGGTTGGGACACACATTTTCGACTCTCCCTCTTGACATATATCAACGCCTGTATGTAGCTAAGAGTATTCATTTCATTGTATTGATTTAATCGTAAATTCACTCTAAAGAGCTGCACTGTCACCGACGTATCTGTTCTTTCGAACATGTCCGAAAGAACGGATACCATGTTCATATATACACTCCTGGAAATTGAAATAAGAACACCGTGAATTCATTGTCCCAGGAAGGGGAAACTTTATTGACACATTCCTGGGGTCAGATACACCACATGATCACACTGACAGAACCACAGGCACAAAGACACAGGCAAAAGAGCATGCACAATGTCGGCACTAGTACAGTGTATATCCACCTTTCGCAGCAATGCAGCCTGCTATTCTCCCATGGAGACGATCGTAGAGATGCTGGATGTAGTCCTGTGGAACGGCTTGCCATGCCATTTCCACCTGGCGCCTCAGTTGGACCAGCGTTCGTGCTGGACGTGCAGACCGCGTGAGACGACGCTTCATCCAGTCCCAAACATGCTCAATGGGGGACAGATCCGGAGATATTGCTAGCCAGGGTAGTTGACTTACACCTTCTAGAGCACTTTGGGTGGCACGGGATACATGCAGACGTGCATTGTCCTGTTGGAACAGCAAGTTCCCTTGCCGGTCTAGGAATGGTAGAACGATGGGTTCGATGACGGTTTGGATGTACCGTGCACTATTCAGTGTCCCCTCGACGATCACCAGAGGTGTACGGCCAGTGTAGGAGATCGCTCCCCACACCATGATGCCGGGTGTTGGCTCTGTGTGCTCTGTCGTATGCAGTCCTGATTGTGGCGCTCACCTGCACGGCGCCAAACACGCATACGACCATCATTGGCACCAAGGCAGAAGCGACTCTCATCGCTGAAGACGACACGTCTCCATTCGTCCCTCCATTCACGCCTGTCGCGACACCACTGGAGGCGGGCTGCACGATGTTGGGGCGTGAGCGGAAGGCGGCCTAACGGTGTGCGGGACCGTAGCTCAGCTTATGGAGACGGTTGCGAATGGTCCTCGCCGATACCCCAGGAGCAACAGTGTCCCTAATTTGCTGGGAAGTGGCGGTGCGGTCCCCTACGGCACTGCGTAGGATCCTACGGTCTTGGCGTGCATCCGTGCTTCGCTGCGGTCCGGTCCCAGGTCTACGGGCACGTGCACCTTCCACCGACCACTGGCGACAACATCGATGTACTGTGGAGACCTCTCGCCCCTCGTGTTGAGCAATTCGGCGGTACGTCCACCCGGCCTCCCGCATGCCCACTATACGCCCTCGCTCAAAGTCCGTCAACTGCACATACGGTTCACGTCCACGCTGTCGCGGCATGCTACCAGTGTTAAAGACTGCGATGGAGCTCCGTATGCCACGGCAAACTGGCTGACACTGACGGCGGCGGTGCACAAATGCTGCGCAGCTAGCGCCATTCGACGGCCAACACGGCGGTTCCTGGTGTGTCCGCTGTGCCGTGCCGTGCGTGTGATCATTGTTTGTACAGCCCTCTCGCAGTGTCCGGAGCAAGTATGGTGGGTCTGACACACCGGTGTCAATGTGTTCTTTTTTCCATTTCCAGGAGTGTATAATGAAAGCACTGAGTTGGTGCTTAAATTCGTAACTTTTTCCTTGTGTTTAATAAACACAATATATACACCAACATTCATCAACAATATATTCTCTTTCACCGTTTACAACAGTCTGCCAACGCTGGGGTAACTTCTCGATTCCGCGACTGTAGAAAACACGTGGTTTTGAGGCGAAGAACTCGTGGAGACATTTTCGGGCTTTATCTTCATCTGGAAAGGGAGTTCCTTGACGGTTATAAGATGGAGTGCCGAAAAAGATCTAACGACGCAAGATCAGGTGAGTAAGATGGGTGCAGAATGACTTCCAATCCAATTCCCGTATAGCGGTTTTTTTTTTTTCCAGTCTTGCAAAATGCGGGCGGGAGGTATCGTGGACCAGCGTCACTTCATGCGTTCTTGCTCTTCGTTGTTCTTGTATTGCGTCAGTTACTGAAAATAAATTTCTGCATTATCGTTACAGCAATTACCCTAGCTGTTCCACCAGTAACATAAAATTATCTTCTGTGAATGTACGCAGGTCTTTGTTCGGGGAGTTGCTATTTTTTTCTTATTTTGGGCTCAACCATTCCTTACTTTTTCCTTACTTCAGCATAAAGACACCATTTATCGTTACCAGTAACTATACAGGATAGGAATGTTGTTCATGAGTCAACTGATGACGAGCAAACACAGATGCAAATAAGGCCATCCGCTGATTTTTGGCTTTCAGCATGTGGTACCCATATACCCGATTTCTGAATCTTTCCCATCGCATGCAAATGTCGCACAATGGTGGAATGATCACAGACAATCACATTTGCCAGTTCTCGGGTACATTGACGAGAATTAGTGGTTTTAACCGATCTTCGTCAAACCCCGAAGGTCTTCCTGAACGTGGAGAGTCACTGATGTCATAACGATGTTCCTTAAAACGAGAAAACCATCTTTCTGCCGTGCTCTATTCAACGGCATTATCGCCATACACGGCGCAAAGGTTTCTGGCTGCCTCCGCCGCTGTCACACCTCTATCGAAAGACAGAATAGTTGTTGGAAAAGTTCCGAAATTTTCCACTTGGCACTCCACTTTCTAGCGTCACAATTCCACTATTATGACAATATGTAAACTCAAATAGCAACACTGAATTACAGATGAAAATGATAATAGATAACTAAAACCATAGCAACCGCTATATTAACATGCAAAACAAAAGCGCTACGAACTTGTGCATCAGCCTAATAATTATTCTGACGCTTCTTCAAATGTAAAGATTTCACATGCTTAACGTCAAATATTTAACACATTAACTCACTTCTAAAATAATCAGACGTTTTGAATTCTTTTCCATAAGGAATCGAGAGGCGTGGTTATTGATATATTACTAAATGTCGTCTGAGAATATCATGCCCAAGTAATAAGTGTGTGAACAGTTAGAAGCGAAGAATGACTAGGAAGATATTCACTTTACACGAAAAGCTACACACTTGTCACAGTTGGCTGAAGTCTACGTTAAGTTCTAGCTTCGCTTTCCTCTCTACTGAGGCACCGCAACTGTCACCTCTATGCTTAGAACCTCTCAGGAACATTTGCAAACGATATTTTAATTAATTAACCAGAGTTCATTATGCTACAATATGAGTTGCAGCTCTTTGTTCTTTCCACATTTTCGTCATACTGAATTTCGTTTCGCTGCTAATTACGACGCAGGGAAGTTCACTTCCGCTCGCCGCCTGCTGAATTGCAAACTTCAGGCTCTCCTGAAAACGCATACAAACTGGACGACAGCATAGCGTTCTCTCTAAAGTCTGCTTTTGACGTCATTCAGAATGTAGCTCTCTGCTTGTTGACTGGCTTTAAACGACTCATCACAGTAATCCTGCAGTTCTGAATACATTCGCCAACGTTGAGTATAGAAATCAAACAATGATTAATTAAGGAACTGTGAGCCTAATATCTGAGCCGGAGAACCTACGCGAAATATCATGTGCAAGTTGGCGATGTGGTGACGTAATTAGTTTTCTGACTAACGAATAATTTCGTCTGTGTCTGGCAGAACATTGACTACTGATCGCATAATAAAGTCGTATAAAGATTTCTGACGATTTTGTAGATATATTCTGGTGATCAATGCACTTACATCCACATCTACACTCCTAAAGCCGCCTCCCGGTTAATGGGGAAGTGTTTTTTTTTGGTACAATTATATTTTAACTCCTACTTTGTCCCTATTACGAATGGCACATGAGGAGAACGACCGCCGATAAATCTCCGTATAAACTTAGTTCCTCTGTTCTTCAAGTCGTGATCGGTTCACGAGAAAGTTATGCGTTCCTCGACTATTCGTGGAACTTACGCTCTGCAAATATCAACAATAAAGTCTCTTGTAGGGGCCGCCACTGTCACTCAATTTCCAATTCCAGTTGCAGATTGTGCGCGAGATTATAGTTAGACGTTAAATTAAATTAAATTAAAATTACAGAATTGTCTGAAATAACTTATTTCTTCTTGAACTACCTGTGCCGTTTTGAATAATAAATGAATTATATTGTAAAAATAACTATGTATAGCACTTCAGCTAAGGAATAGAAAGGGACAGTACGGAATCTGTAACAGTAGTGAGAGACGAGAAAGAGTGCTCGAGTCGTTTGATAACACTCATATTTTTTAATTAATAATTTTGTGTGTGTGTACGTGTTATTTGATTGAGAATAAATTCATTTAAAATAGATTAAACCTGTTATAGAGTGCCAAGACTAGAAAAACACATTTTACTAGCGTTAGTTGTAATTCGTGATTGCGGATGATTGATAATGCACAAAAAAATTTATTAATCAATTACTATTTCTCAGGTCAAATAGCACGAAACATTAACTAGTCTTCTGTGAATTTCTATTTGAAAACTGATAATAATGTAATCTGATATATTTTTTCCAGCCTCATTAACAAAACCTCCTTCATCATCATTTTCATAAACTGTGGGTTAGCCCGTGTTTCCATTCATGACTATAGCTGCACTCTGTGTAAAATTCCGCTAGACAGCATCCTCTTATTCCTATACTCGTTAATCTATTGTTCCTATAACTAATACGTGGAGAGCTGTTAAACTATATGACTGTAATATGTCGACCTTGAGGAGCACTGCCAGATATTTGCAATTACATACAAATGTACTATCATTCTAACAAACTTCATGTAGGTACGGTAGACTATAATATTAAAAGCTCTTATGAAAGTCACAGCAAGTTGTTCTGCTGCGATTGATTTTCTAAATGTTGTCGACACCATATAAGATAGGGAACAATCTTGAACCGTGGTACGTAGAGTCTGGTAACGGTAAAATTGTAACTTTAAGAAATTGATATGTCTTCGACTGACGTGGACTTACTTTCGTATGGTTTCAGGTATAATTAACCCCATGCACTGCCATTTTTAAAAAAAAAAAATTATTTGCCCTTCATCAGATAAGGCCGTTTAGCCAGTTAAAGCCGTGATGCACTTCAAAAACTCATTAACATACAGTCTCCCGACAACACGGAAACATCTGAAGCTGCGCAGCTGTCTATCCTAAGTCGCCGTTCCGAGTAATGCTGATGAGTGTTTATCTCTGTTTGTGTTACCGGAGCCCCCCTCCACGTCACCCCCCCCCCCCCCCCCCCCCACATACGATCGTTGTTAGTGGCACAATCATATTGTTTTAATATATTACCCGGGTCATACACAATATGTACAACAACCAAGAGGGAATAATAAGAGTGGACGACCAAGAACGAAGTGCTCGTATTTAGAAGGGTGTAAGACAAGGCTGTAGCCTTTCGCCCCTACTCTTCAATATGTACATCGAGTAAGCAATGATGGAAATAAAAGAAAGGTTCAGGAGTGGAATTAAAATACAAGGTGAAAGGATATCAATGATACGATTCGCTGATGACATTGCTATCTTGAGTGAAAGTGAAGAAGAATTAAACGATCTGCTGAACGGAATGAACAGTCTAATGAGTACACAGTATGGTTTGAGAGTAAATCGGAGAAAGACGAAGGTAATGACAAGTAGTAGAAATGAGAACAGCGAGAAACTTAACATCAGGATTGATGGTCACGAAGTCAATGAAGTTAAGGAATTCTGTTACCTAGGCAATAAAATAACCAATGACGGACGGAGCAAGGAGGACATCAAAAGCAGACTCGCTATGGAAAAAAGGCATTTCTGGCCAAGAGAAGTCTACTAATATCAAATACCGGCCTTAATTTGAGGAAGAAATTTCTGAGGATGTACGTCTGGAGTACAGCATTGTATGGTAGTGAAACATGGTCTGTGGGAAAACCGGAACAGGAGAGAATCGAAGCATTTGAGATGTGGTGCTATAGACGAATGTTGAAAATTAGGTGGACTGATAAGGTAAGGAATGAGGAGGTTCTACGCAGAATCGGAGAGGAAAGGAATATGTGGAAAACACTGATAAGGAGAAGGGACAGGATGGAAGGACATCTGCTAAGACGTGAGGGAATGACTTCCATGGTACTAGAGGGAGCTGTAGAGGGCAAAAACTGTAGAGGAAGACAGAGATTGAAATACGTCAAGCAAATAATTGAGGACGTAGGTTGCAAGTGCTACTCTGAGATGAAGAGGTTAGCACACGAAAGGAATTCGTGGCGGGCCGCATCAAACCAGTCAGTAGACTCATGAAAAAAAAAACCGAAAGTGCGAGGCCAAGTACGTCACTGTGTTATTAGCAATATTTACGTCTGTGGCGCGTCGATGGAACCTCCGCTTACATAGCCAACAGGTCGACGCCCAACGACGTGGATGTATATTGAGACTGAGTTGCTTATCTTGCAGAACGCAGGCAGAAATTATGCAGAACGGGCGAAACAAGCCGGAGGAGCATTCTGTGAACATTTCACTGCAACAGCGACTCTTTCATGTTAGCTTAGATTCATAAACCACAACAAATAATTGTAAATCGAACAAGTGAACCGTATAATTTACCGTGTACATGTACTGTTCTGTGTGTATTTCTCTGCTTGAACGACTGTTGCAAACGAAATAAATAAATTATGGATACATGATCTTAATGTCTGTGCTATGAGAACTGTTGCAAGAAAAATAAACAGATACGCTCACTCGAAAAGTCATCTGATCCCTCTTGCCAATTCTGAGAACTGGTACAAGTGAAATAAACGTTTCTACCACTGCCATGACACTGACCATGTTTCCCCTGCTATTGAGGACATCGAGGCACCTGGCGTTTTCTGATCAATCAGGATTTCTTCAATGTTCCGCTTAGTGGTTTCATACCCACTTTCCAGCCCACTCCACGGTCGTCTGTCATTTACTGTTTACACTTCTTTGTGTAAATTCTTTCGCAGCGAAGTGAATTTCTCTCGATCTCGGTAGGTACTGACGCGTATTGGCCATGCTGGGTACAAAATATTGCACAATACACTGAACGAGCGTCAATATTTTTAAAGCTCTGCGTCTTTTTCAAAATACAGAGGGGTCCAAAACATGTAGCCACTGTCTAAAAGTCCGTAACTTGCAAACTAATTGACGGAGTTGTCTCATTTTTGGTGGAAGTGTAGCTTAAAGTCCAACTTAGAGATATCACTGTAAGAGTTCGAAATGGTTACCATTAACATTCACGCACAAACGATGCCGCCGAAGTGCAGCACGAACTACTGACTGCAACGTGTTCAAGTGGATATTTGCACCTGAATGTAGGATGGATTCTCAAAGTTCATCCAATGTGCGTGGCGTTTGTCGATAAACGACGTCCTTTAGTGTTCCCCACAGATAAAAGTCCAGAGGAGTTAGGACTGAGGAACGTGGTGGGTACTCCACAGCACCTCTACGGCCTATCGATCTTCCTGTTAGATTTTCGTCGAGATACACCCTAACACGATTTTTGTAGTGAACTGGGCCACCATCTTGTTGAAGGTAAACTCTTCCATCTCCATACAAATCTCGGATGGCAGGTAAAATGCATGTCTGAAGCTTCTGAAAGTACACCTGACCCGTTACTGTACCGTCAACCCCCACCACGCATTTACTCCTCGAAAATTCACGGCTTTGTCTACATGGACGTTTAGATTTTCGGCGGCCCAGTAAATGCAATTGTGGCGCTTTTCTGTACCATTGAGTTTGAACTGTGCCTCATCAGACCACACAATCATCACTGCAAACTCTTCATCGTTGCGCACCATGTTAGTAAACCACTCGCAGTAATCCATTCTACGATCTGGGTCGTCCGCGTTCATTGCGTGTAGCAATCGTGGGATGTATCACTTCCACTTTGCTGTCTTCAAGATTCGCCGAACACTTGAGCGACTCACTCCAGTTTCACGGGCACACTGTCTCACATACTTCTGTCGTGAGCGAGTGAATTGTTGTAACACAGGACGGGAGTTAACTGGACTTGTTACTGTTACAGGTCGTCCAGATCGTTGTTTGTGTACATCTTTAGCACAGCCTTCGGCTTCAAATTTGTCTCGAATGCGACGAATCGTTAAACGTGTCGGTGGCTCGGTCTGATACTCATCTCGCCATTGTCATTGAACCTCAATGTTTTCGTACTTAAAATACCACTTCAAAACTGACTTTCATCGACTGTAAGCGTTGCGCCAGCCATGTTTACTCGAGTAACTAGGTGCAACTAAGAACAAAACACTGACTGTCAGGCGACTGTCATCGGACAAAACAAAACAACGCAATACAACGCTGGTGTGGTGATTGCCGGAACTACAAACTGTTACACTACCAAAGATGAGACAACTGCGTCAATTAGTTTGCCAGTTATGGACTTTTAAACAGTGGATACATTTTTTTGGTCCCCTCTATATTGTGCCAAATGTCAATACTGTTCCTAGATGGTCAATGTCATTTTCGAATACTCAGTACTGTGCAATGAACATTTAGCATATGAAGACACTTTTTCGCGTGTCACTGGCTCCCCGGCCATACTTCCGTTCTTAGCTAGCGGCTGCCGTTGGAGATGCTAACGCCGGTTCCGGTGTCATCTCGACGTCGTGGAAAAAGCTTTGCCTGCACCGCTGCTCTTCCATTACAGCTACAACGATAATGGGAGCAGGCCTAAGGCAATGCGTGCGCTGCGGAGCTACATCGTAAACGTACACTCCTGCCACTCGACAAAGCGAACCGCACAATCGGTCGTAGGGGAAAACACCTCGCTCACATGACTATGAATGCACACATCTCACTTCAAAGCTGTGTGCATTGTTAGATGCAATTCAGGCATGAGAAGTGATCGCGGAAAATGCCTTTGTGGGTAGACTCGATGGCTTGCTGTTCACATCACTACATTTATTTACTGTGACAGGGAGAAAAGTTCACTCTGCTGACACAAAAGGTGGTAAGCAAAACGCCACAGTTGAGCAAGTCCATACTGTGGAAATTACCGTAGAAGGGACACGATACTGAACAGCATGGGAGTCGAGTTCAGCAGCTAGAAGAAAAATGCACATAATAAATATCCGATACTATATTGCAGTGCCTGCATGTCGAAAGCAGCACTGCAACGTAATTCGGAGTAACACAGGGCAACGCAATGTAGTATTTATCAGCCTACACTGGGCAAGCGACTTTCAAGTAAAATGTGTCGCCTGCACGGGAATTTACATAATGGATGTTCGAGTAGAGGCTGTAGATGCATGGTTGACGACTCATGGAAGACTGGGTCTGTCCGTGAGTCGTGCTGAGACAGCCAAATGGCATGGCGACCGCTCGCGATAAGCGGGAAATACGAGTTTCTGTCCTGGTGCGGCACAAAATTTCATTGTAGTCCTTCCCTTATACAGCTGATGGTTGTCCATATTCGCAATTGTGAATACATTTAATGAAATAAATATCGCATTGTCAGTATAGGCAAATTCCGTATTAGACATAAATTATTGCGATAGAAACCAAAAAACACAGAAATACCAGCTTTGCGAAAACAGAATAGCGTTTGTTGTACAGAACTACACTTCAATACGAGCAATGAGCCATACGACATCGTTTCAGAAACGACATACTAGATTAGTGAAAGTAATGTAGCTGAATTAAAACGACCAGACAATACATATTACAGGGTAAAAAACGCGAAAGAATGCAAGAATTGTACTGAAACCGGAGTTGTTGGCACACGAAATACACCATCCTGCCAAAATATTCCGAGTCTGACTCTATTCCTGATATACAGAGTGTAATGGGCATAATTGCAGATATTTTTATATGTGGTACCTTGATACGTATACACATCAGTTTGTTAGTTGTTTCTTCTTTGAGTCGAACCGTCTTCCCACAAAAATCTCATTACGACATAGACTTTTCAACCTAATGTTTTCTGCATGACCGTCACTGCACCACTAAGTCTACTATGCCTGTCGGTATAGATTAACCGTTTTGCGCCCACTCATGCACAGTTCAACACCTCACCTGGGGCCCAGCTCTTTCCACATCTACTGGGAGGTACCACCCACTCTAAAAATATGATTTCTAATAGCTACAATTATTTGTCTGAAAATGACACAAATACTGATGTAATGTTCATCAGTACACAGTCCTCAGTCACTAATAAAAAAATCTGCCCTTATCCCATTACGGCCTATACACCGTCGTCAGTCAACAATAAAGATATCTGCACTTATACCCACTACACCCTACATAAGCGATGTCAGAGCAGTAAGTACAGTAGCAGTTTGAACTAACAAATGTAAAAACTGAGGTACGTTCAACCAGTCACTCGTGAAAACAGTGTTAAGGGAAGACGGGAGGCAAGTGGGCTTCAAAAATTCAATTTTTAGATTTTAGCACATTTGAAATGCCTGGTCTTCCCTGCGTGAAAAAATTTCTATTTTGTATAAATACGACAATTTTTTCGTGAGATACGATGGTTTTCCTGACGCTCTGTGCAATCTGCTATTTAAATGCCACGCCTTCCTTTTTGCGCCATGCAGAGATAATGCACAGCATTATTTTACTCCTCGTATATTATTTCATGTTGCTATTGTTTGTCCAGAAGAGAATGGGGCCCAGGTTGAGAAGATTATTGAAAGAAAAGTCAAAAATAGTATTGGAAGATGGTAAGAAGATAGGTGGCAAAGGTCGAAAATAGTATTGGAAGATGGTAAGAAGATAGGTGGCAAAGGTCGCCTAGCAAATGTTGAAATAGATATATTACAGAATTATTATGGATTGGTCATAAGAAGAAATGTAGGCAATTTATAAAACAAGAAAAAAAGCTATATGGGCTAACTTTTTCCATAAGCTTTCCACAAATGAAAATCCAGTGCACGATTTTTGCCCGACTGATCCTGACACTTGGTGCAAGTACAGGAGAAGTGCCAGATATGACCACAACCATTCTTTACTTGCATCAGTAATCCATGAAATTAAATCAATATTTAGAGACCTTTGTAAGGATACCTTGTTGAATAAATGTCTTCATGGGAAAACCCAAAATTTAAATGAATGTGTGAATTCCGTCACTTGGAACCGCTTACCGAAACTGCATTTGTTCAGCTTACAACCGTCAAATGTGGTGTTTATGATGTTATTTTATGCTTCAGTTATGGTGTAATTAGAAAACTGGATGTTTTGAAATTATTGGGCAGCAACTAGATAAAGAGAGAATACGCAAAGCAGATACTGCTCATTTAAATGCACAAAAGAAGCCAGACAGAAAAGAAGAAGGACCACGAGAAGAAAAAAAGATCAGTACGATTCAGATTATGTTCCGTATGGTGCAGGAAAATATTACTGGTAAGTAATTCTCATCAATAACTATACTACAATTGCAATATTATACTTTAAATCGATTTTTCTCAAAACTACATTTTTTACTTTCAGGTACCATTATTTGATAAATTAATGGAGTTAGAAACATGAAACTTGGTCAATTTGTAATGCAGATGGTAATAAGTTATTCCAAGTAAATTGAAAACCACCAAACAATCAGAAACTGTGTTATAAAAATTAATGTACAAAAAAGTTATATTTTACTAGTGACAGAAAAATTTTTGTTTCTTCACAACCATAAGAGGTATCATGTTCATTTTACATGTAAACTGAGGTATATACACTCCTGGAAATTGAAATAAGAACACCGTGAATTCATTGTCCCAGGAAGGGGAAACTTTATTGGCACATTCCTGGGGTCAGATAAATCACATGATCACACTGACAGAACCACAGGCACATAGACACAGGCAACAGAGCATGCACAATGTCGGCACTAGTACAGTGTATATCCACCTTTCGCAGCAATGCAGGCTGCTATTCTCCCATGGAGACGATCGTAGAGATGCTGGATGTAGTCCTGTGGAACGGCTTGCCATGCCATTTCCACCTGGCGCCTCAGTTGGACCAGCGTTCGTGCTGGACGTGCAGACCGCGTGAGACGACGCTTCATCCAGTCCCAAACATGCTCAATGGGGGACAGATCCGGAGATCTTGCTGGCCAGGGTAGTTGACTTACACCTTCTAGAGCACGTTGGGTGGCACGGGATACATGCAGACGTGCATTGTCCTGTTGGAACAGCAAGTTCCCTTGCCGGTCTAGGAATGGTAGAACGATGGGTTCGATGACGGTTTGGATGTACCGTGCACTATTCAGTGTCCCCTCGACGATCACCAGAGGTGTACCGCCAGTGTAGGAGATCGCTCCCCACACCATGATGCCGGGTGTTGGCCCTGTGTGCCTCGGTCGTATGCAGTCCTGATTGTGGCGCTCACCTGCACGGCGCTAAACACGCATACGACCATCATTGGCACCAAGGCAGAAGCGACTCTCATCGCTGAAGACGACACGTCTCCATTCGTCCCTCCATTCACTCCTGTCGCGACACCACTGGAGGCGGGCTGCACGATGTTGGGGCGGGAGCGGAAGACTGCCTAACGGTGTGCGGGACCGTAGCCCAGCTTCATGGGGACGGTTGCGAATGGTCCTCGCCGATACCCCAGGAGCAACAGTGTCCCTAATTTGCTGGGAAGTGGCGGTACGGTCCCCTACGGCACTGCGTAGGATCCTACGGTCTTGGCGTGCATCAATGCGTCGCTGCGGTCCGGTCCCAGGTCGACGGGCACGTGCACCTTCCGCCGACCACTGGCGACAACATCGATGTACTGTGGAGACCTCACGCCCCACGTGTTGAGCAATTCGGCGGTACGTCCACCCGGCCTCCCGCATGCCCACTATACGCCCTCGCTCAAGGTCCGTCAACTGCACATACGGTTCAAGTCCACGCTGTCGCGGCATGCTACCAGTGTTAAAGACTGCGATAGAGCTCCATATGCCACGGCAAACTGGCTGACACTGACGGCGGCGGTGCACAGCTAGCGGTATTCGACGGCCAGCACCGCGGTTCCTGGTGTGTCTGCTGTGCCGTGCGTGTGACCATTGCTTGTACAGCCCTCTCGCAGTGTCTGGAGCAAGTATGGTGGGTCTGACACACCGGTGTCAATGTGTTCTTTTTTCCATTTCCAGGAGTGTATATCGTTAGCGAATGTCTCTCGTGCAGCAATGGTAGCGGCGCTGAGGGGTTGCCACGTTTGAATGTTGTATGGATAGAGGTGTAAACTCTGGCGCATGAGACGATACGTGGACGTTGGCGTCATTTGGACCGCAGCTGCAACATGGCGAACGGAAACCCGAGGCCGCAGTTGGATCACCTGCGGCACTAGCTGCGCATTGCCCTCTGTGGTTGCCGTATGCGGTCGCCCTACCATTCCAGCACGTTCATCCGTCACGTTCCAGTCCGTTGAAATTTTTCAAACAGATCCTTTATTGTATCGCTTTTCGGTCCTTTGGTTACATTAAACCTCCATTGAAAACATCGTCTTGTTGCAACAACACTGTTCTAGGCGATGGAATTCCAACACCAGAAAAATCCTCTGTTCTAAGGAATAAACCATGTTGTCCACAGCACACTTGCATGTTGTGAACAGCAAACGCTTACAGCAGAAAGACGACGTACAGAATGGCGCACCCACAGACTGCGTTGTCTTCTATATCTTTCACATCACTTGCAGCGCCATCTGTTGTTGAAAATTGTAACTACTGTAATTTCGAAAGTTTGTCCGCCTGAAAATGTACTGTTGTCCCAAGCATATTGCAACAAACGGTGTATTTCTATCGCTGCTCGTTTAGTTTTTATTGCCGTTTCAAATATACCGGTCATTTTTGACACACCCTGTAGAACTACTTAAACCTAACTAACCTAAGGACATCATGCCCGAGACAGGGTTCGATCCTGCGTCCATAGCAGCAGCGCGGTTCCGGATTGAAGCTCCTAGAACCGCTCGGCCACAGTGGCCGGTTTCGACACATTGATTTCTGCGGTTATTTCACGCAGTGTGTCTGTTAGTATGGAAACACCGTTGCTCTCAGTCCTTTAGTGAAGGGCAGCGGCGACTGCTTTGTCCGTGGTGAGGGGTAATGCCTCAATTGTGATATTCCCAGCACACTCTTGACACTGTTAATCGCGGAATATGGAATTTACTAACGATTTACGAAGTGGAATGCCCCATGCGTCTAGCTTCAACTACCATTCACCGTTCTTTTAATTCCGGTCGTGCGGCCATAATCACGTCGAAAACCTTTACAAATGAATCAACTGAGTACATATGACAGCTCCGTCAATGCACTACCTTTTTCTACCTTGTGTAGGCGATACTAGCGCCATCTGTATACGTGCGTTTCACTATCGCACGGCTTTTGTCACCTCAGTGTATTTCTACCATACTTCACTGAAAAGGTGACAGTATGTCCGCTAGTTATTCCTAATTAAACACTTGTCTGACTGGGCGGCACTAGAGCGGACATGTGGCAACACAACAAGGAATAATCAAATAAATTTAGTAACACTGATGGTAAAAATTGTACTTAGCTTTGGCAACAGTTTAAAGTGCGTCACTCGGTGCCCTATACCTAACACAATGAAATTTAAATAACTTTACTCTCCCTTAGCAGTCTATGATATTCTCACTACGACTGAAAGTATTATGCATACACTCAAACTATTACTTTTTTCTATAAATAGAGATTGTTATGTAGGAACTGTAGTTTTCTGAACGGAACTCACGGAACTGTGACCCATAGCTTGTTGTTGAGGTCTTCAGTCCAGAGACTGGTTTGATGCAGCTCTCCATGCTACTTTATCCTGTGCAAGATTTTTCATCTCCCAGTACTTACTGCAACCTACATCCTTGTGAATGTGTTTAGTGTATTCATCTTTTGGTCTCCCTCTACGATTTTTACCCTCCACACTGCCCTCAAATACTAAATTGGTGATCCCTTTATGCCTCAAAATATGCCCTACCAACCGATCCCTTCTTCTAGGCAAGTTGTGCCAAAAATTTCTCTTCTCTCCAATTCTATTCAATACCTCCTCATTATGTCATCTACCCATCTAATCTCGAGCATTCTTCTGTAGCACCACATTTCTAAAGCTTCTATTCTCTTCTTGTCTAAACTATTTATCGTCCACGTTTTACTTCCATACATGGCTACACTCCACACAAATTCTTTCAGAAACGACTTCCTGACACTTAAATCTATACTCGATGTTCACAAATTTCTCTTTTTCAGAAATGATTTCCTTGCCATTGCCAGTCTACATTTCATACCCTCTCTACTTCGACCATCAGTTATTTTGCTCCCCAAATAGCAACGCTCATTTACTACTTTAAGCGTCTCATTTCCTAATCTAATTCCTGCAGCAACACCCGATTTAATTAGATTACATTCCATTATTCTCGATTTCCTTTTATTGATGTTCATATTATATCCTCCTTTCAAGACCCTGTCCATTCCGTTCAGCTGCTCTTCCAAGTGCTTTGCTATCTCTGACAGAATTACAATGTCAACTCCATAGCATAATTACACGAAACTCTGACACTGTAGGAACAGCTGAACAGCAGCAGGTGCCGGTACTGGTGTCGCCGTAAGAATTGAGAGAGTGTCGGCGACGCGACGTGTTTTGTGCGTGGTGGTGGAAGGATATCAATCCACGCCAGTACTAGACAAGCAAAATATTCCACTGTTCACATGGCTCTCTATGGCGACTGACAGCACTGTCAGCGGACGAATATGTTGACACGACGTGGCCGTCGATGCAGCGTGTTGTCCCTATTAGCGACTGCCATCGGGATGTAGCTGCTCGGAACTAAGAAGGCGCTTGGCAAGTGATGTGCCTGTGTGGTAGCGATCTCTCGTCGTACTCTTGTCTACCTCTTGAGCCATCTACACAACACGGATTGATGGTTCGCCAGGACCTAAGAAGATATGAATATGATGCATGAATTGAACCATAACCCAAAAAAAGACATGTGTAGTGTCACACAGTTGCATGTCCGTTATGTGTGTTGTACCCAAGTAGGATTAGACTATGCAGATTACATGGAACACTAAAACTACCAACTTAATTTTTCTGTGTTTCCTAGTAGTTCAGTATCAAAACATTTTAGACTGAAGAGTCTAACCTGGCCCATAGCTATGCAGTCGGGGTGGCACGCTAGGTGCTGTTCAACAGCTGAAGCCTAAACAGAACAGAAGCATACGTAGTTATGTGTATACCTTGCCTAACTTGTAAGCTACTGCTGCTGAATCTGCAAACAGTTGTAATAACAGATTATGTCTGTAAATCCAATAATTCGCCGGATATAGATGTTCAGTCTTAATCGTTTCCCACTGTTGTTGTTGTGGTCTTCAGTCCAGAGACTGATTTGATGCAGCTCTCCATGCTACTCTATTCTGTGCAAGCTTCTTCATCTCCCAGTACCTACTGCAACCTACCTCTTTCTGAATCTGCTTAGTGTATTCATCTCTTGGTCTCCCTCTACAATTTTTACCCTCCACGCTGCACTCCAGTACTAAATTGGTGATCCATTGATGCCTCAGAACATGTCCTACCAACCAATCCCTTCTTCTAGTGAAGCTGTGCCACAAATTTCTCTTCTCCCCAATTCTATTCAATACCTCCTCATTAGTTATGTGATCTACCCATCTAATCTTCAGCATTCTTCTATAGCACCACATTTCGAAGTTTCCCGCTGACACATTAAAATTTGTGCTGTACCGGGAATCGAATCAGATTTCGCGCTTCTTATACCTAAGGCAACCAATGTCAGAAATATTCACAATTGCGTATAAATTTCATAAATGTAGTACAGCTGCAAGATTGACACCATGTCTGTTTCTTCAGACGTTGTTCAAAATAAGCATTACAAGCCCGACGGGCAAATTCGCGATCATAATATCTTCTTGAAACCCTATGGCAGGAACCCAAGTACAGTTGTGAGTAATGGAGTCGTAGCCAGGATGACATAAGGAAGTTTGGGTTGGTCCTGTAAACGTCCTCGGACAGCCGAATGGCTAAGGCGACTGCTCGCCACTAGTTTCGGTACAAAGTTTCATGTGTCACCAACAGGTAACATTTTCTCACACAATGCAGCTAATGATGCACAGATTCCGCAATTGTGAATAAGTTTCGTGAATTTAGTTTGGCTGCCAGCTCGCCACTATTGTCTGTTGCTTCATGTATTGTGAAAAACAAAAAAATTAAACAAATAACTACTTGAACAAGCAAATGATGAAACAAAGCAAAACGTGATCGACTACACGCTGCTAGAAGGAAATATAAAAACAAAGATGGGGTAAAAATGTGGCATAACATACAAGAACACTTGCTAAGATGATGACACTGTAAATTAGAGGGCATGTGCCACGTAGAAATTATGTGCCAGTCGCCTGATAACTTGTTTAGCAATATTAGCTAAAATATGTTTCTTCCCCATCTTCCATGTCTTTCCGAAGTAGTGATGACTTCGGAAGTACTTGAAACTTTCTCTCCCTCCTCCTTCTTTATTCTCCTTGCTGAGAGACTGTAATAGCTATCAGTTCGTGCAGACCTCTCAAGAAATGTTTTAATAAAGTTCTTGCTTCCTCGTTTGCCCCTTCTGAAACCAATTTGATGGTACTGAGTAGAATCAAACATGCCTAATTATAAAGAACTTTCCCCGCTTCTAAGGTTTAAAGTGAATACTAATATTACATATGGTCAAAAGGGACACCATTTGTAATGCTATTCGTGTGGAATCCATTGAAGTTGCTGACACGAGTTGCCAAGAAGTTGCGACTGCAATCCAATTTGGTAGTCTGTTCATTGGGTTGTCTAGCGCCTATGGCACACAGTGAGTACATTAAATAAATAATTAATTAAAAGGAAATCTACTGAATGAAAAAGTAAAATGAACCTAAATATTTCACACGCATACACACACCACTTTCTTAGTCTCTATAATGAAAATTATTTGTTGGTCGAAGATATTATCGAGCACGTAACCAAATCACTTCACTCCTTAGTTAATTCTACTCTTTTACACCTTTTTTATTGCTTGAAGTGAAGATAGGTAGACTCGTGGCGTGTTGGAAAACGTTTAATTTAAGTTTCTATAATCTCAGGGAAATTACTAACTGTTTTCCCGCCTTGCGAGAAATTTCAGAATAGTTTAATTTAATTTCGTCGGTCTCGCATTGGTAACGTAAGAAAAAATGTGTAAAGCAAAATCTGTAACATTTATAAAATGGAGATTGATGATCGTCACTATGAAATGAAAGCAGAAATACCAAATTAAACAATTAGTATTTAACGAAAAAAGCTTTTTACACATACATCTAACACCTATATTTCACCGTTTTCAACATAACAAAGAATTTTTGCCATATTCCTTCGAAATGACGAAGTACGTAAACATTCAAATAATCTTAACCCGACTCTGGAGCGAAAGAAAACAGTATTGATAGTTAAGTCATATCAGTAATCGCAGTTGGTGAAAATAATGGCACAATTAAACAAATTCCTAACAGTAATATAATTTCAGTTCATTTGAATGAAATGGAAGAAAATAGAATCTGACAGCGTAAGATGCTGGCGGAAAGGTGCGCTACTAAAGAAGAGAAAGAAAAGACGAGCGCGTAATCTTATACAGAACAAAATACAGATGATAATGCTACGCCGCTCTCATTATCCTAGGCGTACTTATTCGCTGACTTGCAGCACAGTTCATTGAGTCAGTGGTTAAATTATATCTTCAACTCTTGGTATTTCGATAAGAAAGGGAAATAGTATGTTATTACGTCGCGAGCAGGGCACAATATTACCTCGCTCCCCGGACGGGAATAAAAAACTATTGACAATTTTGAAATTAACGTCCAAACTTTGGTAGTAACAGATCCTCTGATTAGTCATAAACAGTTATCAGTTATTTCAACTGATCATAGAGTGTTCATTCCCTTTACAAGGTTCATTGTTTAGCCTCCAGTGGCTTTCTATCCCTGACATGTGCACCGTCACATTTGGACTACAGTTTTCTTAATTTTCGACGGGCTCTCCCATTGGGGAGTGGAGGGTCCGTGGAAATCAAAACCGTTTAAAAAAAAAAAACTGCCCCTGCGACCCGAGGGTTGTGCATGTCTACTAGTTATATTACAATCAGGTCTTTATGATATTTTCTAATAGTAGTTATATATTGCAATATTATTGAGTTTTCAGTAAAATTCCTTTTACATTGGCATTCACTACCTTTTAGGTTGCAACTATTTGGAAGTTATGCTTTTACAGAGTATTACCAGGTATTAAATACTTAAAGTCAATTCATTAAACTGGTGTTCGACTGTGCTGATACCTTATGAATCCTTAAACATTTCAACTCAAGTCTCAATTGATTACATGTTCACAGAACAATAAATATACCTTTTTTGCTATTAACGGCACATTGGTTGAAGCGTTTGTTGAGGTGACGAAAAAATTTCGTCGGGATGGAACGGCGGACGGCGGGGAATGCTGGGTACAGTTGTCGGCCTCCCGTACGTAAGTATTAGGTCCGGATGGACCTGTCGTGGTTCACCGACGGCTGCTGGCTGTGGCTTTCATCCTTCCTTCCTATCGGACACGTTCACTTGCATTTCTCTGGAAAGCGGCCCGTTACGGATGGTGGCAGCTCGTTTCAGGTGGTCATGAAAAAAAAAAAACAAGTATATGTTGTAATAGTTGTATTTGTAAACCATAGCTTATCGCCCTGTAAGGTAAGTTGTGTTATAAGACAGGTAGTGAGTCCTGAATTTTGCTGTTCATACATAAAATTTCACAGAGCGTGGAGCGCGATTGATAGCCGCTGCGGTTCGGCAAACATTAGCTGGCACCGCACAGCGCTGCGTAAACTTTTTCAACAATAGTTCAAGTGACGCTAGCAGCGGCTGGCGGGGAAATCTCATACCATAGCAAGAACGTTGACTCATTGTTCTGACTACACATACGAAACAAATCTTTAACAAGCTGATCAAATTTGCAGTTCCCGCGAGGATTCTGTCCTACTGATTTCACTTACTTGTCTCTGTCGGGTTGCAGCTTATGGTCACTGAATGAAGCACTCCACACAGTTCGCGTGCAGTAATGTATGGGGAAATGTCACTAATTGGAGGAAAATCACCACAAAAAATTTGACTTGGTACCACTGTTCATTAAATACGATTATTTTTAAACAGTTCGTTGTGACATCCTTTGCTTTTATATGTTATCTAGTAAATCACAATGTTCAGTGAAAAATACGATGACGATTTATTTTGAAAATCTCAATCAACGTATTAACATTGGGTAAATTTTATAGTTACAATATCTAAGTATTCTTAGAAACACAGGTCTGTGAGAGTTCACTGCTGTGTACATTTAGCTATACTCGCGTTGGAGGTTCATATAATGGATTTTAAGTAACTGATCAGAAGATCATCATTACTGTCCATATATAATTACAATGAAATTAGAAGTATACATTACTCAATTACTCGCACAATTTACATATTCACAGGAAAGAAAGCATAACTTCCTTTCACATTCAAATGATATTCGTTGCTCGGTCAAGTAGAGGAAATCTCGCGATTTTACTTGCTACATACGAAATTAAAATTGCAACGAAACTTAGCCGAAAGTTCACGTATACATCAGAAGGTTTTAAGGAAGATAATACCTTTGATTGTCTAGAGACTGACTATCTTAGGGTTCTACATACACACTGCAGATAACACATTAGCACAAAAATCCAAATTATTTCATAGATAATTGAAAAAATGAAATTTACTATTCACCAAGTGATTCAAAGTTTTTGTTTACTCATTGACTTTGCAAATAAAGTTTAAAAGGTTTCTTTAACTTCATTCCTGTCATGACTAATTATTCATATCCATTAAAGCAATAAGATTTGAAAAAGTTCTTTTTGAAAAAGCTATCTTTGATTATTGAATGAAGTTATTTACTTAACTTATTCAAAAGGAAAAAACGTACGAGCTGAATACTGAAAGAAATAGATTCACATTGGTTATACATACGTCATGAAATTTATGTACAAGTTAGATACAGATGTTTACATACGATTACTGGTACTCATGTAATAAAGGTCATTATTCAAGTTGGTAATTAGCACTTTGTCTACTAACATTTGATCATTCATAATACTTTTTAAAATCTATCTGGTTGTATCTTCAATAGATAGCTTCCTTTTTTACTCCACGGCTAGGCGAATGATGTCCTACAAAAAGTTTCGTGTGGGGCAACCTCCATGTTATACACAATGTTCTTTTTGATGTCAGGGTTATTGTCAAATATGGGCATATAATCTTCAGTGAGACTTTAGAGTTACTTCTGTGTTCGGTTCAGATAGGTCGACTCTGATACTTCTGCTACAATTGATGCTGAATTGTTAGGTACTGCTGCGTCATTAATTTTCGAGTGCTCAGATTCTGACGTCTTGAAATCCTTAGAAATGTGGAGTATTCTTGGGCCTACCAATTTAACACTAACATTACGACAGTACCTGTTATGTGCATTTGGAATCCTAATTAGACGTAGTGCAATTATTTTGCCTTTGTTTGTAACCACGCATTTTTCCGCAGGTAGATCCGTCTTCGCATTTCTACGGCGTAGAAAATCCCATCCCAGGATGCAAGGAAACGATAAATTTTTAATTAGTAAGAAGTGGCATGTAAGTTGCTCGTCTCCTACATAGAAATCGCGCTGCTCCTGTTGCTAAACTATCTGTGTGGCAGCGCCTAATGCGCCAGAAACTCGGCAATTTTGCACTGGCAATATAGATAATCTCTTTATGCGGTTGATGTGGTCGAACAAGGTCTGGTTTATGACACTTGTAGTGGCACCAGTATCAATGATTGCTTCCACTCTAAACACCGTTAATAGTGACCATAATTGCAGCTTGCGCCACGTATTCATCATTATGTTTACAAACATTAGCTTCTTCTAATAATTTGTCCCTGATGTGTGCACTTTCACGTTGATTGTGGGGTTGCCTGCACTTATAGATCCGACCGTGCTCGGAAGACCGTTCAGAACGGTCGGCTCTAGTTTGACTGTTGCTGCTGGCCGGATTGTTCTACTACTTCACATACTCGCGGTGTAGTAGGACGATTACTGTCAATGTGACTTTGACTGTTCGCGTTTGGAATGACGGGTACCGCTTGCATTACATTCGGCGTCTGTTACCGAACCATAGAATTGGTTGCTGGTTTGACCATGGATTGCCGTTATTACTATTCGGATATTGGTTCTTGTTCGGATTATTTGCGTTTGGCTGATTCGGAGGACTATTGTTGTTACCCCACTAACTGCCATTCGGTTTTTTCCACGGTGTCCTTTTACCGTGGTGAGCGTCATGCTAATTATATCCATCTCCGAATCTAGTGCCGTTCCCCGAGATACGGTTTCCATAATTCCATTTATTGGCTACGTAACCGATATTCACGTCATTCTCCGAATGGTTCTGGTTATTGTTGTAACTAGGCACATTCACTCTGTCGTATTGACCTTTTCTGTGTTGGTTACGTTTACTCTGCTCACTACTGTTCGGATTATCAATACTGTGACAGCCGTTGCAATTATTCGTGAATAATTGATAGGACTTTGCGTCCTCTTGAATTGTATACAAGGAGTCGATCACCGAAAGGAAATGCTCCAGATCTTCGTCTGGTACATTTATTAAATTTTCCCAAATGTGGGTGGGTAATTTTGTCATTAATATCCGTAGTACTTCTTTGTGTGCGATTGTCACAGACGAAAATCTCATTTTCGCAATTTATCTTTCAAAAAATTTGAGCTGGGTCCCCTTTTTCGGATTACACAGTTCCGGGGTATAAACTACTTTGCGCATACGTTCTTGGATTCCTGTAGACCTTTCTCGGATTATACAGTTCCAGGGTACATAAACTACTTTGCGCAAACGTTTTTGCATTCCTGCAGGTTTCAGCGATTCGATAGCCCCAGGACTGAGTCACCGGTGATGTGTGACATCACGAACTGAATTTTTTTGCTATTCTGACCATTATCTGGAAACACAGAGGATCAAGTAGGTAAAAAGACGATGGCTAGTAGAAATCCTTGGGTAACAGAAGAAACAGTGAATTTAATTGATGAAAGGAGAAAATATAAAAATGCAGTAAATAAAGCAGGCAAAAAGGAATACAAACGTCTCAAAAATGAGAACGATAGGAAGTGCAAAATGGCTAAGCAGGGGTGGGTAGAGTGCAAATGTAATGCTGTAGAAGCTTATCTCACTAGGGGTAAGATAGAGATTGCGTACAGGAAAATTTAAGAGACCTTTGGAGAAAAGAGAACCACTTGTATGAATATCAAGAGTTCAGATGGAAACCCAGTCCTAAGCAAAGAAGAGAAAGCAGAAAGGTGGAAGGAGTATATAGAGGATATATACAAAGACCTGAGACGAAACAAGGCCCCGAAAGTAGACAACATTCCATTAGAACCACTGATGGCCTTGGCAGAGCCAGTCCTGACAAAACTCTACCATCTGGTGAGCAAGATGTATGAGACAGGTGAAATACCCCCACACTTCAAGAACAATATAATAATTCCAATCCCAAAGAAAACAGGAGTTGACAGATGTGAAAATTACTGAACTATCAGTTTAAAAAGTGACTGCTGCAAAATACTAACGCGAATTCTTTACAGACGAAAGGAAAAACTGGTAGAAGCCGACCTCGGGTAAAATCAGTTTGGATTCCGTAGAAATATAGGAACACGTGAGGCAATACTGACTACGACTTATCTTAGAAGAAAGATTAAGTAAAGGCAAACCTACGTTTCTAACATTTGTAGACTTAGAGAAAGCTTTTGACAATGTTGATTTACAATTTGTACAGAAACCAGATGGCAGTTATTAGAGTCGAGGGACATGAAAGGGAAGCAATGGTTGGGAAAGGAGTGAGACAGGGTTGTAGCCTCTCACTGATGTTATTCTATCTACATATTGAGCAAGCAGTAAAGGAAACAAAAGAAAAATTCGAAGTAGGTATTAAAATCCATGGAGAAGAAATAAAAACTTTCAGGTTCGCCGATGACATTGTAATTCTGTCAGAGACAGCAAAGGACCTGGAAGAGCAGTTGAACAGTATGGACAGTGTTTGGAAAGGAGGATATAAGATGAGCATCAACAAAAGCAAAACGAGGATAATGGAATGTAGTCGAATTAAGTCGGGTGACGCTGAGGGAATTAGATTAGGAAATGAGACACTTAAAGTAGTAAAGAAGTTTTGCTACTTGGGGAGCAAGATAACTGATGATGGTCAAAGTAGAGAGGATATAAAATGTAGACTGGCAATGGAAGGAAAGAGTTTCTGAAGAAGATAAATGTGTTAACATTTAGTATAGATTTAAGTATCAGGAAGTCGTTTCTGAAAGTATTTGTATGGAGTGTAGTCATGTATGGAAGTGAAACATGGACGATACATAGTTTGGACAAGAAGAGAATAAAAGCTTTCGAAATGTTGTGCTACAGAAGAATGTTGAAGATTAGATGGGTAGACCACATAACTAATAAGGAGGTATTGAATAGGATTGGGGAGAAGAGGCGCTTGTGGCACAACTTGACCAGAAGAAGGGATCGGTTGGTAGGACATGTTCTGAGGCATCAAGGGATCACCAATTTAGAATTGGAGGGCAGTGTGGAGGGTAAAAATCGCAGAGGGAGGCCAGGAGGTGAATACACTAAGCAGATTCAGAAGGATGTAGGTTGCAGTAGGTACAGGGAGATGAAGAAGCTTGCACAGGATAGAGTAGCATGGAGAGCTGCATCAAACCAGTCTCAGGACTGAAGGCCACAACAACAACATCAATTATTTTTATTGTTGTTGTTGTTGTTGTCTTCAGTCCTGAGACTGGTTTGATACAGCTCTCCATGCGACTCTATCCTGTGCAAGCTTCTTCATCTCCCAGTACCTATTGCAACCTACATCCTTCTGAATCTGCTTAGTGTATTCATCTCTTGGTCTCCCTATACGATTTTTATCATCCACGCTGCCCTCTAATACTAAATTGGTGATCCCTTGATGCCTCAACACATGTCCTACCAACCGATCCCTTCTTTTAGTCAAGCTGTGCCACAAACTTCTCTTCTCCCCAATCCCATTCAATACTTCTTCATTAGTTATGTGATCTACCCATCTAATCTTCAGCATTCGTCTGTAGCATCACATTCAAAAACTTTTATTCTCTTCTTGTCCAAACAATTTATTGTCCATGTTTCACTTATTATTATTATTATTATTATTATTATTATTATTATTATTATTATTATTGTCATTATATTTGGCGCCAAACATAGGGCTCGGCGGAAAGAGAGAATTCAGAATAGTTTAATTTAATTTCGTGGATATCGCGTTGGAAACGTAACAAAAAATGTAGTAAAGCAAAATCTGTAATATTTATAAAGTAGGGATTGGTGATCGTTAGTATGAAATAAAAGCAGAAATGCCAAATTAAAGAATTATTATTTAACGAAAGAGCTTTTTATACACACATCTAACACCTCGTGCATTAATCTCACAGTTTTGAACATAACAAAGAATTTTTGCCGCATTCCGGCAAAATACATAAAAATTACAATAATCTTAGCCTGACTCTGGAGCGATAGAAAAAAGTATTGATAGTAAAGTCATATCAGCAATCGCAGTTGGCGATAATAATGACACAAACGAATTCCTAACAGGAATACAATTTCAGTTCATTTGAACAAAATTCAAGAAAATAAGAGTCTGATAGCGTGAGATGCTGTCGGAAAGGCGCGTGTCTAAAGAAGAGAAAGGAAAGACGAGCGTGCATTCTTATATAGATCAGAATACAGATGATAATGCTACGCCGCTCTCATTATCATGGGCGTACATTTTCGCTGACTTGCAGCTCAGTTCACTGACTCAGTGATTAACTTATATGTTTAACTCTTTATATTACGATAGGAAAAGTAAATAGTATGTTATTACATCGTGGGCTGGGCACAATATTACATCAACCCCCCGGATTCGATTGTAGAAACGACAAAAATCGTTTTCGAAGTTAATTTTTAAATAAGCTGACAAAGAAGTAGAGAAGAATGGGAAAACAGTAAACGGAACTGTGACCATTGCTGTCACTGAACTTGCAGAGAAAGCTAAAATCTAAGTTGGATCACGGTGTGATCGAGACGAAAGAGAAACTAAAATTAATATGAGTGACGCTTCACATAGCGTTACTGCACACAAAATTAGCACTATGTCAACAGAAAGAAAAGTACAAGTGGTTACCCTCATGGATCAGTTAAAGGGTATCATCCTGATGCAGTGGACACAACAAAAATCTCTTCAGTGGGTTGTTATCAGACTTAATACAGCTCCGATGAAAGTAGTGGTTGCTAAAAGTACTTGCAATGTCGCCGATTTAATGCAATAACAGGTGTAGTCAGTGGCATATCTAGGGTTGTTAACCTGAAAAAATACCACGAATAGCTATCTAAGGGGACATGCACCCTTTGCAATGGCGGATAACTGACTGTTGCCAGTTGCCTTAGTTAACTGGAGTATTAAACTCTGAGACATGTCTAAGAGAAGTGAGCAAGGTAAGTTAAACTTAGTATAGCGAGATACATTATTTGTTGTGGCATCATACGATTTGTGTCTGTAAACGTTATTTGATTCTGACTTGATATTTTCGATAAGAGACGTTATTATATCAATATGCGATGATATTTTGCAATCGGAGAATGGAATGGACTTAACGTTTTTGGAAAAGTTTGTGTATATAGATTAGACAATAATGGAAAGCAACTAACGAAAGCATTTCTTGATTAACTGAGAATATATTCAGTTCTTCATTAGTGGTAACGATGCATGTCAGTTGAAAGGAATAAGATTAAATTATTTGTGATCCAAATCGTAATGTGGAACAACACTTTTGTGAGACAGGCACGGAAAGGTTTCAGTTGCATATAAAGTGTTCATGAACACAGTCTACGGGTAAGGTATCAGTGGGCATTTTGCCCAACCTTTAAATGAGCTTTGCTGTCATACTCCACCTGATACAATTGTGCATGTCATATTCAACATCAACGCTACCCCTCCCCTCTCCGTTCCCTCCCTCCTAGTCTCTTCTCCACTCTCTTCTCCTCTCCCGTCTCTTCCCCTCTCACACTTTGCTCTCACCCAATATGGATCATTTGAGGTTTGTGCTCTATCGTGAAAGGATCGTATGAAGTTCAAACGGCATAGATTGGGCAAAAAGCAGACAAAGACGGAAAGTAAGTATGTATCTATTACTTAATAGTAGTATTACTATTAGTATCAATACACTTGACTACAGTTTTCTCAGCAGCACAATGGACCTCAGCTGAAATGCACCAGCAACTCACTGTTGGCCTTCCAGAGTTATCAGACCTGCTGTCATTCGAATGTTCTATACACCCACCAGAGCTTCATCAATTCGCCGAGCCACAGTTGAGCCCAAAAGAGTACTGTTATTAGCTAACATATAATTTGACTGCTAGTTGATCTCAGTGCCTCAAGGAAGGCAGGCCTAGCAGCAGACAGTGACTTTCAAGTCAAGTAGTTACACAAGTAGAAAATGTTCAAAATGTTGGTACTAAAGTTCATGGTATGAATGAGACTATCTGTTCACCATGAGGGAGTTCATAGAGAAGAACAGGACGACAGATTACAATCCATCTTATATACCAACTGACATTCAAATGTTTGGAAGGAAGGGTTGGAAGGAAGGGTTCAGTGGTGGATATGTGTGGTGAAGCTACACTTTAATTAATTTCAGGTGACATGTGCATGTACATGAAACATTCAGCTGTATGATCTACACTACGCATTATGCTTCCTACAGACATATTAAAACTCTGGTGTCTACATGTAAGAGATGGATACTATGAATTTGTGAACTATTTGCTTGAGATCAGTGTAAATATGAAGCAGTTTGGGCAGTGTATAAATGCATGTATTCCCCTAGTGCCAAAGTGCATAAATATGGACTCTATAAGTATCAAGTTCGTTGAAGCAGAATTCATGGACTGTGTTCCCACGTATGTTGTGGTGCCTGTTGGACTGTGCAGAATGAGTGTATGTCACCTGTGCAAATTTATCCATTGTCTACAGTATACTAAGACGCTTATGAATTAGTACACTACCATTTAAGAAGAAACTCCTGGAAGTTTCATTTATATCGATCATCATTCAATTTCCTCGTTTTATCATTCACCAGAAATCCATATTTCATGTGATTCTAGAAAGCCCTACATACGTTAACAAATTCAGTGAACGGCATCCATTCCTACATGTACTTGGTAAATAATCTTTAAATTTATTTGAAATAATGTGGTTTGCATTATCCCCCTAACAACTGTTTTGGAACCATGGTATATGTCTAGCTGAATTATAGGGCATCTGTTTTCATATGACTCAAAACAAAAATACTTGTGTATCTGATCCTGGTTTTTCACTATAATGTTGCCAAATGTGAGTGCACTCTTTGGCTTCCTTTCTGAGATACTGATATATCGCTGCTTTTGTTATGTCTGGTACGTTACTCAAATTCCTTGAAAAATCTCCAGAAATAGCTGGTATTTCGGCCGAGATAGGGTTTTTGGAAAGTCTTGTCAACGTTAAAGTGTATGTAGGCTGTTTAGGTTTTTATGTTGGTAACGCCACGTAGCGCTCTGTATGAAAATCACTGGCTGTGCTGTGTGCAGTCTGTGGCTGGTTGGCATTGTTTGAATATTCGCCATTGTAGTGTTGGGCAGTTGGATGTGAACAGCGCGTAGCGTTGCGCAGTTGGAGGTGAGCCGTCAGCAGTGGTGGATGTTGGGAGAGAGATGGCAGAATTTTGAGAGCAGACGATCTTGACGTGTGTCCACCAGAAAGAGTACATTTGTAATATTCGATATCATGAACTGATATATGACTTTGGAACATTATTAAGGTGAATACATTGTTTGTTCTCTATCAAAATCTTTCATTTGCTGACTATGTCTATCAGTAGTTAGTGCCTTCAGTAGTTAGAATCTTTTATTTAGCTGGCAGCATTGGCTCTCACTGTATTGCAGTAGTTCGAGTAACGAAGATTTTTGTGAGGTAAGTGATTCATGAAAGTTATAGGTTATTGTTAGTCAGGGCCATTTTTTTGTAGGGGCTGTTGGAAGTCAGATTGCGTTGCGCTAAAAATATTGTGTGTCAGTTTAGTGTTCATCAGAATAAGTAAACAGAGTAATGCCTGAGTACGTTCAGTTTCGCTCAGCTGTTTGAAAAGCAAATAACGTAAGAGGTTGATGCATCAATCGTGAAAAACCGTGTGTAACGATACCACCATACAGTGAAGAGCCAAATAAACTGGTACACCTGCCTAATATCGTGTAGGGCCCCAGCGAGCACGCAGAAGCTCCACAACACGACGTTGCATGTACTCGACTAATATCTGAAGTATTGCTGGAGGGAACTGACACCATGAATCCTGTCCATAAATGCGCAAGAATACGAGGGGATGGAGATCTCTTCTGAACAGGACGTTGCAAGGCATCCCAGGTAAGTTTTCCTGGGGCCACTCTGTACGAATTCTGAATGTGCGAAGTGTCGCATTGTCCTGCTGGTATTGCCCAAGTCCGTCGGAATGCAAAAGGACATGAATAGGTTCAGGTGATCAGACACGATGCTTACGTTTGTTTCACCTGACAGTCGTATCTAGGCCTATCAGGAGTCCCATGTCACACTCCAACTGCACACGCCCAGATCATTACAGAGGCTCCATCAGCTTGAACAGTTCCCTGCTGTCTTGAAGGGTCCATGGATTCATAAGGTTATCTCCATACCCGTACACGTCCATCCACTCGATACAATTTGAAACGAGACTCATCCGACTAGGCAACATGTTTGCACCCATCAACAGTCCAATGTCGGTGTTGACGGGTCCAGGCGAGCCGTAAAAATTTGTGTCGTGCAGCCATAAAGGGTACAAAAGTGGGATTTAGGCTCCGAAAGGCCATATCGATGATGTTTCGTTGAATTGTTCGCACGCCCAGCGTTGAAATCCGCATCAATCTGTGGAAGGGTTGCGCTTCTGTCATGTTGAACGACTGTCTTTAGCCATAATTGGTCCCGTTCTTGCAGAATCCTTTTCCGGCCGCAGCGTTGTGGGAGATATGTTTTGCCGGATTCCTGATATTCACGGTACACTCGTGCAATGGTCGTACAGGAAAATCCGCACTTCATCGCTACCTCGGAGATGCCGTAACGCATCGCTCGTGCGTCGACTATAACAGCATGTTCAAATTCACTTAAATTTGATAACCTGCCATTGTAGCAGCAGTAACCGATCTAACAACTGCACCAGACACTTGTTGTCTTGTATAGGCGTTGCCGACCGCAGCGCCGTATTCTGCCTGTTTACATACTCTGTGTTTGAGTACGTATGTCTATACGAGTTTTTTGACGCTTCAGTGTATACTGACAGAAAAAATCGCAATACCAAAAAATAATTATGTAGAGTAATGAAATTTTGGGAATACATTTGTCTGGTAATATATTTAAGTGATTAACGTTGCAAGGTCATAGGTTAATGTAAGCGCGAGATAATTCATATGTAAATTGCTGACATATTAATAACTGGTGCAACCGCCAGAATGTTAAATGCAATCATGCAGTTTCGCATCCATTATGTCGTACATGTACCAGACGTCAGGTCGTTGGCTATAGTTCCATTTCTGTTGAACTTGATCGGTAGATACAGGGACGCTTAGTGCTGGTTGTGGATGACGCTAACCTAACTAAGGTACGAGCATATGGGATTGGTTCCCAAGTATGTGAGTGGCTCGAACGCTTCTTAAGTAATATAACCCAGTACGTTGTCCTCGATGGTGAGTGTTCATCGCAGGTGAGGGTATCATCTGGAGTGCCCCAGGGAAGTGTGGTAGGTCCGCTGTTGTTTTCTATCTACATAAATGATCTTTTGGTTAGGGTGCAGAGCAATGTGCGGCTGTTTGCTGATGATGCTGTGGTGTACGGGACGGTGATGTCTGAGTGACTTTAGGAGGATACAAGATGACTTGGACAGGATTTGTGATTGGTGTAAGGAATGGCCGCTAACTCTAAATATAGATAAATGTAAATTAGTGCAGATGAATAGAAAAAAGAATCCCGTAATGTTTGAATACTCCATTAGTAGTGTAGCGCTTGACACAGTCACATCGATTAAATATTTGGGCGTAACATTGCAGAGCGATATGAAGTGGGACAAGCATGTAATGGCAGTTGTGGGGAAGGCGGATACTCGTCTTCGGTTCATTGGTAGAATTTTGGGAAGATGTGGTTCATCTGTAAAGGAGACCGTTTATAAATCACTAATACGACCTATTCTTCAGTACTGCTCGAGCGTCTGGGATCCTTATTAGGTCGGATTGAGGGAGGACATAGAAGCAGTTCAGAGACAAGCTGCTAGGTTTGTTACTGGTATGTTTAATCATCACGCGAGTGTTACGGTAATGCTTCAGGAACTCGGGTGGGAGTCTCTACAGGAAAGGAGGCGTTCTTTTCGTGAATCGCTAGTAAGGAAATTTAGAGAACAAGCATTTGAGGCTGACTGCAGTACAATTTTACTGCCACCAACTTACATTTCGTGGAAAGACCACAAAGATAAGATAAGAGAGATTAGGGCTCGTACAGAGGCATATAGGCAGTCATTTTTCTCTCGTTCTGTTTCGAACACGGAGAGAAGATGCTAGTTGTGGTACAAGTTACCCTCCGTCACGCACCGTATGGTGGATTGCGGAGTATGTATATAGATGTAGATGAGCCGGACACAACTACGGCTCAACCTCTCCCCCCCCCCCCCCCCAACCCCCCCAAAGTTGACCATTCGCTGGTAACCGAAAGCCAACTTACTTAACCGGACTTAACTCGGTACTCCCTACCAGATTGATTATGACTAACCAGCAAGTTAACCGGACCCAGAATACGAAGGATGATATAAGGGCCCAAAAACCGGGAAGTAAATTTGGTTACTCTGCCTTAGCCCCTCCCCTGGCCAGAGAAATTCCTGATATAAACCTGATCGGCTGGTTTTCTCTTATAAGGCCGCCGATTGCGATTATATCTCAAAGCTTGTCGACCACGAGCGGCAGCAATATTCCGGCGCGCCTGATTTCAATTCTTCTCAATCAGACAAGGGGTTACCCGCTTGGCGAGTAGGTCTTGGATCCGCCACAAGTTTGAAAAGGCGGAATTGACCGGATAGTCGAACAATAAAGAGGCTGGAGCAACCACCGTATTAAATGCGACGTTGATCCACTGTAAATTGGAATCCAACCTACTCGGACTACCCTGATGGTAAATTATAAGGGCTGATTTCAAGCTCCTATATGTTTAACACCATTCCCAAAACAAAAGACCTTCAACTTCGCCGAAACAAAGGAGAGAGCATTATTACTGACCAGACTCTTAGGTGGACCGAAAACAGAGATGTTGGTGAGATGCGAGATAGTGACTTCGGTAGTAACGTTCCGGCTAGGAACCAGCCACGTAAACCGAGAGAAAGCATCAATGACGACTAATATATATAGATTGCCTCTCTTGGACAGAGGCAACGGACCCACATAATCAACATATGATCGGTCCATAGGGCTGCTCTCACGATCGGAGGACAATAAACTCTGTCGCTAGGCATTGGTAGGTCTAGCAGCCCAACGTAAGTGACACTTCGCTACCAGCTGTTCAACGTCCCGTTCAAGATGAGGCCACGTAACATATTGATTAATGGTTTGAATAGTTTTATACGTCCCCAAATGACTCCCCACCAAGGAACAATGATAATACCGAAACAAGGGTTGGATCAACACTGGGGGCAAGCAGATCCTGGGATGAAGATCTCGATCCACTTCTTGACACAAAATTCCTTTCCTAATACTATATCCCCGAACTAACTCATCCGACTTGGCCTGTTGTTTAATCGGTGCTATTTAGGAATCCTGTTCTCGGCAAGGTCCCCGCCCAAGACCATGGCCTTAACTTCTTCTGAGCAATCTTGTTCGTCGCACGAACCCCCGTGCTGCTGGTCAAACATTCGACTAAGGGCATCCGCACCACATTCTCGGTACCCCAAATATGTTTGACCGTGAACTTAAAAGCCGAGATCCCCACGGCCCACCGGGCTATCCGCCCTGTCTTGCGTGGTCTGGCCAGGACTCAACTTAAAGATTGATTATAAGTCTCGAGCTGGAAAGGCTTATGCTCCAGATAAAAACGAAACTTCTCCAAAGCAAAAAGAACAGTTAACACCTCGCACTCGAACACTGAGTACTTCGACTCAGCATCATTTAGCCTGCGAGACGCATAAACCACAGGTTGTCTATGGCCCTCCGACTCTTATAAAAGAACAGCCGAAACTCCAGCATCTGAAGCGTCCGTTTGCACAACAAAGGGCGTTTCAAAGTCGCGAATCCCAAAGACCGGCGGGTTGGCAATAGCCGTTTTAATCTCCTCAAAGGCAGCCTGCTGAGTGGGACCCCAAACAAAACTAACACCATTCTTACAGAGTTGAGTCAACGCAGTGGCTAAGGAGCAAAATCCGGTACGAAACGCCTAAAATAGTTCACCATACCAATGAAGTTTGCCACTCCCCGCTTATCCTTAGGAGGGGGACAAGGCGCGCAAGACTTTCGTGTGATCCTGATCGATCCGGACTGACTTCCCCGAAACGATATGGCCCAAAAAGAAAATTTGCGGTTTCGCTAGCGTAACCTTAGATGGTTTGAGCGTTAGACCGGCCATCTGGAGCCTAGCCAGGACCTGACGCAAATAAAGCAAATGTTCTTCAAATGACCTACTATAAATTACTAGATCGTCTAAATATTTGCAGACGCAAAGTAACTTTAAATCACCCAACACATTATGTAATAAACGGGTCAAAACAGCAGCCCCGGTAGCAAGACCGAATGGAACGCGATTGAATTCATACAGATTCCAATCTGTAACAGTAAAAATCTGATAATAGGCCTGATTCAAATCAAGTACAGCAAACCAAGTCGCGCCAGCAAACCAAGTAAAGGAGTCGTGGAGGTCGGGAAGGGGTACTGATTCCAAAATCACTTTCTCATTAAGGCGCAGGTAGTCTACTACCCCCCTGAAATCCCCCCCCCCCCCCCCCTTGATCTTTGGGGACCAGAAATATCGGGGAGGCATACGGAGATGTGGGGGGACGAATAACCGCCTGCTCTAACATTTTACGTACCTTCTCTCCAAGTATTTTCATTTTGGGAGGAGACAACCGGTACGGGGACTGCCTAACAGGAACGTTATCGGTCAAACGAATGTCACATTCCAGAATGTTAGTCACCCCCAGTTTATCTCTCAGTAAATCCGGAAACTGCTCTAATAACTCACGCAACTGTTGACCTTGCTGCGGCGAAAGGTGGCTAATATCCACTTCGTCAACAGAAGCTACTAGAAAGGCAGGGACCACCAACGACATTCACACAGACCTAACTTCTCCAGAGGAGCAAACTTAAAGAAGAAAAGCCCACCGAAATAATCCAATACCAGCTGCGTTTTAGAAATAAAGTCACAGCCAAGTACCAGGTTCACTGGCAAACGCGTCACGAAAGCGAAGGTGATTGGCCAAGAAAACTGCCTTACCGAAACACTACCCTTAACCCACCCCTCCAGAGACAACACCTGACCATTGGCGACACGACATCTCTGAAGCGGGATCTTCTCGGGCTTCAGTTTAGTAAGGTGGCCAAACTCCAAAAACCAAGCCTCACTAAGTAAGGAGTACGTACTACCAGAATCCAACAAGGCGCAAATGGGTTGGTGGTTAAGTTGAACACAAATATAGGGAAGACGCGATCGGGACTCGGCTACGACGGCACGCCCACAATAAGCTGTAAATTTACCAAACAAGGCGCGCCGCTTTCCCTTATGTCATTTGTTACTCCTACTACAACGAGGAACAGAACAATCTCGAACTAAATGACCACCCTCACCACAACGGAAACATTGCCTTGCCTCAACCCCGATGGTTCTACCCCGACCGCTCTCCTCGGCCACCAAAAGATCTTTTACGGGCCTATAAACCCTAGCGCCCCCAGTTTCCTCTCGCAGCTTTAACGCAGACACCATGACTACTGCTCCACGCAAATCCCCCCATGTAACCGGAGGGGATTTGAAGGTAAAATGCAATTTATCTGCAGCAGCCATCCCTTCCAAAATCACAGAAACCAACTGGCCCTCAGACATATCGACAAAGAGAGCTTGCAAGGCAACTTTCACCCTCTCCGCATACTGCTGTAGGCTCTCGCACTCTCCCTGTACCCTCCAAATGTAGTGACACTCAAAATACTCCCTAAAGTCTCTCACTAATAATCTACTGCCTAAGCTGAAGCAAGGACATCTGTTCAGCGAGAGCTCTAGAGACAAGATCTCCAAGTCCTCCTTTGGCTAAATGGTAGAGTAAAACTAAAAGTGTTGAGTGCGCTACTCCAAATAATTGGGCGTGCTGTTCAAAGTGAACCAGCAACCAAAGTACCTCTGCAGTCTTACTCAAAGAATCAACAGTTAACTCCCCTATATCCTTCAAAAGAAGTCCAATCGGATTAGACATCTAGCAAAAGGTTCCAAACTACCTTTCGTCTTCTGCTTTTGAACACTCGGCGAGATCCCCACCTGCGCCCGATCCGCCTCGACCTGCCCACTGAATTCCTCACAACCAAACTCTAATCAAGCTAAGCTTAGGTGCAAGGCAGCCACCTTCTGCTGCAACTCCGAAACGATCTTACGATCAGCGTCACTCGAAACTATTTGCTCTAAGTCAGGAACCCGGTTAGAAATATGCACCAAATGTGCACGTAATCTAGTAAATTGTTTCCGGTTAGGCAGATCTACTGAAAACCAACAAAGATTTTTTTCAAACTCACCTCAACGGCTGCGGCTACACCGGCCGGCAGACGAATGACTTCCTTAGTAACAACAACAGGCCGCTGCAAGGAATCTCGTAAACATGCGGCCAACTCTGGAACCGTGCCCTCCTTGACAATCCCACGAATTTTAATTTCGAAGAAAAGTTGCTCGCACCGGAGGAATCCTAAGCCCGGGTACTCCCTCACCGCCAGCACACCGTGAAATATACACTCTAAAAGTAAATGTGAACAAACAAACAATACAAAAAATATTAATTACTAACTAAACTTCCACCAGCAACTCAAGGGGATCAGGTAGCGAACGTACAACCACGCTCTGCTACCAGTAATGAACCGTCAATTAAGGCCCGACCAAGAAAAAACCACTGGTGAAAAAAACTCATACACTTCACTAGAACTAGAAATCCTTCCAGTACTCAACTGCTCACAATCCGCCCCAGCGCTGGGAACACGTCGCATTTCCAATTGTTCGTCAGAGCCAGCCGCTGCCAGTGGTTTCAACGGCCGATAAGAAGATATACGGTCCGACTCGCTGATCTCCTGCACAACGGCTTCTAAGCTTCATAAGCCGTGTACATGCGGCTAAGGCAGACTCAGCCCCTGACAGCCAAGAGGTCGTCCAAAGCACGTGGCGAGCAGTTGACGACCCCCAACAGCAGGGCCCCGCTCGCGCCACCACCTCCCTCGGTCACCGCCCAATACCTACCCCTCGATCGCCACTTGCTCCACCTGCCGCCAGAGGGCGGTAGCGATCCAAACAGCGCGCCAAACCGAAAGCGCCACCGCAAACACTAGACGCGAAGGGAAAGCACTCCGCCTGGCGCACTTTTCGAAGAGCCGGACGCAACTGCCAGCGGTCACGTACAGTGGTTACATCCGTGCCAAATTATTTTGAAATGTTTCAAGAGATGCATCTAACCTTGTCGTAGACCTGTTACACGACCTCGATCAAACTCAGTAAGGTACTGTTAATGGCGTCTTTGTTGCCTCAAAGGCGTTCTTGACTAACATCAACTCACCACGTGCAGTCTAAAAGGTAACTATCGCTTACGACTGCTACAGGGTGTATTTAACGCAAACCTGTTTTGCATTTTCTATAGTGGAGCTACTAGCGCGAATTTTTTGCGACTGGCGCGAAACTTGAATAGACATAATCTTTCAGATGTATAAACACGCCTACCAACTTTCGTTTATGACGCACAAGTCTTTCTTGGTGTCGCGATTTTTTCCGTCTGTGTATTTGGTTCAAGTATTTGATTGTGTATTGTCGGAATGAGTTGTAAGCAGAGGGTTCATCTCTGACAGCACAAGACACGTGGGGTTCCTGCAATGGCCTGACGTATAGGGTGGTAGGGTGTAAGTATTGATTCGCAAAGACACACAGCCACTGTAAGATATCGTCCAGGATAATGTTAACCTAGTACGAAATAAATCATTTCTGAACTGAATCCTTAAGTGTTTGCACCTTTATTCCCTTCTTACGAAGTCAATAGCTTTTCTTCTCTGTTCCAAATTAATTGCGCGAGGTGTCGTTGGAGCCTTTTCCTTCGCACACTGTTCCAGGTAATTCAGAAAACCTCAGCCCATATTGTCCTCAACGTTTTGATAGCGCCACACAGGCCACACATACGTCCAAAACTGGTGATGAGACCTGTGCCAGAAAGAGACATCGCCAAAGGATGCTACCGGCGAAGAGTGACGATACAGGTTTGTCCACTGATTTCGTGTGTAATTAGGCGCACTATCCGAGAATGAACAGACTGATCACTCACTCTAAACTACCATTCGTCGGTAAACTTCCGAACACACATTTTTGTCAACCTCTGCGAACTGTTCCTAATTTTTAGTGCAACTCAGTTATAGACAACCGTCCCATGAGAAACCTGATCAATAGCCATAGGAAAACAAAGATTTCTGCACCTCCCATAAAAATACGCAAACTATAGCGCTTTAGAATTGTTGAACTAATTAGTAAAACTATGCCTCCTGCTAAAAGGCGCTCTCCAGAGAACTAGCATTGTGAAAGAGGTACGATTGACTTCGTCATACCAACAGAAATATCCGTTACATAAAGTGTGGAACTTAACTAATGACGTTATCGCAAAATTTGGTACAAGGAACTATATACTGTACTATCTGCTGCCTTACCTTAAGGAGTCAAGGAATGAGGCTAAAATTTTATACTATCAATAGGATGGAACACATAGTCGCCAGATAGGGGACAGGCGCATTATCGTGAGCTAAAGCAATAGCTGCTAGGGCGGACATGACAAATACGACTAAGTAATTTAAATGTTTATCGTTAATAGCATGTCATCAGACATTGTATGGAGTGTCGAAATTCTGATAGCACGATTGCACATTACACATTTTCTTAGGCAACCCGCCTGTCTGATCCAAGAAAAGGAGTGAGAGATTTAGTAGCTTGAAGCCGGACCTTAAAACTGACAGTCTGTTAAATGTCCTTCAATTTGGCTTTAGGAACAGCAAAGGCACCTGATAAATAGTTCTGACGTTGAGCTTGATATTGGAAGCAAGACTTAACGAAAATTAAGACATGTTCATAGAATCTTTTGGCCTTTACAATTGCACAGCATGTTCGGATTTCCTAGGAAAATAGGTGTAAGCTATACGAAAAGACGAGTAAAGTATAATATGTCAAAAAATCAGAAAAAATAAGAATTTCAGACCAATAAAGTACTGATTGGATTAGAAGTGATGTAACTCAAGGATGTAGTCTTTTGCCCTCTGCTATCGAATCCATAAATCGAAACTGCAAAGCTAAAAGTAGAAAAAGATTCAGGACCGGAATTAAATTTCTGGGTGAAAGGTTATCAGTGAAGATTCACTGATAACATTTCTATACTCAGGGAAACTGACGAGGAATTAAGGGACGTGCTCAACGGATACAACGGTCTAATAAGTACAAACTGTTATGGATTGAGAGTAAACCAAAGAAAGACGAAAGTAATAAGCAGTAGCACAAATGAGATTAGTGATAAACATCATAATTGGGGATCACTACCTTGGAAGCAATATAACACATGGCGGAAGAAGTAAGGACATAAAGCACCAACAAAGAAAGCACTGTGCCCAAGGGAAGGCCAGAAGTATCAAACACAAGCCTTAATATGTGTTACTCTGGAAAATACTCTCTGCGTGGACTTGACGTTTGTTTGCTGATTGTAGTTTTGGATATATAGGAAAATACGTTGTTTAGTCTTTTTGAAAGGCAAATTGGCAGTTATCCCAGTCCTGTATCCGAGGCTGTTTGTGAGTTTGTCAGTAATTTTATAATCCCCTGGCTGCGTTACAGGCGCATGATGGGGCTGCCAGCTCTAGGTATTGCGACCTGCCTAATTTTCTGTCAGAGTTGTCTCCCTTAGGGAAGCTGGCTACGCTACCGCCGGCACAGCTCTCGGTTTCGTCGAAGCACGCAGATCCTCCCGCCCAGTTCTGGAGATGCCTTCGATAAAGCGGTGTCCTATGGAAGGGGGATAGGGGGGATGGAAATAGCAAAAATTTCTTACAAAACTACACGCATTTTAGTAAGTGCAGGTAGAAATCAGTTACAAGAAATAATTATTAACAAGGTATTAGACAAGGGTCGTATATCACCTATCATTTTAATATTTGCAAAATGATTTCATTCCTCTTCTTTTAATATCTATATCGACATCATTCTTCACAAACGTAAATGTAAAATAAGCAAATGAAGTAATATAACGAATGAGGAATACATGAATGCACATTTGTTTGCTGATGACGTCGTTATTATTTAAATGTATGAAGATGACCTTCGACGATCACAATACCAACTGAACGAAATTTGCAAGAAGTACAGCTTTCAAATTTCTAGCAATATAACAAATATAATGCCATTCTGAAGACAATATCAAGTCAGATCAAAAACTGTTCTGGATAAGTCAGTTTCAGAACATGTGTCTGTGCTATGAGTTTTGATTATGGCTCTGATACGTGCCTTCAATAAGGCGGTGCCCCTTGGAGGGCGCCGGCCAGAGTGGCCGAGCGGTTCTAGGCGCTACAGTCCGGAACCGCGCGACCGCTACGGTCACATGTTCGAATCCTGCCTCGGGCATGGATGTATGTGGTGTCCTCGGGTTAGTTAGGTTTAAGGAGTTCTAAGTTCTAGGGGACTGATGACCTCAGAAGTCCCATAGTGCTCAGAGCCATTTGAAACATTTGAATCTGGTAGGAATAACAATAGCTAACGCTGGCGTTGAACCTTTCCACAAAACTATACGGAAAAGAGGGTTCTAAAATTAAAGATAATTCCAAGCTGTGTGTGATGCCACTAGCAGAATTTTGGGCCATAAAGTACAAACAAAATACCATCATAAAACAGTATAAATTGATAGCGGTTCATTTGTTATCCCATAGAAGCGAAAGTAGGGTTACCACAAAGAAAATAAAAACAAGAAAAGAAAATTCAAACAGCGAAGATGAGGTTTCTGAGAAACACGAAGAGCAGTCATTAGAAACGAAGATACTAGAACAGAATTAAATATTTTCAACAAGAATGAAAAAATTCAAAAATATCATGAATATCGTAGACAAAATCTGATGAGAATGCCTGGTCACAGAATCCCAGTTAGGATACTTAACTATAAGTCGAATGAGAAAAGAGATATTGGAAGACATCATAAAAGAGATAGGAATGATTTTGTTTGTGAGTTCGGAACAGGCAAACCCAAATCCTCGAAAGGAAGAGGATGATGATGAACAGAAAATTAAATGTGGCAACGAAAAAAAAGTTGTATTTATGCAAAAAAGTCAACAATGGTCTGGAAACAGAAACACCAAAAGTGCTGGAAAATACATATTCTCATACAGTCGTGAACAACAAATAGCAACTCCCTCAAAACTTGAAACATCCATTTGTAATTCTATAAAAGTAAGAAGAGCGTTATAAAAGAAAGAGAAACAACACAGTTGAAAAGGAAACAACTATGAAAGCACAGGAATTGAATTTGTGACGTGATTCCAGTTCGTCATTACCAAGATAGGAACACGGCGAGTGGCGTGAACCTTTTTATTTCGTTAACAGTTCTATTTAACTAAACGAGGTTTTCTGAATATAATGGCACAGAGCGGGGCACATAATTTTTTTGTATCTTCCATGCCCTTTACTTTTGTCAGAGCGAAATATTAAAGTAGTATTGTTTTACAAAAGGGAACGATGTACTTTCTTAACTGCGTTTGAAAACTCTTGAAAAGATGAGTTCAGCAATATAACACTGGCTAATACTGGGGTTGAACCTTTCTACAAAAGTAATCGTAAAAGAAAATTGTAAACCTAAAGACAGTCTGTTATTCCACTGTTAACACCGCGACGTGGGACTCTCATGCCAGTCGCGAACGTTGTATTTAACGACCCGGCTGTTTATTTACTTGCACTTAGCTGCTCACCTAAACACGAATACGTGTACAGATATGAAACAGTTTCCCTAATTCTCTTCTGATGTGCTACAAGCTTGCATATACTCCCACTTACCGCAGTCGTTGGTTACCCTGCATGTCGTATACGGTAGGTTCAAGAGGAAATACGATTAAACGTTTTAGCGGAGCTGCAACGTGCTATATTGACAATGTTGAACCTTGCTACTTAGGTTCCCTGTTTATCAGAAACCACGGTAGCAAAGGACATGAAACTTTTACAGGACATTGCAGGTTATTTCTCGGTGTATTTAACTAAAATAATTGCACTTCAGTATAATTTTTGTATCTTCTCCAAAATAATTTTAATTGCACTTAACATTATGTTTACATATTAGTGTATTAGACTCAGTAATATCTATGTTATCAACTCCATGAAAATTTGAATTATCTACTCCAAATGGGTCCCGTGCTTTAGGGAACAACGCAACAGGAAATGTAAACTTCCGGAAACAATTTCTTAAGTCTGAAATGACTAAAACTTACTTAATATATTATTTTACTTTTCATTATCACTCACTCAGAAGCACCTTTCACCATACTGTATATCGTCCTTTCCTTCATTTTTCATGGGCCTCATTCTTATCCCTTCTGGACTCTTAGTAGTCATTTCTGCTGCGTTCTGTGCTTTATCAACGTGAACCTTGTCCATCCGTTGGAGTTCTCCGATGAGTTATGCTCGATGACTAATTTCTGTTTGCTGTCGCACTTTCGCCCTACTAAAGTTACCATCATTAAAATCAGTAACAGAATGCAGAGCCCCCACCCCTCCGTTTTTAATATCTTCCTCCAGGCAAAGCATTTTTTGCGTGCGAGTCCATATGAGATTATTGAAGGGCTCATTTGGATTCTGAGTCTGAGTCCGCATGTCAGTATGTTCCAGGTTTTCGTAAATGGACTTTATGACTTCCGTGGCTGCTGCAGGTATGCAATGATTCTGGCTATATGAAGTGTTTAAGTATTGGTCATTGTGTTGCTTTAACCACGAATCCGGTCTTGGAACGTAAAGTTTATATATTGGATTGTTATCTGTTGACAGTCTGTGAAAGAAGCTAGCCCATACTGCCTGCGCATTCTTAACAAACCGTTACCGCTCTTACTAATAGCCATCCAATCCATAAATCAGTCTTCCACCCTACTCTTACTGGTTTCACCGTCAGAAAGTCTTTTGTTTCTCTAACTTAGTTTTAACTTCCTCAGGCTGATTCCCATCCTCTCCTAGACGTGATCCACACGTTCCGGTTTTTGATAATCCCATCACCGTAAAACCGAGCTGCTACTACCCTGTCGTATGCTTTTGAGTCCTCATTACCTAAGAATTTAGAGTAACAAACTGTTTCACCCACGTATCGAATCAAAATTTCAGTAGCTGCCGAGGCCTCCATTCCGCAGATATGATAAACTTTGTTTAGTGATTTTCAGAATCTCATAGCCGATTACCTTTCCAGTACCCACATTTTCCACCATTGAACCAGAATTCTTAGAACTTTTACCAACAGTGCTACCAAGAGACGCAACATAAGCCTTTGTAGAACTGCGATCCACAGCCTTCTGTGTAAAAAGGTACTGACTTGATTTGATCTTGAAATAATGCATGCAAAATGTAAAACTGTTAACATTTTAAATAGGTGCACACGATGTTTAAAAAAATCCCATGCAAGACTGAATGTGATTAGTACACCATTTTATTAAGAAAATTGCAAATTTCGAAATGGGATGAAAATTCGAAAATACCTGTAGGAAGAAACAGTTAAGTTTTAGCGCCCCCTTTCCTCACTAGGGTATCGTCAGGAGTGCCCCAAAGGAAGTGACAGGACCGTTGTTTTTCTCTATATATAAGGGGCGTTCCTAAAGGAACGAGCCGGAAGCATAATTACAGAAACCAGTACCTGTATGTTAGAACTATTGACCCTAGCTGTTGAGACACTTGTCCCACTGTGACACAAGGCGGTATCCGCTGTCTCGTGAAATTCCCGGGGCTGTGATGTTAACCAGTTAAAACGTACAGCTCGACGTCGTCGTCGGAGGTGAATCGTTTGCCCCTATACTGATTTTTTTCTTTGACCAAGATGGCCCCCTTCTGATTCACTTCCTGCATTATGAGACAACAACGAATGCCCAGCGTTACTCGCAAACCTTGATCACCTTTCGCCAAGCGATCAAATCAAAACGACCAGGCAGTCTTACCCGTAGGGGAGGTTCTCGGCCACTCTCCATACAGTCCGGACCTCTCTCCCTGTGATTACGCCATTTTTAGCCCCCTTAAAAAGACTCTGAGGGGCAAACTATTACCTCGGACGACTACGTCCAGTTGTACGTACAGTAATGATTAACATCGCAGCCACGGGAATTTTATGAGAAAGTGATTCACTGCCTTATGTTACAGTGGGGCAAGTGTCTCAACAGCCAGGGTCAATACTTCTAACATATAGGTACTGGTTTCTGTGATTATGTCTCCGGCTCCTTTCTTTTTCAACGCACCTTATAAATTAGTGACAAGGTGGACAGGGTTGGTAGCAATCTGCTATTGTTTGCTAATGACACCATGGTCTACGGTAAGCTGTCGAAGTTGAGTGACTGTAGGAAGATACAAGACGACTTAGACAAAATTTCCAGTTAGCTCTAAATGTGGAAAAATGATAGTTAATGGGGGTGAGTAGGAAGAGCAAACCTCTAATGTTCGGATACAGTATTACTAGTGTAATGCTAGACACTGTCAAGTCGTTTAAATATCTGGGCGCAACGAAATTTAACGAGCATGTGAGAACTGTGTTAGGGTTGACGAATGGCCGACCTAGGTTTATTGGGAAAATTTTAGGAAAGAGTGGTTCACCCGTAAAGGAGACAGCATATTAATGGCTCAAATGGCTCTGAGCACAATGGGACTTAACTTCTGAGATCATCGGTGCCCTAGAACTTAGAACTACTTAAACCTAATTAACCTAAGGACATCACACATATCCATGCCCGAGGCAGGATTCGAACCTGCGACCGTAGCAGTCACGCTGTTCCAGACTGTAGCGCCTATAACCGCTCGGCCACTCCGGCCGGCAGACGGCATATGTATATGACAATTATTGAACTATATGAAACAAAATCGTCATATCTTCTGAACTGTTTGGGTTAGGACGTTCCAACTTCACGATTGGTCACGGGGCGTGATGGGAATTATTATGAGCTGTATGGTTTGGTTTAGCGACGAATCCCACTTTCATTTTAATGGGTTCGACAATAAGCAAAACTGGAGCATCTGGGGCACTGAGTATCTTCAATACGCGATCTAGAAGTCGAGTGACTGTGTGGTGTGCAATATTCAGCCACAGAATAATCGGTGCGATATTCCTTGATGGCACGGTGACTACAGAACGGTGGGTGAAGGTTTTAAAAGATGATTTCATCCCTGTTATCCAACGTGACCCTGGTTTCGACATGATGTGGTTCATACAAGACGGATCTAGGCCACATCAAAGCAGAAGAGTGATGTCTTGGAGGAGCACTTTGGGCACCGCATTCTGGCTCTGGGTTACCCAGAGGTCACTGACATGGGCCTCGATTGGCCGCCATATTCTCCGGATCTATGGGACTTCTTTCTTATGGGGCTATATTAAAGACAATAACCTCAAAACCACTGCTGAGCTGAAAACTGCCATTCAGGAGGCCGTCGACGACATCGATGTTCCGACTTTGCAGCAGAATTTCGCTATTCGTCTGCGCCACATCACTGCCAATGATGGAAGACATATCGAACGTGTCATAACCTAAATCGGAATATCTGTAGTGACCTTTACATGTTAGATAAAATGAGTGCATCCCGTCGTTTGTGATTAATTTTCGGTTTCTTTCATATCGTTGAATAATTGTCACTCTACAGGACGCTGCTGCGACCTATCGCTGAGTACTCTTCGAATGTTTGGGAACCATACCACGTCGGACTGAAGGGAGACATCGAAACAATCAGAGTCTGGCTGCTAGATTTGTTACCGGTAAGTTCGAATATAAATGAAAATGAAACTGACGGAATACTGGGTCTGTTCAAAAATTTTGGAACATTCGTAATTTCTCGCCAAGTGTGAGTTGGAGCGAAATGTTGTTGGTATCCCTGCACACATCAGTGTTTAATGTGTAACTTCCGAAAGTTTCGTTGTTGCATGTCTGTTAGATATTGTCAGTGCTGTATTCAGTAGAACGTTGTGTAACACAGTTTGAGCATTTCGAGATGGCTGAGTTGGAGGAGTACCGCGTGCGCATTAAATTTTGCGTCAAACTCAAGAAAACTTATACAGAGACACATTAAACGATGCAGAAAGCCGTACTTGGTGTTACGAATGGTTTAAGCGATGTAAAAGTGGCCGAACGGAAATTAAAGATGATCCTCGTCGAAGACGCCCTCGGACGTATGCCGTCAACGCTCATGTCAGGAACGTTAATGAAATTAGTGTCACAGGGACAAACTGTTAACCGGTGGTACTATAAGGACGTGTTGCGACGCATGGGAGAAAATCTGAGAAGGAAATGGCCTGGAACGTGGGTTGACCATGCATGGCTCTTCCGTCACGATAAAGCACTAACACATTCGTCCCTGCGTGACTGTTTCACAAAAACTAAATCACTGTGGTGCTTCATCCCCCATACTCCCCAGACCTGGCCCGTGCGGACTTTCTTTTATTTCCAATATTGAAAACCCTGTTTGAAGAACGGGGATTTGCAACTATAGACGAAATACACTCCTGGAAATTGAAATAAGAACACCCGGCCAGTGTAGGAAATCGCTTCCCACACCTTGATGTCTGGTGTTGGCCCTGTGTGCCTCGGTCGTATGCAGTCCTGATTGTGGCGTTCACCTGCACGGCGCCAAACACGCATGCGACCATCATTGGCACCAAGGCAGAAGCGACTCTCATCGCTGAAGACGACACGTCTACATTCGTCCCTCCATTCACTCCTGTCGCGACACCACTGGAGGCGGGCTGCACGATGTTGGGACGTGAGCGGAAGACGGCCTAACGGTGTGCTGGACCGTAGCCCAGCTTTATGGAGACGGTTGGGAATAGTCCTCGCCGATACACCAGGAGCAACAGTGACCCTAATTTGCTGGGAAGTGGCGGTGCGGTCCCCTACGGCACTGCGTAGGATCCTACGGTCTTGGCGTGCATCCGTGCGTCGCTGTGGTCCGGTCCCAGGTCGACGGGCACGTGCACCTTCCGCCGACCACTGGCGACAACATCGATGTACTGTGGAGACCTCACGCCCCACGTGTTGAGCAATTCGGCGGTACGTCCACCCGGCCTAGCCCATGCCCACTATACGCCCTCGCTCAAAGTCTGTCAACTGCACATACGGTTCACGTCCACGCTGTCGCGGCATGCTACCAGTGTTGAAGACTGCCATGGAGCTCCGTATGCCACGGCAAAGTGGCTGACACTGACGGCGGCGGTGCACAAATGCTGCGCAGCTAGCGCCATTCGACGGCCAACACCGCGGTTCCTGGTGTGTCCTCTGTGCCGTGCGTGTGATCATTGCTTGTACAGCCCTCTCGCAGTGTCCGGAGCAAGTATGGTGGGTCTGACACACCGGTGTCAATGTGTTCTTTTTTCCATTTCCAGGAGTGTATAAGAAAATTCGCAGACGGTGCTTCACACGATCCAGCAAAAGGCACACCAAGACTGCTGCCGGAAGTGGAAACAACGTTGGGAGCGCTGTATCGTTTGTGGAGGAGAGGCTATCTACAGCCAATGAGGCCTGTGAAAGACGATGTTGAACTCAGAACGCCAGGAGTATATAAAATACCGTGTCGGTGTGGACATTCCACATCGGACATACTGTGTGTACTGTTAAACAGCGCCGTGTGGAACACGAGAGAAAATGAAACTGACGGAATACTGGATCTACCGTATGCTGAGAAAATAGCGGTGACGGAACATGCTTTAGAAAACGGACACCGTATTGCATCTGCCGGGACATCTGTTCAGATGGTTCAAATGCCTCTAAGCGCTATGGGACTTAACATCTGAGGTCATCAGTCCCCTAGACATGTAACTAATTAAACCTAACTAACCTAAGGACATCACACACATCCATGCCCGAAGCAGGATTCGAACCTGCGACCGTAGCTTCCGGACTGAACCGCGTAGAACCGCTCGTCCACAGCGGCCGTTGGGACATCTGCTATTAAGCGTACTACTAATTTTTGGGACAGTGTTATAAAAGAGGCGATCGAGCTAAAAATCTCTGACAACATCTTCAATAAAGACGGCTGCCTGAAGGTAAGCACAGCTTGGAACCAGGCCAACGGAAAGCTGAAGAGGGTGCGGCAAGCGCGCAATGAAAACATTACCATATATGACGCTGGAGCGAGCACCAGTGACGTCACTGAAGACAGTGCGGCTATATAAGGGAGGCAGCAGCAATGGTTCAAATGGCTCTGTGCAGTATGGGACTTAACATCTGAAGTCATCAAACCCCTACAACTTAGAACTACTTAAACCTAACTAACCTAATGACATTACACACTTCCATGCCCAAGCCAGGATTCGAACCTGCGACCTTTGCGGCCGCGCAGTTCCAGACTGAAGCGCCTAGAACCCCTCAGCCACACCGCCAGGCGACAGCACCAATGACTCGACAGTTAGCACTTGATAACGGCCGAGGAGAACTCAGCCGAAAGCTCATTGACTGTAAACCACTGGACGCGGCTGGAATCCCGAGAAAATTTCATACTTATATATTGCCGCGAAACTATGCATTTGTATATAAAATTCGGTTGTTTTGGTACAGTATATAAATGCTGTATTGAATGGTAGGTTTACTGGTAGTATTGCTAACAATGGTAGGGAAAAAAACATAAATTAACGTATGGGAGAGAAACTGGGAGCCTAGGGCTTCTCATTATTTTTTTGTTCGTTTGTTTTGCACATAATTAGAACCGCACATCGTTCATTTCAGTCCATTGTATTCTTTATATCCGTAGAAAATATAAACTGCATTGTACATGTAAACAAATTAGTTGATCGCTTACCTTCTACGTTTTTGTGTAACGAAAGAAATTGCTTTTTATGCAAGTACAGTTTACAGTCAATATAATTTGTATGTAATTGTGGATGGAGTTGGGAGAAAGGAAAGGTAAGGAAAGGAAATAATGATATCAGCTGCATCGTGACTTTATGTGGAGTTAGCAGCGACGAGTGAAAATGCGTGCGGGGCCGAAGGTGAAACCTGAGATCTGTAGGTTACATTAACCACAACGCCATTAGGAGTCAGGGCTTGTTACAAACCGAGCGAGGTGGCGCAGTGGTTAGCACACTGGACTCGCATTCGGGAGGACGACGGTTCAATCCCGTCTCCGGCCATCCTGATTTAGGTTTTCCGTGATTTCCCTAAATCGCTTCAAGCAAATGCCGGGATGGTTCCTTTGAAAGGGCACGGCCGCTTCCCTTCCCCACCCTTACCTCACCCGAGCTTGCACTCCGTCTCTAATGACCTCGTTGTCGACGGGACGTTAAACACTAATCTCCTCCTCCTCCAGGGACTAATTGGGCACGCTCTTCGGCCGACGCAATCCCACCTGGCGCCACCTGACCACAGTCCCCGTACATGTCCTCCATGCTCCCTACTTTTAGATTCCCAGTGGAGGTCGAACGTAAATGTTCACCCGCACTGAACGTTGTGGATTTATTGCCCATCGAGGCAAAACAGTTATGTGAATGTGTGGTGTCTGTTCTTTCGCACATGTCCACGAATTTATATATAATTATTTTTTTCTGTTTTACACTCAATAGATAATCATCGTCCTTTTGTTATTGATAAGTGTAAAAGCTGTTTATCAATAACACAAACATACTGTGTTATTTTATATAGACTCGACAAAGTATTAAACAGATGTTTGATATGTTTCCGCTTTGAGTTCCTTTTTAAGCGGAAATTGCGTTTTCTAGCACTATTTAATATCTGCATTTTTGTTGTTTACTTTTTATTTTTACTAAATCTCTCTATGTCACGTTACAAGTCATCAATGTTCGAATAAAAACAGAACTAAACATTGACAATGTTAATTTTTCTGTAAATACTGTTTATTTTTAAGTAGGAGCAGAACGTTAACTATGCAGAAAAAAATGTTCCGTGGATTACGCTGCGCTTTATACACTACTAGCCATTAAAATTGCTACACCACGAAGATGACATGCTACAGACGCTAAATTTGACCGACAGGAAGAAGATGCTCTGACATGTAAATGATTAGCTTTTCACAGCATTCATACGAGGTTGGCGCCGGTGGCGACACCTACAACGTGGTGACATGAGGAAAGTTTACAACCGATTTCTCATACACAAACAGCAGTTGACCGGCGTTGCCTGGAGACACCTACAACGTGGTGACATGAGGAAAGTTTACAACCGATTTCTCATACACAAACAGCAGTTGACCGGCGTTGCCTGGAGAAACGTAGTTGTGATGCCTCGTGAAAGGAGGAGAAATGCATACCATCACGTTTCCGAGTTTGATAAAGGTCGGATTGTAGCCTACCGCGATTGCGGTTTATCGTATCGTGACATTGCTGCTCACGTTGGTCGAGATCCAATGACTGTTAGCAGAATTTGGAATCGGTGGGTTCAGGAGGGTAATACAGAACGCCGTGCTGGATCCCAACGGCCTCGTATCACTAACAGTCGAGATGACAGGCATCTTATCCGCATGGCTGTAACGCATCGTGCAGCCGCGTTTCGATCCCTGAGTTAACAGATGGGGCCGTTTGCAAGACAACAACCATATGCACCAACAGTTCGACGAAGTTTGCAGTAGCATGGACTATCAGCTCGGAGACCATGGCTGCGGTTACCTTTGACGATGCATCACAGACAGGAGTGCCTGCGATGGTGTAGTCAACGACGAACCTGTGTGCACGAATCGCAAAACGTCATTTTTTCGCATGAATCCAGGTTTTGTTCATAGCATCATAATGGTCGCATCCGTGTCTGGCGACATCACGGTGAACGCACATTGGAAGCGTGTATTCGTCATCGCCATACTGGTTTCTCATCCGGCTTGATGGTATGGGGTTCCATTGGTTACACGTCTCGGTCACCTCTTGTCCGCATTGACGGCACTCTAAACAGTGGATGTTACATTTCAGATGCGTTACGACCCGTGGCTCCACCCTTCATTCGCTCCCTGCGAAACCCTACATTTCAGCAGGATAATGCAAGAGAGCATGTTGCAGGTCCTGTAAGGGGCCTTTCTGGATACATAAAATGTTTGACTGCTGCCTTGGCAGCACATTCTCCAGATTTCTCACCAACTGAAAATGTCTGGTCAATGGCGGCCGAGCAACTGGCTCGTCACAATATGCCAGTCACTACTCTTGCTGAACTGTGGTATCGTGTTCTAGCTGCATGGGCAGCTGTACCTGTACACCCCATCCAAGCTCTGTTTGACTCAATGCCCAGGCGTATCAAGGCCGTTATTAGTGTCAGAGGTTGTTGTTCTGGGTACTGATTTCTCAGGATCTATGGAACCAAATCGCGTGAAAATGTAATCACATGTCAGTTCTAGTTATCATCTGCATTTCTTCTTGGTGCAGCTATGTTATGTGCCAGTAGCGTAATATACTCACTCAGTTTCTAGACAGTTCATCCCTTCCAGTTTCTAGGGAAATCTAGTAAGAGACTGATCACATACCCAAACAAAGCGATCTAAATGAGCTAATGTATAGGTAACGTGGGTACTATCTTAACTTACCAAGACTACACTAGGAACGCTACTTTAGTCTAAGCTTACTTCCTATAGTTTACTGTATCGTAGTTTTACAGCTGTAGCTCATGCCTCGCCAGACCTGCGTCAGGAATGCTGCTTTTTTCCCCTTATTAAACTTCTGGCCGTCTGGGGCTGCCGCTTCTGTTGATTACATTTCTGACCAATACTGACCAATACCATAAATTAGGACGAAATCAGAGGTAAGGAGTAGGTGCAGCCACTTGTTAGTAGCCGGCCGGAGTGGCCGATCGGTTGTAGGCGCTACAGTCTGGAACCGCGCGACCGCTTCAGCCGCAGGTTTGAATCCTACCTTGGGCATGGATGTATGTGATGTCCTTAGATTAGTTAGGTTTAAATAGTTCTAAGTTCTAGGAGACCGATGACCTCAGAATTAAGTCCCATAGTGCTCAGAGCCATTGGAAATCGTTGATAGATATAAGGACAGAGCCGTGAGGGCCCATTTGCCACTATTTGCACCATAATATAAGATTCCAGTTACTTTGCCTTTAAAATTTAGAAATTACATTTTTCAAATAGTTTTGCGAAAAGTCTGAATGCCGAAAGTAAAGAGCGTTATATCACCATAGAGCTATTTTTCAATGATTTCGAATGCCATTACAAAATGTCCTCCTCGTAAAAAAAAGGCCTACTTGCTTCAATATTTCGCTTTATGTGAGAGTTATGAAATTTATAGAACAAACTTACATGTTCAAAAATGTTCAAATGTGTGTGAAATCTTATGGGACTTAACTGCTAAGGTCAACAGTCCCTAAGCTTACACACTACTTAACCTAAGGACAAATAAATACACCCATGCCCGAGGGAGGACTCGAACCTCCGCTGGAATCAGCAGCACAGTCCATGACTGCAGCGCCCCTGACCGCTCGACTAATCACGCGCGGCAAACTTACATGTTACTCTGGGTACTGTCATTTTTCGAAAACCTCGTATCTGCATCTCGAACCGTTTGTGAAACAAAAGGGGATGTTACGTCTCTCGAGACTCACCCTGATAGCTAACACTCCTTATCGTGACGGATCGAGTGCTCCTGGTGAATGGCTTAGAATTAGAACGCTGAACTGCCTCCACTAATATTTGCGTCAAATGTAAGATATTTTGGTATAACGTGTTTCGTACATGAGTGATATGCATTCTGTGAATGATATTTACTTAAAACCCAAGAAAAAACTATGTAATTTGCTTAATAAAAGTATACATTTGACTAAAGACGTGATAGAAGAAATTGTGAATGGTTAGAATATCATGACACCTTCAGAAAAATTCAAGTACCAGCACTGGCAAGAGAAAACCGACACAGTAGTCACTACGTCAAAAGTATTTCCCCAAAGTTACTAGCCTCTGTTGTAAAATATAGTGTTGTAAATTTTCTTTTTTTTTCGGATCGACTGGTTACCGTTCAGTGGTTGCGCATGCGCGTTGCAGCTGCTGTGGCGGCGCCTCAGCGATCGGCACGCAGTCGACGGCTGGCGCCGCGCCGGGTAGGCAACCAGCAGGCCGCACCGCTTATTCGCTTCTCTCGCCCTTCCATCTGACGCCGGTAGCCGCGAAAGCAGTGGCGGCGAGCTGCTTCGGCCAACGTCTTCGCACACACTGCGACGACCGTCGTCTGCCAAGAGCAGCTGGCACCATGGACATACGTCTCCCACAAGGTATCGTAAACTGTTTACGTTCATACGTAGACGTTACTTTAGTATCTGGTTAGCTTATGAGTATATGCATGACATAGGCAGCGCCGTAGAGCCGAATTGCAGTGTAAATAAGGTAGAAAACTTAGTGTTGAAACGTAACAATGAGCGCTGATGTTAGACGATAATATTATTTTATTCGCAACTCTGGCGGTAACAGTATTTAATCATCAAATCGATGGGCGCAGGTGCAAGTAATTTCATTTCAATGTGTTCATCCATGTCTCGCAGCCACTAGAATTTACGGAATTGCCTGACCACACACAGCTAGGAACCTACCAAGGACTTGTCGAATCCAAGCCAAGCAGAATAGTTGCTGCTTTGTCTCTCGAAGATCAGCAAGTGGTTACAATGTTCATCGGTGCATACTCGCTACTTCGGCCGCAAACAGATATTTTGTATCTCTTTTCCTAATATAATTTAAATTCTGTTAAATACACGTATTTCTGATATGAGGTCAACAAGTTGATGCAAGTTCTCCTATATTTAGTGTGTCACTTCTGTTCTGTTTAGCTGAGGTTTGCATTCTTATTACATTCATGTATTTGTGTTGCTTATTCCGACAATGTATGTTCTACCTGTTTTCTTCATCTGGTGTTTCTGTTAGAACTACGTTAATGTTTTTGTGTTGCTTATTCCGATAATATGCGTTCTGTCTCTAGGACAACGCCACCGTTGATAATGGACCTTGGCGCAAAAACATTTTCAGTATGAGAAAAGTTTATAGCACTGCCACAGATGTCTGAAAATGGAATAATTTAAAATTTGCTCATTTGTTCAAAATTTTATTTTCTAGAGATAATTGTACTGGTTTCCACTTTCGTAGCTGCTGTAAATGTGTTCTGAAATTACTATATCGGGAAAATGTATTTTCATTTATAATTGTGTAATATTTCGCGTAGACATGTGTGTAGTTAGAAATAATGTGTTAAATATCGGTGGTCACTTTGGAATTTAACGACAGACTGGTTCCCAGTTTTAACTCAACTGGTTTCGCAGTTGCAGTATATTCTACTGTAATCTTTAGGATTTTCACACCAACTGCGACAGTCCTATAGGAGTGGAAATCGCGAAATGCTTGTTCGATTAGTTATGGAGTGTGTGGGTCTAAACTGGGTTGTATAACTTTTTTTCCTTGCTTCCCACTTTCTAATGACTTTTAGCTTACGAGAAAATAGCAGCCGTACGCGTAATGAATGGAATTACACTTTCTACTAATGACATCCAAAACAATTAGCTTCTAGTGTCTCTCTCTTGATCTGCCATTGGCATAGCTTTCCTGTATCTTTTTGAGTCCGTTTCTGTCTCCCTCTTCATCCTATGCAAACTATCCATATCAAAAGCACTAAATATATCAACGATCAGTGCTACATTGTTTTAGTTATATACTGTATACTGAACCCCTCTGTTGCTATGTTCGCTAGTCTTGAAGAGTTTTAAAAAAGTCGCACAAACCTGTTCGCTCTTCCAGAAAGCAATTTTCAAAGCGCTCATTCTCTATCCATGCTTAGTTTTCCATGTCCACTTAATTTTGAGATCGTTCTGTACCATCACAAATAAAATTCTCCCAGCTGTTTTTTCAATTTACACAGTTTCTGTGTTGACTTCTTTACACTAGTAAGGTTTGAGGAACTTGTTTTTTAATGTTTGAATCTCTTACATTTCTTTTACTGTGGAATATATTCTTTGGCTACCGTGGGTTATATTGAATGTTCTCTGCCTGTGCCACAAATAATATGGTAAGAAAAAAGAAAAAATTCTTGACTTTTTCTATTTTGTCCACTGTGTATGCAGGGTCTTCAGGCTAGAGGTGTACATTTTCATTAGCTTATATTTCAGTACCATTTTTGGCGCGACAGATATCGAAAAGATACATCAGTTCTCGTCCCACACGTTCATTAGCGTGACGAGTGTTATGGCCTCTACTTAGGCGTAGATCCCTTTTCTCAAATCTGCCAGATCTTGAACCGTTGTCTCAGGTTTATAAGATCGTGAATCGTACTTCTGTAAACAGTGTCCTTCATAAACCCTCTTGCAGTGAAATCCAGCGGAGTCAGAACGGAAGACCTAGTGGCCAGACATTGGGAGGATCCCTTCTCCTTCCTAGCTAACGCTCAGATAAAGTTTTTTGGGGAAAAGTTGTAGATCCCCATGATACCGAGTTGGGGCACTATCTTTCTGGAAAATGACGTCGGGACTAATCTGTGGAACTGCGCAGTTCGCCATCATGTCGAAATATTAGGTGTGTCTTGTCACTGGCGCGCATGCGCCATACGAATCAGCGCTGTTCGTGAAATGGTCAGGATTGTATCTTGTAGAGTGCCGCTATCAACTGCGTATTTACCCAGGAATATAAAAAGTCGAGTACTTTCGCTATATTGATTTGTATAGCTCCGACACCTTCTATTTGTCTCTTCATTTATTCGCTTTTTCTTTCACTTGTAGCATTTATTCGCCATTCGATATGCTTCCGACATTTTCTTTACTGTTCTTCGGACAGGCCGTTCAACTTCATCTCGCTCTTTAATTTCTCTGATACATTTTCTGCCTTTAACTCCTTACTTCGAAGATAAAAAATAAACGTAATATAGCAGCTTTCGTGGCTCATTACTATTAATTTGCTTTTTATTTCCGTGTTTTACCCCTGCTTTCCTGCTGGTTCTTAGCTTCACATGTCACTTGAAGTTATAGAAATATTTCACTGAGTGTCATTTGTGGATATTTGAGCTAACTTTTTAGGCAGTTCATAACTTGCCTATAACATCCGTCACTACAATAGACTTGACCGCCGTAGCGCGTCATTTCAAGTTCTGCGCATATAGAAAACGTTTCACAGCTTTTCTCCAACATGTATGTGAAAAAATTAATGGTGAGCGTTTCCTTTGCTTAGAGAGAGTGTTCGTAAGTTGGCGGTTATCGCATCGTAGGCAGGAACTAGTTGCTCTGAACGAGATAGAGACCTTTATTATACTGAAAAGACATGGGGAATTGTACGTCGAATGAATGCCAAAGGGAACCAGGGAAATACACGGGGTGGTTAGAAACCCTTCGAAAAGCTTGTAATGTTGTTAATGGGTAGGTAGTTCTGCGAAATAATGGTAAAGGAAAAAATTCGATACGCTGCGCCTTCTCCGAGTTAATTAACATTGATGTTAGCCATTCAGGACGTTGCGCGCACGAGATACATTTAATGTCAGCTTTTCTCATAGCACAGATGGTGGTGCACGAGACTGTGAAACGTCCCCTTGGAAAAATTATACACGACTGTGCTTAAACTGATACACAATATTTTTTAGCGCAACGCAATCTGACTTTTAAAAATCCCTACGAAAGAATGGCCCTGACTAACATTAACCCATACCTTTCACAAATTACTTACCTCACCAAAAATCTTCGTTACTCGAGCTACTGCAATACAGCGAGCGCCACTACTGCCAGCTAAATAAAAGATTCAAACTACAGAAGGCACTACCTACTGATAGGCATAGTTAGCGAATGAATCATTTTAATAGAGAACAAACAATGTATTTACCTCAAAAGGCTTCAAAAGTGATAATATATATAGCAGTTCATGACATCCAGTCTTACAAATTTCAAAACTCCATTTCTCTCCCCACATCCACCACTGCTGGCGGCTCACCTCGAACTGCGCAACACTACGCGCTGTTAACATCCAGCTGCCCAACACTACAATGGCGAGTATTACAACAATGCCAACCAGCCACTGACTGCACACAGCACAGCCAGTGATTTTTCATACAGAGCGCCATGTGGCGTTACCAATAAAAAAACCTGAACAGCCTACTTACAACTGCTGAGCATTTGGCTCGGTTACGATCCTTACTGCCGGCCCATGTTCAAAAAAATGTGTGACAGTTCCTAAGGGACCAAACTGCCGAGGCCATCGGTCCCTAGACTTACACTACTTAAACTAACTTGTGCTAAGAACAACACACACACACACACACACACACACACACACACACACACACACACACACACACACACACGCCCTTGGGAGGACTCGAACCTCCTGTGGGAGGGGCCGCGCAATCTGTGACATGGGGTCTCTAACCGCGCGGCTACCCCGCGCGACCAAGTTCAATTTTTGGGTCGCTTTCTTGTTCGGTTTTAGGAAACGAAACGTAGAGCGCGTTTTTCCATACGGCCCTGGTCGGCCGCTTGAATTTGCGGGTCGAAGTTCAGTGATAATTGCCGTAAGCGGCGCAACGTATCGAATTTTTCCTTAACAATTATTTCTCAACATCACCTACCCTGCAATATTCTTACAACCTTTTTAGACTGTTTCTAACCGCCCTGTATCGAAGACGTTAGGCCAGTTTTACATTTGTACCACTGCCTATCTTTTTCTTGCTTTGAGAGTAAACCCTGATCTGCCATAATGAGTATCATGTTCATTATGTCATGCTCCAACACATATCTGTACTTTCATTTGAGTAAATACTAGTCTTTTCATTTTACTCTACAGGAATTGCTGTTCGTTCGTACTCTATAGATTGCATCCAAAATAAGTGGCCACGGCGTTCAGAGCAGGTGCCCCACATTAAAGTAAGAAAGGAGGTCATATAAACGAGGCAGAAACGTTTCAGTTCTTACTTACTGCTAGCAGCACTCTATGCAGCAACACATTATCTGTTGTCAGTTGTTTGAGTTTCATGTAAATTCTCGTAAAATCTCATGAGCTACTGTTGCCACGTGACAGTGTGTGTGGTGTGTGCTGTGATTGCTGTTGAAAAATGAAATAACTTCTTTGCAAGAATGTGTAAAAAAGAGTCAATATTCTACTTTAGAGACGGAGTTTCTCCCGTTTTAAACAGACCGGCCTTGTTTTCGGTAAAGCTAAATTCTTTACCCTGTCATCCTGATTTAGTTTTTCTATGGGTGCCCTAAATTACTTCAGGCAAATACCGGGATGGTTTATATTGTAAGATCAAGGCCGACTATCTGTACTGTACTTGTCAGACTAGACTTACACTGACGATCCGCACGATATAAGCACGATTCACAGCGAGACTAAAACCATCGAGACGTGAGACGAATTAAATAACGTTATGTGGCGCTCTACGAGTTTCATGAGATCATTTCCGGCTATTTCTCATTGAAGAACCATTTCGTCACGTGTAACACAAAAATTAGTTTTGCAAATGTTTCGGTAACATGCCACGTAAAGTAGAACCAATAACCAATACACTACAAGAAGGCGTCCTACGTCACAAGCAGAAGGCAAGACGCCATACTGTGTTTGTCATCTTTACAGGAAGTCCAAAATTCGGCGGTCTTACTATTGCACGTTATACCCTAAGCATATATGCTGTTTCTAGGCACAAGCATATTGACTGTCTCGAGAACGAATCGTTATTGATGCTATTTGTTGTAATAAAATGACGGGGAAAATCATATTTGTGATTAAAGTATTTTCGTTCGTAGTTATTTTCGCATTATATCTCGCGCGTTATGAGAATAAGCCATTTTAAGGCACGCATTGAACATTCATGAAAACATGTCATTCTTGTTAGTAGATGCTGTAATTAAATCTTAATAACATTTCAGCGATTAAAGCCTTAAGGATATTGTAGTATAAAATACGAGATCGATGAAAGTTGACTTTGTGCATAGTGTAGTTGGTTGAGGCGTCACTAACTGCTACAGAAGGTGCATTCTCCCAGTGTACCAAATTATTTCTATCTTTGCGTTTCCTAAAGGTTTGTGGGAGTTTCCTGTGAAATTAACACAAATACTTTTGTGTAATGTCTGATGTTCCTTAAATATAAATGTGCTCTCTGTCAGTCGTGAGTTTGTTCAATTACGTGAACTTTTATAATCTGATGTCCTTCTTGAGCAGACATATATCTTTCATTTTTGTCTTATTACACGTTCACGGATATGGAAGTTTTTAATTATGCACACCACAGACAGAACAACATGACTAGCATGTGGTCAAGATATGAAATGTGCGTTTTAATATAGCTAATGTAGGAATTCCAGACGCTAACATTTTCTTAAACAGACTGTATGGTTTGCGAGCCAAACAAAGCCGATAAGTGCTGCTGGAGAGCGCTGAGAGCACAAAATCACGTTAACCAGTTTGTGACGTGTGCAAACGGCGTTGTCTCGTGACAACCCCGCTGCATGCACGTCAGCGTTAGCTGCTGTGTCCCTTTTTTTCTTCCTTTATTGTTATTTCATTCTCTTTGCCACATTTGGATGGGGGTGGACTGTTAGCGGCTGTCCGTTCTACAGCCATGTGAATTCAATAAATTTATAATAAGGATTAGGTACAAAATGTAGGGCTGTTTTTCTATTTAAAATTAAAAATAAGAGACAGACAATTAAAGCAACGAAAATATATTCATTTTAAAAGCATAGCGTGAAAGATGAAACGCTTCTAATAAAAAAACGCTGAAGCACTGCACTTTCTCGTAAAATCTGAAAAATCTACACTGGGTAAGAAGTATTGTTGGATGAGAGGATATGTTCAATAAGGTTGAGAGGTCTGTGTAAAAAGATAGAGGTATATTATGTAGGAAAACTATGTTGATAGGTAGGAGTTGAGGTGGACAGTGGGAAATACAGTGAGTGGGAAAGACAGAGGGTGAGGAGTAGTGTGTTGTATAGATAGGGCAGTGGTTACAAGAGGAAATAAATAGGTATGGACAAAGAGGAAAAGGAGAGAGGAGCCATGACGTGCAGTGGTAGGTGGGGAATAATTACTGCCTCGTCCTGTCTGCCGACGGCTTAAGTACCGTGTGGTGCGAGCACATAACCCGGCAGGGATTGTGTGCCCCTAATGCCACGGGCACATAACTCGGTACGGCACGTACGTAAGAGTTGAATGGAGAAATATTGTAACAAAGATATGGGACGCAAATGGGGAAATCCACTGACATGAGGGATTTTGGCAAACAGCAGATGATTATGGCCCATCTCCTGGATCAAGCATCTCGGAAACAGCGAATATAGTCGGCTATTCGCGTGCTATTGGGATGGAATGTGGTTTAAGAACGATAAAATATGGGTATGCGACAGGCTGTAGGATGTTTTCACCTCATCAGAGAACGTGGAGGTTGGAAGCTTGTCCATTCTGTAAAGAGAGATAGGTTATTATTTGTGGCAGGTATCATGTCAGAGTATAGTACTGGTGTAAGAACAAATGTTTCGGAGAACAACGTTCAGCACACATTGTTAAATACGTGGTTCCGTAACAGCCGATACCTACGTGATCCCATATTGACCCAACGCTATCGTCCATTACAGACATGGGATCATCAAAAGTGGACCATTGATCAATGGAAAGGTGTCGCCCAGTCAGATGAATCACGTTTCTCATTACACCAGGTCGATGGTCGTGTTCGGATACGCTGTCATCCTGGCGAATTCTTCGACGAAACATTTATGTCACAAGAGAATGAGGACTTTCGGACTGCACTGTTATATGAAACATTTTCAGACTTCTCGCCGCGTCAGTTTAGGGTGAAACCTCGAGCTTTCGACTATTACCTACATCGTGTTAGTTAGAAGCAGTTGCTTCTGGTGAAGACTGTGGTGGTAATCGTGGAAAACTCGAGGTTTTACCCTGAATTGACGCATCACGAAGTCCGAGAGTGCTTTATGCAACATTTATGGCATAACGTGACTAAAAGAAGGGATTGGTTGATAGGACATATCCTGTGGCATCGTGGAATAACCAGTGATGGAATGGGGTAATTAGGTTTAATTGGATGTAGATTGCAGTTGTTACTCAGACATGAAGAGGCTTGTACAGGGCAGACAACATGAAGAACTGCTTCAAACAAGACTGAAGCCAACAACACCATAAGATAGGCGGTATCCTTTTAAAAGTGATCTATGGATGAATAAAACTACTATTACCACTAATAGTGGAAAATGTTCGTTGTTTGTTGAGTCTCCAGAAACATGAGATTCTCCCATTATAGTCTGTTGCACCATTTCAGAGATTCTCATATGTTACCGAAAGTTTACACTAAACTGGAGTCAAATAAAGCTTAATCACAATACCTTTAATGCCTGGAGTACTATAATAGACTATAATAAAATTACAAATGATACTTATAGTACAGTCAGCAAAAGAAGAACCCTGACAGTTGCAGTCGACTTGAAACAGTTGCTCCCCTCAACCAATTACGTGCGCGATTTCGAGTACATCTCTATGGAAAGGTGTCATTTGTTGTCGCAGCTCAATAGAAAACTTTTGTGTCGTCAGCAGCCGTTGCGATTCACAGTTGAAAGCTGGCAACAGCGCAGCCAGGTGCCAGGGAATTTCTTTCGCCTCGACTCGGTAAGTATCGTGTCAAAATACCTCGTAGAGCGGGATGCCGATTTGCTATTAAGAGCCTCAGACGCCAAAAGCACATTTCTGGGGTCTAGTGAAGCAGGGGATACAACTCGTCTGCTTTGACCAATGACGTCATAATTGGCCAGAGACCATTTATTACACAGATGAAAGAGCTGACAAGACGGTTCAGGTCAAAGGAAAACGAGAGACGAAAAATATAGTTGACATATGTCAAGTAGTATTTTCACGTTAAGGAATTCGCGTGTCTGTAACGCATTATTTCTGTGGAAAATGAAGGGAAAAATAGATGGAAATATTGGTAGCATAGAATACCTCACGTCACATGCATGTGGGCTGTATCTCAAACCTTATTCGAACTGTATTGGTTAACTGCAGTAAGGGATGCAAGTTTAGCGTATGTCGATTTCTTCGTTTTCGTTAGCATTAATATCCTGTTGTTCAGTTTATATCGGTCAAGTGAAGCACGGGATACAAATTTGACATGTGTTGGTTCTTTTGCCTCCGCTACCACTAATAGTCTCTTCTTAGGTAGATGTAGTACCACCGATAGCAGAAGAAGGAGCTACGCACATAATATATGTATCCCGTACTTCAGTTGCCATATACAGGTATATTGCTAACGAAACAGGGTGACCGACCGGTTCTAAGCGCTACACTCTTGGAACCGCGCGACCGCTACGGTCACAGGTACGAATCGTGCCTCGGGCATGGATGTGTGTGATGTCGTTAGGTTTAAGTAGTTCTAAGTTCTAGGGGAATGATGAACTCGGATGTTAAGTCCCATAGTGCTCAGAGCCATTTGAACGTTTTTCTTTTTTCTCCTAACGAAAACGTAGAAACGGACGTACGTTACATTTGCAACCTGTACCTCACTTTAACTACACGAAGAGGTAATAAGACGACTCATATACAATTTCTAACCCGTACTTCACTATGGGGCATTTTTTTATTTTATTTATTTATTTATTTTTAGCCGTCGATGCTAATAGTATCGACTGAAAGTTATACACTACTGGAAATTGAAATAAGAACACCGTGAATTCATTGTCCCAGGAAGGGGAAACTTTATTGACGCATTCCTGGGGTCAGATACATCACATGATCACACTGACAGAACCACAGGCACATAGACACAGGCAACGGAGCATGCACAATGTCGGCACTAGTACAGTGTATATCCACCTTTCGCAGCAATGCAGGCTGCTATTCTCCCATGGAGACGATCGTAGAGATGCTGGATGTAGTCCTGTGGAACAGCTTGCCATGCCATTTCCACCTGGCGCCTCAGTTGGACCAGCGTTCGTGCTGGACGTGCAGACCGCCTGAGACGACGCTTCATCCAGTCCCAAACATGCTCAATGGGGGACAGATCCGGAGATCTTGCTGGCCAGGGTAGTTGACTTACACCTTCTAGAGCACGTTGGGTGGCACGGGATACATGCGGACGTGCATTGTCCTGCTGGAACAGCAAGTTCCCTTGCCGGTCTAGGAATGGTAGAACGATGGGTTCGATGACGGTTTGGATGTACCGTGCACTATTCAGTGTCCCCTCGACGATCACCAGAGGTGTACGGCCAGTGTAGGAGATCGCTTCCCACACCATGATGCCGGGTGTTGGCCCTGTGTGCCTCAGTCGTATGCAGTCCTGATTGTGGCGTTCACCTGCACGGCGCCAAACACGCATACGACCATCATTGGCACCAAGGCAGAAGCGACTCTCATCGCTGAAGACGACTCGTCTCCATTCGTCCCTCCATTCACGCCTGTCGTGACACCACTGGAGGCGGGCTGCAATATGTTGGGGCGTGAGCGGAAGACGGCCTAACGGTGTGCGGGACCGTAGCTCAGCTTCATGGAGACGGTTGCGAATGGTCCTCGCCGATACCCCAGGAGCAACAGTGTCCCTAATTTGCTGGGAAGTGGCGGTGCGGTCCCCTACGGCACTGCGTAGGATCCTACGGTCTTGACGTGCATCCGTGCGTCGCTGCGGTCCGGTCCCAGGTCGACGGGCACGTGCACCTTCCGCCGACCACTGACGACAACATCGATGTTCTGTGGAGACCTCACGCCCCACATGTTGAGCAATTCGGCGGTACGTCCACCCGGCCCTCCGTATGCCCACTATACGCCCTCGCTCAAAGTCCGTCAACTGCACATACGATTCACGTCCACGCTGTCGCGGCATGCTACCAGTGTTAAAGACTGCGATGGAGCTCCGTATGCCACGGCAAACTGGCTGACACTGACGGCGGCGGTGCACAAATGCTGCGCAGCTAGCGCCATTCGACGGCCAGCACCGCGGTTCCTGGTGTGTCCGCTGTGCCGTGCGTGTGATCATTGCTTGTACAGCCCTCTCGCAGTGTCCGGAGCAAGTATGGTGTCAATGTGTACTTTTTTCCATTTCCAGGAGTGTAGTTTTGATCACAGCAGTGACAATAGCATCCCATTCTTGAGCTATGTAGCTATACACAACATTTGTATTCTGCTCTCCAGTTGACATATATAGGTTAATCTCATCAATGTTACATAATTAGTTCTTTTCGAATACGTAGTGTCAGTGTAAAGGTCAATTGAAGGACGGGATGTGCAAGAGATTTCACGGCTGACCAATAACCGTCTATGTTATTTGTGCAAGGCCCTGAGGATAATGATCTGAACTCAATATTGTGATTAACTACGAGATGCTGATATCCTCTTTCCCCAAAATTCCTATATGAAGAAAAAGTCTGAAATTACAATGGAACCCTCTGCAACATGATCTTCAATTAAGCTTACCAAAACTTCCTTCCTTCGATTGAGTACTTTTTTAAACACTACATTGTCACACTCTTGACCTGAAACTACAGCCCCTCCCCCCAAACCCCTTAATCCCACCGGAGGTTCCCTCCTGTTGTACTTCCTTTTGCCAAAATGCGACTCGTCAATTTCGACCTTAACGCCTTCCCCCCCCCCCCCCCCCCTGTCTCCCAACGGCCCCCTATATTTCATGTATTGCCTACAGACTTCCCTACAAAAAGAGTACCAATGCACAACTGTACGCTTACTGACACGACATTAATGGACGCACAGCCACACAGGATATCTCAAACACCAACAGTATGTGATTTTCATAATGTCCCTCAAGGCAAGCTTAGATTTTTCGAACCACGTCCCTCGTCTAATGGACCGCCACAACTGATCGTTGCGGCAGCGCCATACGAATAAGTCGTGAGTAAGGCGACGAGATACACTTGTGTGGGGCATATGTTCGCCGCACTCACGACATCGAACATACTCGGCAACGAGACCACACATTTGTAAAAAACAAATCGTGGCTAACATGTCTACGCCTGTTGCGCCTCTCAAACCGTCTAAGTTCAGCTGAAGAGATAAATCCATACCTAGAAATGAAAATGAGATATTAAAAATTGTCGTAAAATAAGAAACTAATAGTCCAAATTACCTCAGTATCACTAATAATGAAATTAAGTACCGAATGAATTGCAAACAATCAAATATTTAAATAAATGCACACGAAGAATATATTGAGCAATATGTAGCGATCTCTTTTAAAATCACATTCAATTATTTTAATGTATAATGACAGAGCTTATCCGGAACACAGAACTGTTTTATTATCTCTGACTGTAAGTGAAGACATTATTATCTATGAGTAATGTATGACGTCATTGGTCAAAACCGACGGGTTGTATCCGCTGCTTCACTAGACCCCATTTCTGTATTGGTGTACAGGTTCACCCATTACACAACATATTTTCCAAAGTTGCAGCACACACTGGTACAGCCTGACTATTAATAATAGGCTTCAGCTGTGTTATGACAGATAATTAGGCTAAACAATCTAGAGCTGTACCAAGAAAATTCTGGGCCCCTGGCAAAACAGAACCCCCCCCCCCCCCCCACACACACACACACACAAAAAAAAAATCTGCTCCTGTAAAACTAACTGTACACTTTTTTTATCTATGTAGATTTAACAAATTTTATTATCCAATAAGTAGATTTAACAAAAACAAAACACAGAGAAGTATATAAAGAATCATATGGGTTAAACGTTTAACTAACCAAAGAGCTTAAGACTTTTAGTTCGCTAGTATGGATCTCCTTTGCTGTAGAATACTTCAGTAAGGCCTATTTACAGTGGTGTTACGGCACCAGATGCTTGGACAATACAGCTGATGACCAATGGAGAGCATATGCTTTTTGATTCGAGGGTTCTGTAAGCGCAATGTCTAACAATTCCTGTAGTGTTATTAATCAGCCACACAACGCGTATCCTTGAATTCTTCTTTAGTTATACCGCAAATCGCATCAGTCGAAACTTGGGAGATGCAAGAATACTGTCTCGATGAGTAAATAAATCACATATTTTCTTCATGTGTTCTGCTAGCGTTCTCCACTGTCGTGTCTTGCTCCAGTCCATAGTTGGTAGAAATCGGCAAAATTCGAATGCCATTAGTCAGAGAGGATATTTCCATCAGCACCTGCTAATCGACCTTTGAGATCCTAAGAATCCGCCGCAATAAGAACTCCGTTATTGAATAGGAGCAAGCCGTGTAGGTGGCCTTATTAGCCCTTTATGAGGCTACATGGGCGAAATATACTGTGACAGCACCGCTCGCTTACCGTTGCGGGCCGGTGGAAATACGGTAGACACTAACTATAAACACGGACCTTAAAACGTATTTATTTTATTTTCGGTCTGTTTTAGCGCCCCCTGAGTGCCAGCGCTCTTGAGGGCAGGGGCAATCTCGCCTCCCTTCGGTACGGACCTGAACGGGTCAAGTAGGAAATCAGCCTGTTAGATCGCGTCTTCCTAAGAAATCGTTCACGAAAGTGTGAATAAACGAAATAAACTATGAAAGGATTCCAAGATTGCATCTTCCAATCTTGTCATGGTCACCAAATATGATGGGTGATAAAAAATGAATAAAACGGAAAACTTATACTTGTTATTGTTGCTCTGTAAGTATCGTCACAGTAGATACTGTTGAAGTTCTGAAAGAGTGGATTGGTATGTAACTTTTGTTAATATCATATGTTACTAACTTTTCACAGCCATGTGAAATGCTGTGAAATGAAATACCCACACGGGGCTATAATACTATTCGGCAAATAACTACGGACAATACAGCGTCCGTTTCCTAAAGTTCGGTGGCAATATAAAGAAAGAATCAAATTGTTGTTATAACCGAGCAACATTGCTGTAAGGGAATAAATCTTGGGTAGTGAAAATCAAAGATAAAATTAGTTACAGACGAACGAAATGAAATTCCTTATGAACATAGCAGGCTACGCGAAGTTAGATTATAAAGGAAATATACATGTTAGAAGAAAATGAAAATGTTTGATATAAGCGAAAATGTTGAAGAAAATAGACAAAACTGGATATTCCATCTATAGCGAATAGGAGATTCAAAATTAGCACTTAATATTTGACAGTATATTCCGCAACGTAAAAGATGCATTGGAATATCATCAAAAAGATGGAATAACCAAATGTACCTGGAAGAGACATAGCAAGACCTAGCGCAATACAGATGAAGAAGATAAGAGATCAGTTCGTCGTTAATATTGATTTTCACCTTTTATCAACTCCGGACGTGATGGTCTGGTGGTAAAGCGATTTTCTGGACACTAACGTTAAGCGGGGTCCAATTCTAGCTGGACCAGAGAAATTGTACCTTGTTTTCAATCTAGATTCCACCTCCAAACACGTGAGGAATATCCAGAAACGACACATGGCTTGGATTCCACATTAAAATGCAGTTACACTTTAGCCAGTTGGATTAATGGTGTTGATTAAGGACACTCGAAACTTGTACTCGGTCCTTGAATCATACATTGCGCAAAACCTAAGGACGAAAGCAATTTTCGCATAATGTGTCACTGCCAGGTAACATAGCTCTATAAAACTTGGATGTTACATAGAAAGAACTACTACAATATGACACGGAAGGTAGCTGAAAGAAATATGCAATGGGACGAACAGAAATGACACATTTATTTACTAACAATAAGAATAATGCAGACACTGCGATTCACGATGGTCCCCTAGACGTTAGAGAAAGTGGGACATTATTCTTCATGTGGTGTGTTGTCACTAAACCGTGCTCCGGCTCGTATTTGTGCCGTTGACAGGTTGGCGTCGTGTATTCGGATTGTGACCTCTCGTTTTCTTAGTGCGTTCATTGGCGCCACTACGTTTGCTCGCTTTGTCTGTCCGATAGGGAGAGCAGCGGCGTTTGTCGATAGCGAGTATTGTGGTACTATCTTTGGAGCGACCTCAAGTATTTCCGGATCGTCGTGTGTCGGAGTTCAGTTGGGGGGAGGGGGGCAGGACGTCGCAGCAGTGAAGTCCACGCAGCCAATACCCGCCCGACGGAAAGATGTGGTCGTGAGATCGTGTTAAGTTAAATGGATCTTTATATTCCATTAGGGCAACCTTCATTGGTGCGTGTGTCTCCGTCCGTCGAAGTGACCTCATGGCAATAACTTGTCAGCCGACGATTCATACTGGGACCTTTCGACCGTTGGTTGGTCGTTCGGTCGGTCGTATCAGCGGACGACGTGTATTTGGTTTTCCGACCGCTTCTGGCTCCTCTGTGTTTGTGTCGACTTGTAATTCGCCCTTTTGCTCCACAGTGACTGGTTTTAAATATTGTTTGAGTTGTTTGTGGAATTATTTTCGGGGATCCGCGTGTATCTTGTGTGATTTGAATGAGCTGTCTGCGTGCTGGGTTAAGCAGTTGGTTAGGAGGTCCGCACAACGCCGGTACTCAGCGCCACCGCTGCCAACACACGTGCTGTGCTCGATCGAAGGATGTGATCGCCATGGAGGACGACCAGGTCTGGGGCCTGATTCACCGAGATCGAACGGATGGTGTGTGTGTCCGTCCGTCGAAGCGACCTCATGCCATCAAGCTGTCAGTTGGCGGTTTTACACTCCGACGTTTCCCTTGCCTGACTTCATTGCTAACGACCGATGGTTGGTCGTTCGGTCGGTCGTCTTAATGGACGACGTGTATCTGGATTTTCGACCGTTTCTGTGTTCTTAGCGTTCATTTCTGCGTGCAATTCGTCTTGTTGCCGTACAGAGACTGTTTTAGCATAGTTTGAGTTCTTGGTCGAATTGTCCTTTGCGGTTCCATGTGCATCTATTCAGATTTTGAATAGGCACCTTGCTCTTAACCCTGCCTGCGTACTAGGATTTTGTGGAGCCAACTTGTGTAATTAAATTCTTGTCATTTGACGATGCTAACTGTTATTCTATCGTGCTAGTGGTTATCGCATCTTAGGTGGCTTTTGCGAGTGTGTTGGTCGGCGTTTAAGTAGCCCTAGTTTGAGTTGTCATTCCGTTATGTGAGCATAACTCTTGGCTGCCTAACTCGCCGCTTACGCAGCTGTAGAGACTTTTCTCAGGTCGGTCCTTGGAGCACTGTCTGTGGATCACTCCCTCCTTTAGTGGTTCTCATTGTGTCAACTGCTGAAAAATAATATTTTGTTCAAATTATTCCTATTGCTTGTGGCCTTCAACCTACAAATAATTTGAATTCTTCTTAATAAGGCCTTCAGCCGTCAGTGTAGCTTGTGTAACAGTCAATTTTTTTAAATCGTTGTTTTTTATTAAATTATTTCCTTAAATAAAGCGTAAGTGTTTATAGTGCAATCAACGTTAACTGATTAGGCCCCGTTCTCACCTTTCCTGCCTTCCTTAAGTCCCACGTCTATCACCATGGGCGGAATGCATTCATCCTCATATGGTGAGGGGTGGGAATACATAATGCACCCAGGATCATTGTCGAACAGGGTCGTTTTGGTGGTCCCAGTGTTATGGTGTGGGAAGATATAACGTTGTGTGTATGGACTGACCTCCAAATCATTGGACACAGTACAATCAGCGGTTAACGCCAATGTGACACTGTGCTACTTCCCCACGTGCTTCTTTCAGGAATGCACTCGGCCCTGAATTCATTTTTACCGATGAGAATGCGCGGCCGCATCGAAGAGCGGAAGCGGAGGAGCTCTTGGAACGAGAGGGTATTCGGCGAACGGTCTGGTCTGCCCGTCCCCCGAACTCAAATCTTACCGAGCACGTGTGGGATGCATTTTGGATGCGTACTGTTGCACAGACAGACGCACCAACGACCATCCAGCAGGTGTCTGCCACACTGGGGAGAAATGGGACGCCAAGCTACGAGAACTTCTTATCGACACTATGGACAGCAAGGGAGCTCGTTGAAGAGCATGCACTGCCGTCCGTGTTGATCACACTCACAATTAAAAACCATGTCCTGTCTCCTGTAATGTCGAAGAGGCCCCATTGTTGACCTACCGCCAGAAAACGACAGCCAATCAGTGACGGGCACGTGGATGTCCGTCCGATAAACGAATGTGCTTCGGTGTGCCTATCAATGCGATTTTTGTAGCTACTGCCGTATAGCTGATTATTATAGTAAATTATTGGCATTATGGTACTTTTTGTGCAGCTAATTTAATACACAATTGGCCATTAAAGTTGCTACAACACGAAGAAAACGTGTTACAGACGCGATATTTAACCGACAGGAAGAAGATGCCGTGATATGCAAATGATTATCTTTTCAGAGCATTCACACAAGGTTGGCGCGGGTGCTGCACCTACAACGTGCTAACATGAGGAAAGTTTCCAACCGATTTCTCATACACAAACAGCAGTTGACCGGTGTTGCCTGGGGAAACGTTGTTGTGATGCCTCGTGTAAGGAGAAGAAATGCATACCATCACGTTTCCGACTTTGATAAAGGTCGGATTGTAGCCTACCGCAATTGCGGTTTATCGTATCGCGACATTGCTGCTCGGGTTGGTCGAGATCCAATAACTGTTATCAGAATATGGAATCGGTGGGTTCAGGAGGGTAATACAGAACGCCGTGCTGGATCCCAACGGCCTCGTATCACTAACAGTCGAGATGACAGGCCTCTTATCCGCATGGCTGTAACGGATCGTGCAGCCGCGTCTCGATCCCTGAGTCAACAGATGAGAACGTTTGCAAGACGAGAACCATCTGCAGTTCGACGACGTTTGCAGCAGCTCGGAGACCATGGCTGCGGTTACCCTTGACGGTGCATCACAGACACGAGCGCCTGCGATGGTGTACTCAACGATGAACCTGGGTGCATGAATGGCAAAACGTCATTTTTTCGGATGAATCCAGCATCATGATGGTCGCATCCGTGTTTGGCGACATCGCGGTGAACGCCCATTGGACGCGTGTATTCGTCATCCTCATACTGGCGTATCACTCGGCGTGATGGTATGGGATGTCATTGGTTACTCGTCTCGGTCACCTCTTGTTCGCATTGATGGCGCTTTGAACAGTGGACATTACATTTCAAATGTGTTACGACCTGTGGCTCTACACTTCATCCGATCCCTGCGAAACCCTACATTTCAGCAGGATAATGCAAGACCGCATGTTGCAGGTGTGTACGGGCCTTTCTGGATACAGAAAGTGTTCGACTGCTGCCCAGGCCAGCACATTCTCCAGATCTCTCACCAATTGAAAACGTCTGGTCAATGGTGGCCGAGCAACTGGCTCGTCACAGTACGCCAGTCACTACCCTTGATGAACTGTGGTATCGTGTTGAAGCTGCATGGGCAGCTGTACCTGTACACGCCATCCAAGCTCTGTTTGGCTCAATGCCCAGGCGTATCTAGGCCGTTACTACGGCCAGAGGTGGTTGTTCCGGGTACTGATTTCTCAGGGTCTATGCACCCAAATTGCGTGAAAATATAATCACATGTCAGTTCTAGTATAATATGTTTGTCCAATGAATACCCGTTTATCATCTGCATTTCTTCCTGTTGTATCAATTTTAATGGCCAGTAGTGTAGTAAAGCTTTACGCAGTAAACGTCAGAGATACGCTGCGCCATACGCAACCAGCTGTAGATAGGAATGTACAGTTTGTCTGACTTTGATTGTTCGGGTGAAACCTCCAGCTGATTTAGTTATCTAATGTACTGTTTAGCATAACAGGCATTAGATGACACAAATTAGTTAAAATACAGAAACTGAAATTAAAAAATTACTCGAGAAAATTAAGGCTTCACCAAATGTGAAAACGTTTTTCAACCTCCGACTTGGCCCTGTATCTGGGAACAAGCATTCGACTGAAATTTAAAGGCATTGCAATCTAGAAAATAGTGGCAACACTCTATTTAGTTGTCTATAAGTCACTTTTTTCTCTACTTGAACAGATTCTGAGTTCGAATATAATAAATTTTCTCCTTTTCTGTCTACAAATCAGCACAGATTTACAAAGCATTGCTCGTGCGTAGCTCAGCTTCCCCTTTTCTCACGTGACATCTTACGAACCATGGATGGAGGGCAACAGACAGTTTCCATATACCTTGATTTTCGGAAAGCGTTTTACACGGTGACCCATTGCAGACTGATGCGAAGATTCGAGCGCGCGACTTATGTTCTAAGAGATGTGAGTGGTTCAAAGACTTCTGAAGCAGTAGCGCCCAGTACGTTGCCGTAGATGGTGACTGCACATCAGAGACAAGGGTACCGTCAGGAGTGTCCCAGGGAAGTGCGATATAAATGATCTTATTCGCTACATGCGTAAATCATCTGACGGACGGGGTGAGCAGCAATTTACGCCTGTTTTCTGACGATGCTGTACTGTACGGGGAAGTGTTGTCGTTGAGTGACTATAGAATGTACAAGGTGGAATAGGAATAACTTACAATTGACGTGACGAAAAGCAGCTTGCTCTAAGTGTAGAATAATGTAATTTAATGCGGACGAGTAGGAACAACAATTCTTTAACGTTCCAACACAACATTAGGAGGATGCTGCTCGTCACAGTCACATCGACTAAATATCTAGGCGTAACGCTGCAAAGCGATACGAAATGAGAAGAGTGCCTAAGGACAGTAGTAGGGAAGGCGAACGTTAGACTTCGATTTACTGGGAGAAATTTGTGAAAGTATAAATCACCCTTAAACGAGTGCGAGCCATTCTTGGGTACTGTTCGAGTATTTCGGGTCCTCACCAGGTCGAATTGAAGGACATCGAAGCAGCTCATAGGCGTGCAGCCAGATTTGTTACCGGTAGTTTCGATCAGGGCGCAAGTTTTAGAGAGATGCTTCGTGAACTCAAATGGGAATTTACTGCGGAAACTTAGAGATTCGACATTTGGTGCCGACTGCCGAACATTTCTACTGCCACCAATGTACTTTTCACTTACAGATCGGTGCAATAAGATTCGAGAAATAAGGGCTCGCGCGGAGGCTTTTAGATATCATTTTTTACTCGTCCTGATTTCCAGTGGAACAAAAAAGGAAATGACTACTGGTGGCACATGGTACCCTCCGCCATGCTACGTGCGGTGGCTTGCGGAGTATGTATGTAAATGTTGATGTAGCTGTAGATTTACAACGAACATTTATTCCCTAAAACCTTTTTGCGAATGACTCGTAATGTATCGCAGTTTATTAAATCATATTTCATACATTTGTTTTCACCACATGTAATGCAATGTAGCGAACCATAAATATCTTTTGACTGACAGATGAGAATAAAATATTTCGTTATATCACATTACAAAGGCTCTTTATAATGAATAATAAATATTCTCATTTCACGTTTAGAACAAAGTACGTAGCTTCTGTTTACAATTTGGCTGCCATTTCCTCGTAGTCGCTTTTTAAAAAGGGCGAGTAGTCCGGCGTTGCGAAGTTTCGCTTCAAATGAAAAATGGAAATGAGATGACTGTATGGCAATATTGGCCGGAAGACGCCGTCTGAGGCTGTTCACGTGCTTTGTGTACGTCTCTCTGACGCCACTTCGAGGACTTGCGCGTCTTTGTGATGAAGATGAGATTAAATGATTTTTGAGACATCATCTTTCCAACTGTTTGGATGCGGCCGGTCACGCATCCCCCTTTTGAGTTAACCTCATCTCAGAGTAGCACATTCTCCCTACGTCCTCAATTACTTAGTAATTCCGATCTTCGTCTTCTCTACAGTTTTTACCCTCTACAGCTCCCTGACATCTCAACATAATTTCCATCATCCTGTTCCTTCTTCTCATCAGTGTTTTCCGGATGTTCCTTTCTTCGCCGATTCTGCGGAGAACATCCTCCATCCTTATCTTATCACGTATCTTACTTTCAACATTCTTCTTTAGCGCATCTCTCTGTTCCTTTATCCCACAGTCCATGATTCACTGCCATACAGTCGTACACACTCGGAAATTTCTTCCTCAGCCGGCCGGAGTGGTCGAGCGGTTCTAGGCGCAACAGTCTGGAGCCTCGGGCATGGATGTGTGTGATGTCCTTGGGTTAGTTAGGTTTAAGTAGTTCTAAGCTCTAGGGGACTGATGACCTCAGCAGTTAAGTCCCATAGTGCTCAGAGCCATTTGTACCACATTCTTTTCTTCCTCAAATTAAGACCGTTGTTTGACATTAGCAGACTTATCTTTGCTAGTATGTTTTTCATGTCCTCGTTGCTTAGTTCGTCATGGATGACTTTGTGTTCAATGTAGCACAATCGTCACCTCGAGATTACCAGTTTGGATATTAAGTTTCTCGCTACTCTCATCTCCCCTTCTCTTATTTATTTTGTGTTTTTACGATTTACTTTTAATACAAATTCTGTGTCCATTTGACTGCTTATTCCATTCAGCAGATCCTCCAATTCTTCCTAACCTTCGCTGAGGGTAGCAATCTTATCATTGATATCCTTTCACTCAGAATTTTAATACCATTCTTGAACCTTTCTTTTGTTTCCATCATTCCTTATAGACTTACAAGTAGGGGCAAAAGACTGCATCCCTGTCTTTCACCCTTCCTAATCCGAGTACTTCGTTCTTGGTCTTCCAGTCTTATTGTTTCCTCTTGGTTCTCTCTTATTTCTCTCAAAATTCCTAACATCTTGCATCATTTTTCACTGTAGAACGCTTTTTCTAGGTCGACAAATCCCATCAACGTGTCTTTTTTCTTCAGTTTAGCTTCCAGTTTCAAGCGCAACGTCGAAACATACTTTTTTGTGTGCCTTTACCTTTGCTAAAGCCGAACTTACCATCGTCTAATAGTTTCTCAATTTTCTTTTCCATTCTTCTGTGTATAATTCTTTCAGTATCTTGGCTGTATGAGCTGTTAAGATGATTGTGCTATAATTCTCGCACTTATCATTCTGTGTGAATGACATTTTTCAAAAGGCCGGATGGCACGTCTACATAGATTTTAAACACCAATTTCAATAGTCGTTTGGCTGCCACATCCCCTATGATTTATTGATTCCGATGGAATGTCATCTGCTGCTGCTGGCTTAGTTGGCCTCATATCTTCCAGAGCTATTTTAAATTCCAGTACTGGATCGCGTATGTCTTCCATGTCGACTCTGATGTCTTCTTCCAGATAAGTTCTCCCCCTCACAGACGACTTCAATGCACTCTTTCCACATGTCCGCTCTCTCATCTGCATTTAACAATGGAATTGTCATTGAACTCTTAATGTTACCACCCTCGCTGTTAATTTCACCGAAGGTTGTTTTGACTTTTCTGTATATTGAGTAAGTCCTCCGACGGCCATATCTTTTTCGATTTCTTCGCAGATTTTCTGCAGCCATTTCGCCGTGGCGGTCCTGCACTTCTTGTTTATTTCATTCCCATGGGCTTTATTCTGCTGTCTTCCTGTCTTTTCCTGAACATATTAGTACTGTCTTCTTCCATGGATCAGTTGAAGTACTTCTTCTATCATCCAGGGTTTATTCGCAGTTACCTTCTTTGAATCTATGTTTGTGTGTCCAACATCTTTGACTGCCCATTTTAGAGTTGTGTGCTCCTCTTCAGCTGAACTGCCAGCTCTGGTATTCCTTTTCGCAGCACCCAGATCCTTAGCTAACTTTAAACGTGTGTTGTCATTCCTCAGTACTTCGGTATTCAATTTCCGTCCATAATCTCACCAGCTTCAGTCGATTCTTCATAATTAAGAAATTGTAATGTGAATCTGTATCTGCACCTGAGTATGTTTCTACAATTCAATACCTGATTCAATAGATAATTGATTAGGATAACACAAAAAGGCGATAAAAAAATGAAACTTTGTTCTGACAATTCACGTGAACTCTAAGTAAAACAAATGAAAACAGATTTACATGATACATTGTAACATAAATACTGTAAATACATGAAAATATTGAGAATACGAATATTTTTGCTGTCGTTACTGAGGTAAAAAACACAACAATGACACCAGCATTAATCTGTCACACTGCATTCTCAGTCAGACTTGAGAGAAAAAAAAAGAATCTAAGTTCACTTTTTAAAACTATTAACGTTTTGTTACTGTTTAACGAAGAAAGAAAAATGGTTTAATTACGCAGTTTGATAGTCATGTGAGCAATGGTTAAATTTTTGTTTACATTTAACGCGTAACATTTCCACAAAGTATCAAATCCATGATACCCTCGCCATAGAAAGAATTATGTGTTATGTATCAATGTGTTCCCGTAATTATAGAGCGATTGAAAATGAATGTAACGATTACAGACGGCTGTAACAATTTAATGCATAGTGAAACATCAGTAAGAATCACAGATAATATAAAAGAAAGTTCAAAATTTTGATCGTTGCGCAAGCGCAGTGAACCAGAAGCCGGCGCTTGCGCTGTGACACGGTAAGTGAGAATATAGACCATAGATTAAATAGACTGTGCATGACGTCATTGTAGTGAAACTATTAAATCACGTGACTCGAGGCTGAAAGCTGAGATTCTGTGACAGCAGGCGCGTTCTTTTACGTATTTGGAGGCAACGTTTGGAATACATTCTCAACGGTAGGGATCGGCCGTTTTCTTTCTTTCTGGAGTACAGATCAGTTTACCTTAATCATAATATTTTCAGTTACGGTTTATTTATTACTATGAAGTGATCTTGTGCAGCGTTTTATTTCACTGAAAGATACGTAAAAGGAAGCAATACTTCGTTATATTAGCAATAAAAAATATTTGCGGATAATGTTTTTGAAGGTAAGTCAGTATATTAGCACGCTAAACCAACAGGGTGGCATCACGACCAAACAGATCCAAATGGACTTCTGTTTCAGGGTACTTACTTGCGTCTAACTGTTACGAAGTGAATGATAAAGAGCAATGTAGTGTATATATATGTTGAAAAAATACGGCTGAAGTTTATAAAATATTAATTACAAGGTGTTTTTCTTCTATTCAGGTGTTTTTAGGCAGTCTCTAACGTGTTACAGGTTCCCCGAAGATGAAGTACAAATTAATGTTTGAACCCTTACTTTGAAAAGCTAAGATTTTAAACTGATTCAGCTGGTATCGGAAGGAAAGTGAAATTAGATGCTGAAGCATAATTTTTCGATTTTCTTCCGGCCACTTAGCATCTAAATGGGAAAAATGGAAATCACTGACTGAGAGAAATGTGCAAGAAGCGTCAACTACTTCTGGAAATGATGTGTAAGATGCGTTCTATTTGTACTGTTATCGATATGACAGTAGAGAAAGTTGTTATGTACAAGTTTCAATCAGTTAAACATGTCATTTCTTTCCATCTGCTCTGGATTACGCGAAAGTCATAAAATATTAACGATTACTTTGTGTAAAAAACACACCTTATGGACACAAATGCATTTTTTTTATCTATACTGCTGTATACAGCCAAGGCCTAGTTTCAGGTAGTTACCAAAATTCTCGAAAAGTTCTTGATCGATTTCCTTCAGGTTTTTACACGTTTGGCTGATAAATGTTACAATTTTTAAAAAAATATAGACCGTTTTACTTCAAATTTTCTCTCGATACTCTAATAAATGTTATGGTGGACAAAGGCTACACTTATTTTAAATATATACGGTATGTGAATATATACAGAATGGTACTTATTAACGTTTAAAACCCCCCTAAGACAAATAATTTAATATGAGGCACACGGGGTTAGAAATGCCGGGAAATGCCCCAAAAATGGATGAGAAATGTTGAACATGTGACGCCAATAAATGGTGCACCTCACCACACGTGCAGCGGTTGAATGGACGATTCAGCGACCCAATACTTGCACTCGAAAAAACAGTGAAATTCCGAATTCCTTTCGTAAATGTGATCTGTTGTAAAAGTAGAAGTTACAAAGTTATTGTCCTCACTGTAATCAAGTAAAAGCTGTTCATATTTTTACTTTTATTGCTTCTTTTTTGTATACAGACATTATTTAGTGAATGAAACGTAAGTAATTTACTGGTAACGACACAATTCGGAAGTTTACACTCATTTACTTGCGTCATTGTATGGTAGATTCTTGTTGTACTGTACTTTGCAATGAACCAAAGGAGACCGCGAGACCGGTAAATAAAATAATAAATCTTATCTCAACATAAACACACACTTGTTTAACACGCAGGAAAAATAGTTCCTACCAGACGCAAGATTCGAACCCTGAGACCCAAGGGCTAAGTCGCGCAAGTGGGCCCAGAGCCACACAGACGGGACCGCGTGACTTGTATTTGGATGGTCTGTCGCGACAGACCGATGAACTCAACCACTGCACTTACGTTGCGGTACGTCATGGAGTGACTTCCGACATTTGTCATCCACTTCTGGGGTACTTCCCGACAATTTCGAACACACGTGTCTTATTTTAAAGTAACTGCCAAAGCGTCATCTACATCACTTCGGGGATACCTACAAGGTAATTTTTTTCACCGTGTACAAATTCCACGGACTGATCGATGATAGCATACGAAAAAGAAGGTCTAATGGACACATGCCCGGAAATGCATGGTTTACATGCTAGAGACCATTTATTCAATCATACTTTGTCACAGAGATTATGGTCCAGTAGGCACTGTACCATACAGCCACAGTTACAATACATGTTGAAAATGGTTTCCAAGTGCATGTTCTGTCTCATACGATCACATTGGCCAGGCTGCATCCGAACAGTGTCAAACGCACCATGAACACGTTGCTTCAGTGTGTCCACAAATGGTTCAAATGGCTCTCAGCACTATGGGACTTAACTTCTGAGGTCATCAGTCCCCTAGAACATAGAACTACTTAAACCTAACTAACCTAAGGACATCACACACATCCATGCCCAAGGGAGGATTCGAACCTGCGACCGCAGAGATCGCGCGGTTCCAGACTGTAGCGCCTAGAACCGCTCGGGCACTTCGGCCGGCGTGTCTTCACATCTGGAATGGGTTCCGCACAAATGATACTTTTAAGATGGCCCCATAACCAGAAATCTCATGGGTTGAGATCCGATAAACCAGCAGGCCATTTAACTGGACCCCTTCGTCCGATCCATCGACCAGGAAAGACATGATTGTGGTGCGTGCGGGCTTTAACGGTGAAGTGGGATGGAGCACCATCATGTAGCAGCGTAATACCCTTCTAATCATCAATGGCCTCCAGCAGGGGAGGCAAAGTCACCCGCAAGAAACGCCGATAGTTCCGGCCTGTTAAGCGACTGGTCCCGAAATACGGTCGCCAATTATCCCGGCCCACACATTCCTGCTGCACTGATGCTGATGAGCTGATGATTCACTGTCACCACACCATGGGTGTCCTGCATACCATCACACAGATGATTGTTATGAAAGTGACGAT